>NW_017306544.1:371105-419021 GCF_000935625.1 Nanorana parkeri
TGTGGTGGTGGGTTCGGGGGGGGGGGGGGGGGGTTGGGTATAATTTTGCTAGTGTCTCAGAAATGTCTTGCCCTTCCTAGCATAATATGGAGCTTCTTATTTGCTTTCATTAGCACAGTAATCTCCACTCTGCAATGTGCGGAATATTGCGATAAGGTCCCAGATAGCAAGGATAACTTGCCACAAGCTTGTGGCAGGGTTAAATTGTAATTCTTGTTAACTTGCTGCACACATTCCTGGCAAGTTGTAGACTTGCAGAACACTCGCAGCACAAGTTCTTGTTGACACTTTTTGAATTTGAAGCAAATTTGCTTAGCAAGTCTACAGCAAGAGTCCTGCAGGTCTTAGCAAGAGCTCTGCAAGCTCGCTGGTCTGGAGACTTGCAATGCAGACTTGCTGTAATTGTGCAACAAAATTATGAAGCTCGGCAAGTCTGCAATAGTTTAGCAAGTCATTTTCAAACTTGCAGCTCAATTGCTTGCTATCTGGGGTGCTACATTCAACATTTCCCATGTGGAAAAAAGTTGCCTACAGTCTATGCTTACATGATAAAGTTCACACTACAACCTCACCGTCCAGATCATGTCACAGCATACTTTTTTTTTTTCTTGTGGGGGCCCATAACTACTTCTCCCAAAAGTCCTTTACTTACATACAGTGTGTGCATGATCTAAGGTGTAAAGGCAGCAGTACTGTTTTGCTGGGAAAGAAATCAGTGTATGCATGTGGAGAGGAACAGAGAGGGGTGTAGATAGGTGGATCTCTGTAGTCCAGCAGGCTTTACTGACTATCCTGGTTGGGAGTTCAGAGCAGCAAAGGTTTTGTGTTGTTGGCTCAACTTGTCAGCTCAAACTGTGAGTTGGATACACACTTAATATGTTGTTAGATCATCCGTTAATGTTCTGTACTTGCTGCATTTTAATTGGGTAAAATATAGGGAAATTTGCATATATTGCAGGGTACTGATTATAACCAATAACTCATGTTTAAACAAATGTTCTCTGCACTTTCAGGTTTATGCAGGAGCTCACTGAAATGCTTGGATTTCGCCCATACAAATATTACTTTTACACGTGGAAGTATGTTTCACCAATCATTATGGCAATTCTCCTATCAGCTAGTGTAATACAGCTGGCAATTAGTCCTCCAGGATACAGTGCATGGATCAAAGAACTGGTGAGTAATTTGTTTTTAGTGATACAGTCCAGAAATATCTGAGGGAAAATGCAGACAACCTTTGGGAAGAACCAAACCTATACAATGTAGAAATGAGAGAGTAAGAACAGTGATTATGTTGCTAAAATTCTATGAGAAAGTAATTCATGGTAGACATTCAGTATTCAGCTTAGTAGATAAAATAGATAAAAATGCTCCAAACTATGCAAAGAAAAAAAGCTTTCTTCAATGCTGTGAACACGAGTTAGATGGTCTCCTGCTGGGCCTCCACTATATGTAAAAAGGAACGATAAAGGGAAACTATAATGGTTTTGACTCAAAATATTAATACACCTTTAACTAAATATATCTGTTTTTACTTTATGTATACAATCTCTGTTTCATAATAATCATTAGAGACAAAGGATTGCCAGGGCAGAGTGAGATATGAAATTGTCATTGATCTGCATCAAAAACAAAGAAATTGGGGGTTTTACTGGCATAACCCTGCACTGGATATCACGCTGGTACGTCTGGAGGGTGCTTGGGCTACCTGGGGCTCTGCATAGGTGACGGGTTATATCTCTTACTCTATGAAGTCCTCACAGTTTACCCCACTAGACTCCAGAGCAATCAGGCCCTTATTCCAGGTCGGCTGTTGCAAATGTATCGAAGCCGGTGAGTAAGGCTGTTCACTGCTCATATACTGGTCTCCAAGAAAAGGGAGGAGGGGTTGGTGAAATCTTTTTAATATCCTCTTGGGCCTTGATTTTTTACTATTGCAAGACTGGTCCTGTTTTCTGTTTCACCATTTTTTTGCTAAAGGCCATGTTGCTGTGACTGTAAGACGCCTCTCCCTTGGTAATTCTCCTGTAGTGCAGCGTCCTACAGGAAGTCACTGGGGCTTCATAGACTTATCGCCAGTCATTTCCAGCATCAGTTCACTGCTCTCTGTTGCATGTTCCTTGAACTATTCTGCAGTCGAGACTGTTTTTGTACATCTGCTGACTAACACTTCATCGTTCTCTACTGCCGAGATCTGCCTGCAGTGACTTTGAACTACAGCCTGACCTGGTTAGGAACTCTTTAGTTTGCAGGGTAGGTCACACCTCACTTCTGCATTAAACACAGGTGAAGTTCCTTTTGGAGGTATTTTGTAGCTTTCTTAAAGGGCCACACCACCTCGCTATTGTGTTATACATGGGCAACATGGTTGATAGTTTTAGTGGTCTTTTATCTACAGTGCTATGTCCCTCAATGCACAAAGGACAAAAAAGGATTTTTTTTTGTTTTCAATGCAAAAGCCTTTTCTTCTATGGTAATTGAAGGACACAACTCTCGCCCCTCTTGGGAGATATTTTTATTTTTTGTGGTCGTGTTGCCAGTGTTCAATAGTTTTGAAATCTATTTTCTTGTTTGTACTGTTTTGCTAGAATTGAATCTATATGGCAGTTGTGGGGTATAACCACTAGGTGGGGCTGCGTCCTTTCTTTTGTTTGGCATCCAAATGTCCAGTCCTCCTGTTGGTAGCAGTCTACCCAGTGGTCTATCTACTGTGCTATTTCCCTTTATAAACACCAGAGAGAGGGATTTAAAAAAATATACATATATTTCCCGAACGTTCATTGAGGAGACAGCTGATGAGCCATAGATCATGGGATACGTAGCTTTAGGAAGACGACACTTAGTGCAAGAAAACAAACAATCAAAGTGACAGCTCCAAGCTGTGGGCAAACCCCAAAACAGCCAGAAAGCTCTTTTTCCGCAGCATCCAAAGAGATCTTCAATCAGGTGACTGAAAGGCAGACTAGATATTCTACATACGTGCAGTCTCCCCAGTTCAGTCATCAAGAATATGTGTTTTCTTTATACTGTAGATCAGAATCCACTATGACAGCCTTGCTTTACACACATTCCTTGCTATGAAGCGGCATGTCTATATAATGTTTTAGTTCACTAGGGGCTACATAGGACCAGTGGATTCATTTGATTGTTGCAGTATTCCCCACCAGGCTGTAAAGCGCCGGACTCCCTGGTCTCGGGATGCTGCCTGCAATCACCTTTTGCTCACTGCTATGGGCTGGAGGAGATGGAAGTTACTGTGTTTACCCTACATGTATCCGCTGGATATTACTGAACTTCACTGCTGTGGGTGACCTTATCCGGTGGTGTTCTAGGCATTCTGAATCCACAACCACCTTGTATTAGGGCACAATTCCCAGCACTGTGGGTTCTGTCTTCTACCCTCAATCCACAACTGCCATTTTGTCATTTATAGTTTGGGGTAACTATCTGGGGCTGCACAAATTGTGTAAATGTTGCTTAGGGAACAAGGATGGGAAAATGCTTTTTTTCCCCCACAATTTTGAAACTGTTTCTTCCAAAAATGTTGCATAATATGTCAGGGTGGACTACAAAAAACATAAAAACCACATCTGTCTAAATGAAGTGCAATGACTGTTTGAAACAGCTATTGCACTTCATTCATTTAAAGTAAAAAATCCATATTATCAATGTCTCCCTTTTTATATTCAAGTTGATTACGAATAAATTGTATCTATTGCATTGATGCCAGTATAATTTGTGCATTAATCTTCTAAGCACAGCAATCTATTCCGTATGAATGATGCTAACTGCTCTTCCCATAAACATATACACTATATTGCCAAAAGTATTGGGACACCCCTCCAAATCATTGGATTCAGGTGTTCCAATCACCTCCATGGCCACAGGTGTATAAAATCAAGCACCTAGGCATGCAGACGCTTCTACAAACATTTGTGAAAGAATGGGTCGCTTTCAGGAGCTCAGTGAATTCAAGCGTGGTACCGTGATAGGTTGCCACCTGTGCAATAAGTCCTTCCGTGAAATTTCCTTGCTACGGTACTAAATATTTCACGGTCTCCTGTTAGTGGTATTATAACAAAGTGGAAGCAACTGGAAACAACAGCAACTCAACAATGAAGTGGTGGGCCACGTAAAATGACAGAGCGGGGTCAACGCATGCTGAAGCGCACATTGCGCAGAAATCGACAACTGTCTGCAGAGTCAATAGCTACAGACCTCCAAACTTCGTGTGGCCTTCAGATTGGCACAACAACAGTGCGTAGAGAGCCTCACGGAATGGGTTTCCATGGCCGAGCAGCTGCATCCAAGCCTTACATCACCAAGTACAATGCAAAGCGTCGGATGCAGTGGTGTAAAGCACGCCCCACTAGACAAGTGGAGACGTGTTCTCTGGAGTGACGAATCACGCTTCTCTGTCTGGAAATCCGGTGGACGTGTTGGGTTTGGTGGTTGCCAGGAGAACGGTACTTGCCTGACTGCATTGTGCCAAGTGTCAAGTTTGGTGGTGGGGGGATTATGGTGTGGGGTTGTTTTTCAGGGGTTTGGCTTGGCCCCTTAGTTCCAGTGAAGGAACCTCTTAGGCCTGGTTCACACCTGGGCGTTTTACAGCGCTGTTCGACGTGCTGTAAAACGCTCAGCATGTGAAAACCAATAATTGCCTATGGGCATGGTTCCCACCTGCCCTCGTAAACGTGCGTTTGTCGCACGTTTCTTTTACCACAAATTGCTGTAAAAACATGCGTCAAACGCGCATATTCCGTATGCCCAGGTGTGAACCCAGCCTTAAGGTATCGGCATACATTTGTATTTTAAGTGCCTGTTTAGCTGTTTGTCTAGAGTAAAGCTTTACCAAATCACAGCAGTAGGGGCAAAGGATGAAAGACGTTTATGAAAGCTTAGCTTGAGTACCCCTAAGAAATGTGATTTGTTTTTTCATCTGGCTAATGACAAAAACCATGGATGGTTGCAGCTGAGGATTAGAAGTTATTTTTAATCATTTCAAAGTGCAAAAAGACTCTCACATGGCTTTTATAGAACAGTATCCTTTGAAGCAAAAGGAGTTCCACTTTGGCAGAGTTTGGTGTTGGACTAAAACATTTGATTCCTATGGGTTGGCTTACGTTTTTGTCGATGTTCACCTGTTTTGTAAACTTTTCTTTTAACTGTTCTGTACATTTTTCAGTGAATTTATGTTGTATTCTCTCCATTTTAGGCAATCGAGCAATTTTTGCCGTATCCTCCTTGGGCTTTGTCATTACTTATTTGTCTAATAATATTGGCAATACTTCCAGTACCTGTAATCTTCATTCTTGCACATTTCCAACTAATACCAGATGGTTCTAACAGACTATCTGTATCATACAAGAAGGGTCTTAGAATGAAGGATATTTCCAACTTGGAGGATAATGATGAAACACGCTTTATACTCAGTAAAGTGCCTAGTGAGACTCCATCTCCAATGCCAACTCATCGCTCATATCTAGGCCCAGAAAATGCTTCTCCTTTGGATTATACTGGCACATCTAACGGGCAGTACGGTAGTGGCTTTGTAATGGCCGCCACTCCTGAGTCAGAACTGTAATCCTTCTGTGTTCAACCACAATGTCAAACGCAATGGACATTCATTTCTCCAAAAGAAAGCACTTTTCAAAATTATTTTCTGCAAAAGCTGGTTGCACAGTAATGGGATGCTGTGTGTAAAAGAGTTGAAATGGATGTTTCATCATATTACAATCTTATCCACCTCTGGTACGTCAGTGGTGGTCATCTGTGCTACAGTATTCCTTTAACTGCAGACATCTGGTGACTTGCTTCTGCTTTGTGAGTTTACACATCACTTCACTGTGTATATTCATACTTACGGTAAAAAGAAGAAAAAAAAAAGAACATGTAATGGTGTTTAACACTCCATAACTGCTTTAAACACAAATTTAGTACATAATCTGCTATTGTTTATTGATCAGTTTTTTTCATGATTATGTTGGCTCACGTAATAGATTTCTGTGTCCGATGATTATAATAGCACAACACACATGGTTTAATAACACAATCTTTGTAAAAACATAGATTATCTGAGTAATTTATTATAGAATATATTGTATAATTTATTATAAAAAAAAATGACAATTACTTTTATTTTTGTATGCTTAATTTAGAGAGAAAGTGTCATGGTAAATGCATATTTCCTAATAAAACCCTAAAATTAAATTCAGCAAAGGGATTCTTCACATATTACCTGACAAGGAAGTATCAATGCAATTATACTGCTATTTCTAACAATAATAAGTAACTAGCTTTTACTACTAATAACTCTAGAAGATACAGTATAGATAATTGATGCTCCCTGTATACAAATAATTTTTGGCTGTATTTTAAAAGTTACATTTATTTTTATACTGGCCTCTTCCTAGCAACATAAAATGAAGCACTTTAAAGTGGAAGATATTAAGGTTGTTTAAAGTGAACCTATAATCAAAAACAGAATATTCGCTATTTTATAGAGAATATAAGTCAATTGTGACCCTTAAATATCTACCCTTTGCCCTGAATTCCTCCTGAGCAGTTGCAGTGTACTTCCTGTCATGTGACTGTGCATAGGAACTCTTATGTATGGAGTCTCATTGCTGCATATCTGCAGTGTGAGATCGTCTAAGGCATATCCCACTGATTCTTGCCTGTGATGACTGCTATTTACATTTAATTTGTACTGAGAGTTGGTGATGTCACAACTGTGTTGCTTATTCATCTGAGTAGGCTGTACCTGAGGAACTGCAGTGCAAGCATCTGCCTGCTTTTACTTGATTTTGTTCTGTGAATCTGTGCCTTTTCCACCTTTTCTGCTGCTTCTTGTGTGATCCCCCTTCAGTCTTCAGTTTATCAGAATATAAATCATTAAGTGTGAGTCTGACACTAGGAAACAAAGCCCTGTTCCTCTACCAAGATAGTTTACTCCACGCAAAGACATGGCATGGTAAGTCAGTTTTGGACATCAGCTGCAAGGAGTCTACTGGTAACTAGTACTTTGCTCTCCACTTCCCTTTTTTGGCATGGCTTCCACAGTTTTGGTCCTCTTTAATTAAAACCTTTGTTGAACAAAATGTAACCTTTTATCAGCTGGATGTTATCAGTAGCTGATACTGTCAATTTGCTGTTTTCCCCAGTGTATTTCCCCATTTGCAGTCAAATTTGAGAAAACAACTCTATATGTTTGTTCTGTGTTCCTGTTCACAGAGCATGCTGAAAAATAACTAATAGAAAAAAAAAAAGTTCTTACCTCTTAGATGTTTTGTTAAGTCAGGCAAGATGGGTGATTCTAGTTTTTTCTTAGCCCTTTCACAGTGATCTGTCATAATAGAAAGACTTGGGACTGAGATTTGAGGATTGTGTTTATCTGATAAGCTTCATTAACATACAATAGACAAGCCACCTCAGACCCCTCACACACAGCCCCTCCTAACATTTCAAAAACTAGAAGCAAGACGAAATTGTAACCCTGAAGACTCTAACCCAAGTAAAAACTATTTAAACTGCAAGAAGCATTTTTATTTTTAAGCTGATGCTATGTGAATGGGAATATGTAACAAATATAAAATAGGTGTTATCCCAATAACAAAAAGTGGAAAAGTGTGAAGTGGAAAAACACTTTTGTCCTGGGTGCTTTTTAAAAAAAATGGTGCAGGGACAGCAGCTATTTGTCCCAGTGCCATTTTAAAATGACACTAGACTGAGTCCCCCACACACACTCTCGGCACTAGTACTGGAACCGCAGGCTGTTAGCCGTGGTCCAGCACTGAGCACAGGCTGAAACAATCAACTCCTGGGCTTACAATGCCTCGACAGGATGCTTCCATAGGCGTACGCTGTAGAAGTGAATGTAAACACTTCCACATAGTGTTTACATCAGTAGTGTACTGACATCACGGATGATGTCATGACACTTTCTGTCAGTACTGAGACTTAGGAAGAGCTGTTGCAGCTCTGTCCAGCCTTTCCCTAAGGCAGGAGATTACTGCTATAGTCATCTATTGTTGGCTGATTGAAGCCAGCAAAAGATCACTATTAAAGGTGATCTGATGCTCTACAGATTTGTATAAAGTATTCCCCTAAAAATAAAAAATACATTTCCTCCCAAAATAATCCCCAGATTAGATCTGAATGACATTTGTGCTCACTGCAAAAGCATTGAATGCTTACGTAAGTGTGACCCAGCTGATGCAAACCTGTGAATAAGTCATCGCTAATGTTAACCTAATGCTATACTAACAATTTATGCATACCATTCCTTTTCCCCTCATTCGTCACAATGTAAAGCCCTATCGGTCCTGGAAACAAATATCTAGTAAGCCAAGTAGAATACAAAACCTAAAGGATATAATGTTAGGAACTGAGACATTGCTGAAAGAAAAATGCACACCTTGGGACTTTTAAAAACTGAAAAACAGGCTGTTTGAGGCAAAAGGAACACAGAGGTGTCTGCACATTACATTTACCCCAGCCTTACTTTTGGAGTTAATGGCACCAAGTTGTTTTTATTGAATATTTAAGTAATTCCTGCTTATATGTATGTAGAAAAGGAAAAATGTGCTTTATTATGGCTAAAGTAACCATAATTAGGCCATATGATTTTCAGTGGGGGAAGACTGCAGCAAAGCCAAAAACAAATATTTGCCGCCAACAAATACATCTGATGAAGCGTCTTTTTGTTGTTCCTTTTTAACATAACATTTTTGGAGAAACCAATACGGCTCAGGGTTACTTAAGCAAGCAGAAATGTGGTAGCTCTTCCAAAGTAAGACTTGTGTATAAAGTCATCTGCAGATTTCCTAAATAAATCGTAGTGATCAAGCAGTGACTTTCCGACAGACTAATTGCAAAAATAGTTTTAAGGTTAAAGCAGACCTTAAAAAAACCCTTTGCTAAAAAATCACATCAGCATGCTGTTGCTTTTATTTGAAATTACTGTTTTCCACTTCCTAGTTTAGTGAGGCACTGGTGAGTGAGCCCTGGCCTCACAGATGCATCCTGGGAAAGCTACAAACATCAGTACCTTCCTGGGAAATCGAATCTGTAAACTGCAAAATATTGCGACATCACAGGGGGAAAAGGCATTTTCTCTCTCAGATAATGTGCACTGTCACATGTTACAGGAGGCAGACCAAAGTTCCAGGAAGCAAAGGGAGATGGAGTCAACTGCCCTTAGTGAGAATGGGGAGGAAAAAAAAAAAAGGTATGCAAATAATAAAAAGCTAGAAGTATCTGTTTGTAGATTGTCATCTCTAAGCATTTTTATAGGTGCCTTTGTTTTCATTATTAGGATAATGGTTACATGTTAATATTTTATTGCAGCGCATGGCTTGATTGTGTGGTTACCCTATCAGCCAGTCTTGCTTATGAAAGTCACTGGAGCTTACTAGCCACATCTACCAATTGTAGTCACACTTATTGGATACAATCCTAATTACAGTTAATCTATTGCTTTTCAGGGCTGTGGTCATTCAAAAATCTTCTATCCGCTAATATTATAAGGTGTCACTGAAAGCAGACTATACTAAATTCATCATCATAATGTTCCTATCCTTGCCCTGACAATAAGGATATATTATGGATCACCCAATAAATACATGAATTCAGTCATTTAATAATGTGTTTAAAATTCTTGTTTATTAATTTAAAAAAATATTATTTATGAATTAATATAAAAAAGGATTTTATCAGTTGCAGAGAAGACCAAAGGAAAAAACCCAACCTTTAAGGGATAATGCACAAGTTAAAATACTTTAATCTGTGTTGGATCTTTCTGCCAGAAGCTGGTAGGAAAATCCAGTGTAAGAAACGGAGATATCCAAAATCCAGCTTGGAATATTCATTTATTTTAGCCAATGTGCATATATGTGCATTTACATAAGTCATTGGATATATGGTACTAGACAGAAATTATTTACTAAAGGATAGTCCAAATTGTAACTATATATCCAGGAGCTCACAGAAACAATTGCCGCACAAATGACTGATATCACAAGCTGGATACTGTTTATTCTTGAAGTACAGTACAGCCTTCTCTAACATGTTTCACCAAATGACTTATTCACAGAGAACAAGCTCTATGAATAAGCCATTTGGTGAAACATGTTGGAGGAGCCTGTGTGTGTTTACAGCATGTTTTCACTTCGGGAATAAACAGTATCCAGCTTGTGATGTCAGTCGGTGTCAGATGTCAGCAGTTTGTTACAATTATATATTGGTTAAAAAAGCTTTGATTTGGTTTCAGTGAATATCGGTATACTTGTGGATATCTTTGGTAGAAGTTTCATGTTAGTGTCTAGCGTCTCAGGCTGATAAAAACCCTTTTGGTAATGTTCTATATCAAGTAATAAACAAGATAAATGAGAATAGCGAAGATAACTGATAAAGAAATAATTTTTAACACATTATTAAAATTACTAAATACATGTATATATTGGATCATTCAGAACATCTTCTTGTTGGGGCAAGGATAGAAATGTTTGTGATCGTTCTGGATATAGCTATATCTAATGGGGCTGTACATGCATATGCACAGCAGTCCCCCGTAACGGCAGCCTGCCTCATCTAATTTCCTACCATTTTGTCATTTTCATCAACTGTAAATTGGATTTAGTTAAAGAAGAACTCTGGGCAGAAGAAAACGGAACCCTTGCAGTTGGGCTAACTCTGGCACTGCAAGGGTTAAGTGCTCATTTTCATCTAGGGTGTAAAATAAGATACCTGAATCCCTGCAGCCTCACTCCCCCATGAGTCATTACGTCCAAAACACTGGAGAATGCTGAGGGACATTCCATCACCACAGCAGAGAGAGAGGCTGCAGGGACTGGTCTAGCAGTCATACGCATCCTAAGTTTGGGAGAGTATGTCTTTTTTATTTTAGACCCCATATGAAAACAAGAACTTCGCTCATGCAGTTCGGGGGTAGCACCACTGCAATGGTTAGGTTCTCTTCCGCCCAGAGTTCTTGAATGATCCGGACCAAATATTTTACCAAGCTAGACCTTAACATTACTTAGGAGCATCCCAAAGAACTAATGAGGGGAAACCAGAAATGGGAATTCTGATATCCACCAGCCATTTTATCTTGCTAGTACAGCAAAAGGTTTGTAAGAACTCAGTAACCACTGTACTGTTAAGTGAAATCTTCCTTCATTGTAAGAAATGTTGCTGTGATAATGCCCCTTTAATTAAGGTGAATGCTCACAATAAAAGTTACATTGATAGGTACGATCTAGAATATCATTAACACTCCTTTTCTCCTGCACCATTCAAGACAAGAGTAACTCAGGGTCCCCCCATATATTTTTGGCAACCCATATAAAATATATACTGTGGACTAAAGAGCTAATACATTAAATACATCAAATCGGTATTTTTAATACCTCTTTTGATGTTCCTTTTCTTTTTTTGGAAGACATTGCAGACATTTATAGCTTTCAACTTTTATTCAATGTATGTTTTTGTCTGCGCTTCAGAATCCGAAAAGCTTTGTGAAATAAGACTGAAAATCTGCCCAATTAGTGGCTATATCCGAAATGTGTACATGACACTCTCTTTTTATATTCTGTAGCCAGACAGAAGTAAATAATATACACCTGACCTTTTACCATTCGATTAGTACCAAATGTTAATATCAATAAAATGACTATTTTCCTAGTGATATAAATATTCCAGTAGAGAATGGTTACATTCAAGCTGCATAGTCTGAATATAAAGTATAATGATATATCGCTGTATATTCACTTGTACATGTAAGTGTATATTCTGTTTCTTCAGTAATATGTGCTCTATTCTTCTTTTACGTTTTGTATATTGCTCTCTACTGTAAAATAATTATCCTTTCCAAGTGACCTTTTGTGTGATTGTAGCTAGGTGCTTTGTCGTGTGCAATGTTTTTACAACTTACAAGCTTCTTCTAGGGCTAGTTAACACTGTGTGTTAAGATTAGAACAATCAGTGTACCTGCTAAGTTACTTTAGAGCTATGTAGAATGTAAGCCGCTGTAGGACCAGAAAAAAGAAACCGTGTGCATTTACTAAAAGGATTAAGCCTTCTGCAAGCCTTCTCCGTGAAATGCCAGCTGATATCCTGTACCATATACAATTAATGGCTTAAAATAGACTAAATCCTTTGCAATGGGCCAATTAAAAGCATTTCCAGAACTCCGTATCATGCCTCATCAGTCTCTGAGGTGTATTTCAGCGGATATTTTTTTTTTTCTCCTGTAAAATACATAAGCGTAAAATTGCACAACCCAAAAAATAAGCACAATGGAAATTGAATGAGCTAAATGTTGGTTTAAAGCACAATGGTGATGATGGTCAAATGTTCAATAATATATTGCTGGTATTTACACAGGACTGCTGTTATGCAGAGGAAGTGAGAAAGACATTCAAATAGTAGTGGCGGTATGCATGGAAAAGAACACATAGCAATAAATAGTGGAGACATAATAATAATATAGCCAGTGCTAGAAATACATTCACCAGCACTATACACACAGATATCAGCAACAGGCAATATGAAGAATGACAGCCATGAAAACAAATAATGCAATAGATCCTGTACAAATATGTTGTTTGCTTCAAGGTTGTGCCAGTCCATGCAGAGCTGCAGGCCTTGAAAAGAATCTGAATGTTTGCAAACAGAAAAGTTCACAGCCATGATTATGTGTTGGGCGTGTTCAGTATTGTCTGAGCAAAGGATGCTTTGGGGGAATACTTGATGGTTCCTCTCTAGGGGATCTTAAGTGACTTCTCCTTTCAGAGCTACCCCTCATTATCTCTCCAGCAGCCTTTATGTGTAGATATTGGCTTCACTGTCTTCCCACAGGACCCTGCAACATTCTTTTACATTCCATTTTGCAGGTTTGCATTTGTTCAGTTCTTTCATTACCTTTTTATTTATTGCAGACGGATGTTTATTCTCCAGCTTTCATAGAGTTAGGGTCTCAATGGCATACCAAAAAAAAGCAGTGAACTGCCCCTATCCGTGCTAACATAGAACATTTTTCCAGACCTTTGAAACTAACCAGTTCAAGGTAACTCTAGCCAAAATGTATTTTCTTAGGCAGCAATAAAAACCTGACAGATTTAACCCTTCCCCACTCTACCGGTTTCCCCCGACTTTCTGCCCTGGTGACGGGTAGTGAAGGGAAACCTGCCTAAGAGGGCAGCTACAAGTACCAGTTCTTCCACTCTGTATAAAAAGAGGTAGTCTATGTCTTTGTTGAAGAGACACAATGGGGACATGGCAATAAAGCTCAGCAGAGGTTCTAACTCTTTACCTCTGTGGAGACAGAGATCTGGCTAATTTAAAGGTAATGCTAAAAATAAAAAATACTGAAATATGGCTCAAGATTTAATTTGAAGGTAATGCTAAAAATAAAAACCACAATCACAAAGCACACAGTTCCCCAGACAAACACAATAAAATTCAGTGTGCTAGTTGATAAAACTAAAATGGTAAAAATGCCATATACAGGAAAAGGGATTGCCATGTAAAAGTAGTCGAGCATGAAGTAACAATCATAGTTTAGGGGGATAAACGGACTACACCTTGTTAACACATCACTTTCACATGAACAATCCATAATGTGTATGCTACAGTTATTTATTTTGTAGAAGGTATTGATAACTGTGCATCAATGGAAATATGTGATAGCATAGGCACTTGGCTTGTGTGGCAGGAGCAGAATGGAAACGCAGCCTTCACTTCAGCTACCAAATTCTAGCTCCCTTTTTCACCAGTAGCACACACATTACCTACCTCTGCCATACAAAAGGAATTTGGTAGCGCTAAGAAATGGAACAGTTTTCTGATCCATTCTAGACAAACATACGCAGGACCCTTCTGAGATGCATAACGTATAACTATGGAAAGAATAAAAACTTTTCAGTAAATAACTTTCTGATGTCAACTTCCTGAAATCACAGGCCCAGTTTCAGGCCATAGAAACTTAATCTGTGTATATAATAATCAATTATAAACAGCTTTTGTGTTATTTTCATAGGTCAAGGGATCTTGCACTGAGACATTGCTCCACCTTGTGTCAGAGATCTTTAGTAAGAGTATATGTGTGTTTTTTCCATTGTATCACTTCCTGATGCAGTACTATCCATTCATATACAGTGTCTGTTGATCATGTTTAATAAAGTCGAATTCCTTAAGTATTCTCTCCAGTGCTCTGTTTAGTATAGAAATCAAGCTGTTTAATTAATGAGACCGTACTCATGTATATGAAATAAATGCTGTTCTTAAATGGAATGATTTCCTCCTTGTTCTTTGTTACTTGTGCTTTAAAATCGGAACATTCACTGCAACTCACAACATGTCTCTGATTTATTACAACTCTATATAAATCATGAAGAAATTATTTGTAGCATTACAGATGTAATACTGCAATGATCCAGCCAAGCGTGGGTATGTCTGGACTATATTGTCACTAATTATTAATATGTATTATTAAAGTGGAACTCCACGAATGACATTTTTTGTAAACCTACATTGGTCCAACTTGGCCCGATATAAGTATCCATATCTGATATCTGGAGAGTGGATGGGATGCTGAAAATCGCTGTAATAGCCTGCATTTTATGAAAGAGAAAGGTACAGTGGATGTGGCAATCCCCCGACTTATTCCAATGCACCTTAGCCTGCCATAGAGCCCTGTGCCCTCTGACCAGTCTAGTAGGAGGAGGCTAGTATTATGTGGTGGTTCCCATTTCACCACTTGCCCTGGAATAAGGGAAAGCTGTGATTCTCCACACCCCAAGTGACCTGCGGACCTTTACCAAGTAACTGGGGATCATGACTCCAGAGCTGAACTGTAGCCGGATCTGCCACTGCCCAAGTTCCCTCCACTAGACTTCTGGCAAGAAGGCTCCCTGGCTGCTAAACATAGAGAGGATTGCTCATGTCCCATAGTCAGAAGATCCACCAGAATGAACAGTTACGCATCCCATGAAAACTAGGCTCCCTGGACCCAAGTAGCCTCTTCACACAGTATCTTTGTTATAGAGCTAACCCACCAACCTAACTTGCGCACTTTATACAAGTTGCAATTTTCTCTTATTACACTGAAGTTTACTATATGGAAGCCTTGGTCTAGGAAATACATTCGCTAGAAGTAGCCCATAAGGTCACTTGAGGCAACCCAACTCTCCTAACCCACATATAACACTGCACTGTGTTGTGTCAGTTACTATATGAGTGTTACAGTTAAACATAGGCATTCTCCAGGGTATGAACACGGGGCAAATGCAGAAGGATGTTGACACAATCTATCAAAATTAAGTATGCACTTACCTACATCCCGAAAATGCACACTTATACTAACAATTTAGTACACTAAAAGAAAGATATAGCTAAGGCCTTGTTACTACTCAAAACTATTAAACATTTGTGATACCTCCATCTTTGCCCCACCAGGCAATGCAGCCTACTCTCCAGCTGAATATGTAAAAATAAGCCTCCCCGTATGCTATGTGCAGCAGAGAAGGAAGACTTGCAGAAATAACTGCCACCATTAAATCATTACCCTATAATAAAAGTCCTGGGCTAGGTGGGCTTTCTGGTCTATCTTGACACAATGAACGAAGCTTACATCTATACGAAAAACAACCTTTATAGCAATATATCCTGATTGGCCATACAGAAAGGGACGATACTATCAAAACATTGATCCTCCTATCCTAGGCAAAGTTCCTTGCCATCCCATTATGCCTATTACCTATACATGCTGAAACAGTCTTTGTCTGACTTGATTGGGCATCATACAATTTACTCTAGATATAGGCCTCCCTCAATTTTAATAAAATTATGGCTCTTATAACACACTTATGATTTCCTCATACATTGAACTAATTAGTCTCATCCCTGGCCCTCCCTCCAGACCATGCCCAAGCCCTCCCCCATCTACCAGGCTCTCACAATGGGGGGTCTATATACACACTAGTCAGCTCTATTGGTGGATCCCAGGGTGATCAATGCATTATTTAAAGGAACTGTCTTTTTAAGGAGAGGCAGCTGAACATATCTTACAATACAGGAAAAACAAACACAAAGGACAGCACCTTCTCCTTGTGAGATTCAATAAATGTAAAAAAAAAGTGGTTAAAAATACAACAGTAGTAGGTCATACACATGTAAATAAAAGGTATCTCACATCAAAGATCATCTATCATGGCAGAATAACCACAAAGACTGGAAACCATCTGACATCAGGTACCAGACCAGCTGGCTACTGCTACCATTAGGACCTAACGCATTTCTGGGGCGTACCTCCTTCCTCAGAGATTAACGTAGCATACACTATGCATATATAAATTTATTCTCAGCCAACCATGCGACCCCCAGAAGCAATATGACCTTGGGAGAAGGCGGGAGCTGTGTATATGACCCATTACTCGCCGGCTCCGGAATTATCAGCTGATACATATACATACAACCAGGAGAGACTATATTTGGGGCTGCACGCAAACAAATACAATGAGCAGTAAGTATTTAGCCCATCTCAGACAAGTAGATGGCTCCAATATCTTCAGCTCTGAAACTTCTACCATTCTCTACATACGCTAGCTCACCTTCATTGCCCCTGCTCCCCTTTTGAGCTACTTTGTTCTCTGGCACTGAAGGACCCCTGTGTTCCTCGAAATAAAGACTCGGCCCCTCAGTAGGATTTTTAAGGGGTACCCCAACAACCAAAAATTCCCAAACAGGCCCTTAATCTGAGCAGTGGCCTGGCAGGAAAAGAAAGGAGGGGCACACAAGCCAACACCCCCTGCACCCCCCTTCCCTGCACCATAGCAAGCCACATGCCCCTGGCATTGGAAGGGTGGTTTTCCAGGGGGGGACCCCCCGGAAAAGCACCTTATCCCCATACCAATGAGGACAAGAGACTCTTCCCCACAACTCTGACCCGGTGGTTGTGGGGGTCTGCTGGCAGGGGGGGCTTATTTGCATTGGGGTACCCCCTTTCATAAAGGAGGCACCCAGATGCTGCCCCCCCCCCCTTTGCAAATGAGTAAGGGGTAGTTGTTAAATGGGCGGAGCGAGACATAACATCACAACTAGCTCTGCCCATCTGTTTACATTTGTGCAGCCAAATCTGTCATTTAGAAGCGGGAGTTTGTCAGGAGCAGACGGCTGTGCGGGGTCGGGACTTTTTTTATTTCAGTGAGTCGCCGGGTGTTGTTCATCATGATTGATGCTGGGTTACATCACTGGATGACCATGGATTGCATCATTGGATGATTTTTGTTCCATTAAAGGATTTTTTTCTAAGGGCTTGTTCACTCCAAATGCAGACCAGATCTGCATGAGTTTCTGCACATGCAGTGCAGTGTGTTTTGCCGCATTTTGGCCGTGTTCCGGGCCGTTTTTGTACAAAAAAATATACATATATATATTTTTTTTAGTTTAAAATGGGCTTTCAGTCAGTTCCAGTGCGTTTGCATGCGTTTTGGATGCGTTCCAGAGCAGGAGAAATAGGGCTTGCTGCAGTTTTTTTACATGCTCTGGAACTGAATGCTGCGGTGTGAACTAGAGCACAAAATACCATTGGAATATATTGGACGCAGTTTTGATCCGGTCTGTAACTGCTGCTCCTGGAAAGCATTTGGTGTGAACAAGGCCTAAGGTGTTGTCTGTTTATTTACATCTGACTTGACACTTTGGTGAATGAGTTGGGGCAACAATTACCCCTTTCTCATCCACAAGGGGAAGCAGCATCTGGGTGCCACCTGTATGAAAGGGGGGTAGAACCCCACAACCACTGGGCCAGGGTTGTGGGGAAGAGGCCCTTGTTCTCATTGGCATGGGGACAAGGTACTTTTCCAGGGCACCCTGGAAAACCACCCTCCCAGTGCGGAGGGCATGTGGCCTGGTATAAAGCAGGGAAAGCCTCCCCCCCCATATGACTTTTGGGGAACCCAACTCTTTTTTTTTTTTACATCGGCAGGTTTGGTATCAATTGGGAGGGAACCCCTTCATATTTTTTTTTGTTGGGGAGTCAGTCTGCTTTGGTGGACTGTTCTTCCCACTTCGGCTGTGTGGAGCCAAGGCATATACGTTCCGCTTCGGCTGCTGTACGGGCTACACCTGAGGTGCAGTGCAATCACTAAAAATAGTGCATGCACTATTTTTTGCAATCGAACTGCACTGTGTGCATTGCTGTGCCTTGTGTTCTGGTGCAGGTGATTGCACTGCAATACCACGAAGAAAGATCCGGCGCATGGCTAATATGTATTAAAGTAGTTGAAAGAGAACTATAGAACAAGAGGGGGAGGAAGGGGACAGCCAGAGAGGATGGGAAAGAGAAGGAAAGAGAGAA
This sequence comes from Nanorana parkeri, assembly GCF_000935625.1. Lineage (NCBI taxonomy): Eukaryota > Metazoa > Chordata > Amphibia > Anura > Dicroglossidae > Nanorana > Nanorana parkeri. Next base: position 389,464 of record NW_017306544.1, read on the forward strand.
CAGGGTCGCAATGGTCCACTCAACATCAGACAGAACATCTCCTAAAACTGTCTAAACAGACATATATAATACACGTTAACTTCCAAATATAGCTAGGCTACAAGGCGACCAACTAACCACTCAGAGCTGAGCATTTGTTTAAATTCTATACGAGTCCCTCAAAACCAACCAGCCAGACTATGTCTCTAGAACCTTGTCAGATCTCTTGTGGTCAAACGCCACCAGATCCTCCATAGTGTAAATTGAATTCATTATCAGGGCCCAATTCATGAGCTTTTGGGGGTGGTTGGACTTCCAGTGTCGCAAAATGGCGACTCTGGCCACCAACAAACAGTGGCGCAGGATTCCCTTCTTAAGAGAGGAGAGGGACCCAGGGATCATTGAGAGGAGGGCCACCTTGGGAGAGGGGGAGTATATGAGAAATGCTCATCCTGTGATAGCAGGCAAAGACCGAGGTCCAAAACCCAGTGATAACATGACAGCCCCACCATAAGTGAATAAAAGATCCCATTTCCCACAGCATCTCCAGCAATGATCAGATTCAGAAGGGTACATCTTGTGCAAATCCTGTGGTGTATGATACCAAAGGGATACAATATTATAACTTTTTTCCTGCATATATGAGGTCATAGACAGCTTATGAGTCAGGACATAACATTTCCTCCAATCGTTTTCAGAGCAAGAACCACCTAGTCAATCTTCCCATTTTTATTCGAATGAAGGACGATCCCCTGTCATCTCCTCCCTCATAGCAGCCCATCTCAAGAGGTGTAAGCAACAGTGGTATAGGCAGGAGGGATTTTATGTTCCACAAGAAGATGGAAGAGAACCAATCCCCCACACAAGGAGGCCTGTCAGGAGTTCCTGACGAATCTGGTGGGTGGTCAAAATAGTCGACAACATGATGCAGTTGGGGCCAGGAGTCTCTAGAAAATGGACCAACAGAGGAGACGTGAATCCCTGGGCCAAAACTCGGGTGATCAAAAAGCTGGGCCCAAGCCAGAGGCAAGTTTCTTAGTCAGGAGGAAATTGTCCCATACCAAAATCAATGGCAGCAACAGAAAAGGCAGAGATTGTAGAAATGTCAGCAGCACACCAGTCCTTTTAGGATAGCAAAAGCTTCATTTATTGAAGTTCTATGTCATATGAGCAAGTGCCTTCGGGACCTCACAGGGTCCCTTCATCAGGCTTTGGCATTGATGAAGGTTAATGCTAAAGCCTGATGAAGGGACCCTGTGTGGTCCGGAAAGCGCTTGTTTGGTCATTTGACATAGAAGAACTTCAATAAATGAAGCTTTTGCTATCCTAAAAGGACTGGCGTGCTGGTGAAATTTCTACAATTTGCTGATATTTGCGGCACCATCCACAGTCACTGCGAGCACCCCCCACTACAAAGGACTTTTCAGTAAGGAGTGCAGCAAGGAAGTATTTATTGTCAGAAAAGACAGAGATGTCACAGAGGACCGTTGCCACGGATGGATCCATGGGAGTGTCCGTAATTCAAGGGTGCTAAGATCAAATTCCAGTTGTGTCACCAGCTTAAAGCTGTACAGTATGGAGGAGTGACAAGAAGAAAATTATTGTTGAAAAATCTTATTTCTATCCACATAAAACATTTTTTACTACAACTTACACTTCGTATCCTCCCCAGTGACCTTGTGGGAAGCCGATAGGGCAACCTTACAAAGTTACTTTGTTCAAAAAACCACCTGCCAAATACAAAGTTATTGCTGCAATTTTTCACGCTCTTTGAATGTTCATTTTGCCCACTTGGAGTGTGTTAATCTACAGGGACTTTGTTGCATATGCACAAGCCTAGAAAATGTTGTATTTTCTCTTTTTTGTTTATTCCTAGTTATATTTTTCTACTATATGTACGCCTACTGAAAATGTAAAAGTAAAGAATAAAAAAAAAAAAAACACCTGCCAAAAGAAACTATGTAAAAGCAAACTACAGACCCAGGCTGAGAGGGACTGGAAGTCTCACCCTATGCTCAATAATAAGCAGAAGCATGATAAATATGTCACAGAAATGGGTTACTCATTACAAAAGGCATTGTGATGGTCCAAACACCATTATTATTTGTGTACCAACAAGATAGACTACATGTTGGCCAATATTGCTAAAACCTTCGTTAAAGCCTTTCAATCCCACCAGATTGCTTCATTGGCCATTAAATCTCTCAAAGCATGAAAATCAACAGGGCCAGACAAGTTCACAGCACTTTATTATAAATGTATTTATAAATACACCAACCGCCATTCCCCACACATTCCAAAGATTTATTAATGCCCTCAAAATGGGTTATCATCATCCCCTCATTCACCGCAAGCTCATGTCTCCCTGATCCCTAAAACATCCAAGTAAATGTTTGATTCCCAGAACTTCCAGGGCATCCCATGTCCCTGCTCAATATGGATCTGATGTTGCTGGGAGAAATTGTGGGATGAAGCATAAATTAATCTACACTGCAGTCTCTCATACATAAGGATCAGGTGGGGTTTGTTCTTGGATGACAGGCTGGGGATAATGTGAAGAAGGGAGAACACCTAAGGGCCCCATGCACATGCAAATTTTCCTGCTTGCAAGTGCTTTTGGAGCTCATTTCTAAAAGCACCTTAAAGAATGTAATGCTTTGCTATGGTTGAATGCACACCTAGATGTTTAGTAGTGTTTAGGTGTGGTCAGTCTAGTTGTATTTCCAAAAACATCTTGGGACCATTTAGCTTTGTTATACGCAGCTAAATGAATGTAAACACAGCTAAACCCAGGAACACCTGTGAATGGGGCCGATCGCATGAGTCTCACAAATTCTTTGCATGAGACAGGTGTTAAAGGACATACCTACTTTCTGTAGTCTAGTGGGCAAACAATCTTCAACAGATGATGTCAAAAGCATAAAGAGCAAATAGAGTAGGAAGAAGTATCCACAAGGTGGCACATAGTCAGATTTTAGATATAGGTTGAGTCTTGGCATATACATTTGAAGTGTTGACAGCAAAGAGCTAGCAGAACCTAGACAAAGTACAATTCCAAGAAGCTAGATCATGGTCAAAGAACAAGAGTTTACAGGAATCATAATAAGAAACACGGAGAAGATCCCTGCAGGTGGCAGACAAGAGTCATAATCAAAAACAGGCAGAAGTTCCGACCAGGTGACATAAATCATATTCAAGGGCATGCCAAGTCATCAACAGAATTTAGAAATTGGAAATGAAGAAAAAGATCACAAAAACTGGAGCCTGGGAACAGAGCAGGATCCTCCTTCCAAATTGCACTAAGCATGGTAAAGTAGGTTTGTCAGACATGACATCAGAGGATGTGCAAGGTTGGTTCCCAGCTGCACCTCTCAATATAAAGCAGCAAGAGGAGCACAGGCTCTTATGGGCAGGACCCTCCTACCCAACTTGTTTTGAATTGTATTATAACTGTAATGTCTTCCTTATATTGTAAAGCACTGCAAAAGCTGTTGGCGCTATATAAATACTTAATAATTCACCATCAGCTCAACAGCTTGGCAGCTGTAGTACTTCGGGAGTTACTTTGGTTAAAATGTTGGTCTGCTGACTTGACTTCCAAAAAAAAGTCCAAATCACAGTCCAAGCAGAAACCAGCCTGAACTAATAACCCTTTTGGCACAAACCTTCCTCTGCATGATAGCGTGCCCCCACTTGTGGACAACAGAATCTCTACCCTGGTGTCTCCGGACCAGACCGTTTTTTCTATCCATCATAAGTCCACTGATATTAATCTCAGGAGACTATACACTATACAAATAATTCATGATAATTTAGGATCTAGAGTGTTAGTCTCATTGGACCTGGAAAAGGCCTTCGACTCTGTAGACTGGGAATATCTACAGGTTGTATTGCTTAGGATGGGCTTTGGTCCTATTTTTTTGTAAATGGATTAGCATTTTCTATCATCAGCCATTGGCCGCCATTAAGATGGGATCTGCTCTCTCCTTGAGCTTCCCAGTCGGCAGGGGAACAAGGCGGGGTTGCCCACTGTCTCCTGGACTGTTTGCCTTGCTGATGGAGCCAGTTGAGAGTGCCCTTCGTTAATCGCCCTTGATTAAAGGCCTGTGTATTGGTAAGCTGGAGGAGAAGACGGCTCTATATGCTGATGACTTGATTTTATTTCTTGCTGATGTAGATCCCTCTCTTGCCGAGTCCTTTCATATACTACATACCTTCCCAATCTATTCTGGCCTGTCAGTGAACTGGAGTAAATCCCAATGTCTTGCGTTAAATCCCATGGACTCTTCCCCTGCAGCATCCTCTGCTCCTTTACAACAGGTATCCAGTTTTAAGTACTTAGGATTACATATCTCTAATTCAGTCTCAGACTTTTAACCCTTAGTGTGTACCCAGTGATCAATATGTTTAGATCACGACTTTTGCCTTTATCTCTTATAGGCAGAATAAATTTAGGGATGAAACTCCTCCCGTTTCTATTGTATATCTTTCGTACTTCCCCAGTGTGGATACCAAGGCGGGTTTTTAAGAAAGCAGATGCCTTGATTTCGGAATTTCTTTGGAACGGGAGGGCACGCAGAATTAGGTTATCAACATTACAGTTGCTCTGGGGGAAGGGAGGTCTGGCAGCCCCTTATTTTTATTTCTATTTCCTTGCTGCCAAATAAATGTAAATTGCTGGCAAAATAATAATAATAATTATCTGCTATGTCTGTTCAATGAGTCCTAATGACTATTCAAACATGTGATTCAACCGTAAAGGGATATTATAGAGTATTTTTATTGTGGACATATTTTGGCCAGCTGTACATCTAGAGCAACTGGTTAACAAGTCAGACTCATGTTATAGAGCCATTTATTCCAACCTGCATACAGCTTTTTCAGCTGTTTCATCATTAGTGCACTACATGTAAACAATGGCTTCTATGCTGCAATCCTTGAGGACCAACACAAAAGTAAAATCTCATAGTTTAGAGTGTAATAGGTCAAAGAGAACCAAAAAGCCATCCACGAAGCATAGCAGAGCCTTTTTAGAACCAAAGGTATCTACGTGAACACCAATGCATGTGTGCTGGAGGTATGAGGTCACTTCTAGAGCATGCTCAGTCTCCATACAACACAGGCTGTAAAAATGATTGAACAGAAAAACTTTAGCAGGTTTAGGCATTTTCAAGGGCCCCAAACACATGACCTTTGGAAGGGTAGATGCTGGTGGTTTCAACTACAAAAAAGTGGAAACTACCTCCACAAGGACAAAAACAGTGTCCTCAAGTTTACAGCAAATGTCAGAAGACAGGTCCTCTTCATGAGAGTTCCTTCTTCTCCCTCCTTCTGCAGAGGAGAGGCAGAGGGTGTCTCTAAGGGAGTAGGAAAGGTGAACTGCTTGCAGCCCTACTGCCAGATAAATCAAGGATATTAGCAGTTTTTCCCCTAAACTCCACCATGATGGCAGCGAATTGCACTCTGGATATTAGGTCAGATGATAGGACCCTAGACCTAGCAAAGGAAGACGCAAATGCTAGCAGCAAAGGGGATAGGGAGCACAGTATGGGACTAACAGAAATGGGGTCCCCAAAGGAAGTAGAACCCTTGCCAGAGCCGTGATCAGGCTGTGTGTCCCCTGCATGCAAAGCAAGAATAAAGCCGCTCTACCTTCTCAGACCAATTACTCCATGAGGTCCGCGGTGCTCAGCATGAATCTCTGCCGAACCCAATAAACAAAATAAAGTAGAAAAGAGCTGGCACTCGTAGGAATCCTTTTAATGGCATTTCTTTATTTAAAAGGCATAAAAGCAGCTACAAAGGGTGCTAACATGTTTCAGTCCCCCAAGGGAACTTAATCATAGCGCTGAGCTATGATTAAGGTCCCTTGGGGGACTGAAACATGTTGGCCTTTTCAGTAAAGAAAGACCATTAAGAAGGTTCCTACGAGTACCACCAGCTCTTTTCCACTTCATTGTGTATCTCCGCGCGCCTCCTAGTAACCCTGCACCTCTAATACACCTTGTCTCTCCCCCGCAAATCTCTAACCAGCAGTGAGAGGGTACCTTATATACATACAATGTAGGTATCAAAAAGGTGACCCAAGCTTAAAGAATACAGCAGCGCTTTGCAGCATTGTAGCGCTGAAGTACTCCCTTGTGCCTGCTGAGTCACAGCAGCAGAATCAGTAAGTGCGTGTCCAGTCAGAAACATGTACCAAAAAATGACAAGAAGAGGAATGGCAGCGCTAGCATAGTACAGTACCCACGAAGGAGCTGCAGCTGTGTTTCTTGATCCCAGGTTGCATGGGAAACGATCATCAGCGCCAAATTTGAACCCTTAAACGACAACATTGAGGTTGCAGATCTAACCATATAGGGTACTGGCACTAACACTTGGGGACTGTACTGTGGGAGCAGTCCGAGGCTTACCTGAGGGGCTTTTTCTACCACAGATGCGTAGCAGTCAGTGGAGACATGCCATCCAAAACTTCACCCGCCAGGTGGAGCGTATGTCCACCCGGAAGGGGGTCTTCAGGGTCAGGGCTCTATTACAGGACCATAGCCTTGGACCTGTAAAGCACCTTGCAGATAACCACACACAATGCACAAGTGCCAAGAAGGGAGTGAACTCAGGGTCTAGTGACTAAGCACATTACAGGCCCTGCATCTTCCTTCCAGCAGGGTCTTGGTACAGTCCTTTCCATTTCTCTGCTGAGGGGAAAACTGATCTTGACAGCTGCTGGAGGCACTGCAATGGTTTAGAGCAGCATTAAGGAAACTTGCTAGGGGTGTTGCAAAATAATCTGAGAGAAACAGAGTGTAAAAAATGAGGCAGGCTTCGATTGGAAGGGGTTATGAAGGGCTGTTCTGCAACTTTGATTGATTTACCGGTGTCCAATCAGCTGAGCGTAGCTGCATTACTTAATGGTTAAATAATTGAAATCCCTATGCCCTGTTATGTTCAATCGAGATAGCGAGGTGCTGTGCATAGTGCGATGCAGAAATTGTGGGTTTGGCAAAATTGCAGTAGCTGTGGGAGGGGCTTAAAGATGCTTAAGTTCAAAGAGCTCTAAGGACTTACTGCTCTATTCCAACCTCGGCTGCAGTAAGTTCACACTCTGGGTGCAGGCTGTAGTGTGCCTTCCACTTGCCCAAATCAATCTCCGAAAGATCAGGCGCACAGAAACCAGGCTAAATGTAATTCAAAATGTATTGAACAAAATCCAAGCAGATTCCAAAAAGACAAATTCAAAAGAATGATGACCAGCATGTGCATCACCATAAGTGTCTCCCACACCATGCCAACGCCTCTCATGCGTTTCACCACCTGGGCTTAATAATTGAGGTGAAGCCCTTTCGTCTATGTGCATAATATATGTGTGTGAAGTACTTCCCTGTTGCATGTGATCGCTAATTGGTATAATGATTCAAATAATCTCAAGCCTTCAGCAGACCACAGTTCTATTGAGTAAAACTGGAGGCAGAAAAAATAGTAATAAGTAAACAAGAACTGTTGGAAAACTATGAATCGCATTCTTACCCAGCAAGAATGTAATTGAAGACAGGATATAAGTTAATAGAACAGTGTGGTAAGTGTGATTGATTCTAAAGGGAGTCACATGAGTAGATCGCAAAAAGGCACTAGAAAAAACTAAAAATATTCACAATCTCTCTCAATGAAAATATAAAAGCATGAGTGAACACATCACATCTACGTGAAAGATATAGACAATGTAACATCGTATAAAAGAATTCTAGCATATAAAGAAACATGAAAAGAAACATACAGTATATTAGATAGATCTTAGATTGAAATATAGAACATATATACAATGTACATTTAGATACATCTAGATAACCTAGCAGCCGATATATCACCTGGCATGAGGGAGATAATAATCGGTATGTTATTTCTAAATATATATAATGGCCTCCCGCATGCATGTAATTTCATGTTGTGATGGTTATTAACCCTTTCCCTGCCAGGTCCGTACGGCATACGGTGGAACAAAAGTGTTCCCAGCTGGCCAGGTCAGTATGCCGTACGGACCTGGCATTTACAGTTCTGCTATAAGCTCATGGTCGCTTTAGCTCATAGTCAGTCCCCTTCAAATTATTAGCTGTCATTCATCCCCCACTCTTGTAGGGTCTGTCCACCGCTCCTGTAGGGCCTGTGGCAGCGGGGATCCGAAGAAAAATCTCAGGGGCAGGAACTGCTGTCCCCTGCTTGTAGGGTCTGTGGTAGCGGGAGGGGGCGGAGGAGCGAGCGGCGGCTGGCCGGGAGAAGCTGCAATGTCAGGATGGCCGAGTGGTGAGTATAATGGAGCTGCTGTCATCCTGTCAGTTTCCGGATGACAGCGGCTCTGTGCGTGGCCGAACGGGGATCGATAAATATCATCTATATTTACCGATCCTCTTGTGCAGAGCAAACACCGGAGTGATCACTCCGGTGTTTGTAAATAACTGGGGACACATAGTACTATGTGTCCCCAGTTATGAATGAACAGGTTGTGATTAACATCACTTCCTGTTTATTCATGAATTTATGAATGGGGAGTAGCACTCACTACATAGGCTCCTCCCCATTCATAAACTGGTGATTGATGATAGTAAAAATATTTACTATCATCAGTTTCTGAATGGAATGGGAAGCCTCTGTACTGAGTGCTTCCCATTCACTGAGTGCTGGGGCTCAATTTCTTTTTCTATTTCAAAAGGGAAATGTCAGGGGTCTGTTTAGACCCCGGATATTTCTCCGTAGTCCCCCCCAACAGTAAAAAATAAATACAAAATTTAACAAATATATGTATATAAAAAAACATGTAAAAAAAAATACAATTATTAAGAAATAAATAAAAAATGTGTAAAAAAAACAAATAAAAAAAGCACAACCCCTCCCTCCCCGCACACACATAACATACACGCGCACCATATTGTGGTGTACGCCATGCACATGCGCTGCAGTGCGTTGTTAGAACGCATCGCAGTGCATGATTTTTTTTTCTTTTAAAAAAAACATTAAATTAACTGTGGCAGCGCATGGCAAAGCTTTGTGACGCATTGCCATGCGTTGCGATACCTTGTGTTGCAATTAAATATACGCCTGTATCATTTTATCACAACACAAACACCAACAAGGCGTAAAAACTATTTTTCCATTTTTAACATAAGTCGCTTATTTATCATTTTTGTGTACTTTCATTTTTTTACCTTTTCGCAAAAAGCCAAAATAGTTGATTTGGAAAAATTATCCAATTCAGCTCACTTTGCAGTTCAGCTATGTTGTCCTAGATTGTTCATTTCTCCTGCCTTCTCCAAACTTCACCCTACAGTGAATAACCTGCACGTGTCTTGAAAATTCATATTCAGAATGGGTGTATCTAAATGTGCATCAGACGCACTGATTACACTGTGTGTAAAGTCTGTGTTTGTAATGTTTCTTTAGAGTTCATTTTCTAGCAAAATTATTAACACCAACCAAAGTAGAAAATAAATCAATATTGCGCGAAGGAGCAAAATTCAAACCACGTGACAAAACTTGTGATTCCTGTGTGCCTAAAACATAATTAGACAGGTTGAAAACATTGTTAGTATATGATTGTGTCTACCTCTTTTTGTTCTGAGAAGCTTACTCTCTTCGTTGTGTTTGTGACGGGGAAGAATTGGATCTGAGAATGGAAGATTTTCTATCTCCTTTAAATCGTTTCCAAAAAGTATTGAAGTTCCGTCCATCCCAATTATAAACTCTCACCGCCGCATAGTCTTGTTGATCTCGCGTCAACTTAGAAGGTTTCGTTTGTATGATACCCTCCTCAAGCGTATTCAAGGTCTGTTTAACCTTTCCCCCAATTGTATAAAGACTGGTTCTAATTAGTTTTGTATTTTTTCTATATTGGTGTATTCTTGCTCTAAACATGCCCGCTCATAGGTGACAGTACATTTAATCAGTTTAAATGAGGCTTTATCTAGGACTGAAAGCCAGTCTTGTTTAAACTTCTCATCCATAACTTCAAAAGAAGGAAGTTTTTTTATTCTTAAACCCCTGGGTATTCGTTGTTTTTTTAGGTACCCCGTTAAAGAGGCAATGTCCCACTAGAAGCGTAATTCATTGTTCATATTTTTCTGTAGATTTGTGAATAAATCTGTACATTTCTGTTTATCATCCAGCCCTTCCAGTGAGAACACTTGTGCACTCTTAAACAATCTTTGTTGGTCACAAGACGCAGTCCTCATAGATCTCATGGCGTGGGGGAGAGAATATGTCATCTAAATTGTATAAAGTTCACTTAATAAAAGTAGAAAAGTCTATATGGCAATTATGGTGCATGTACAAAAATAATCAAAAGAAAAGTCCATGCAAATCATAGATAAATGTAAACGTCTTGGATTTTTGCTGCCTATAGAAATCTCACAACAAAATGCAGCATTCAGAAGTGAACAGAAATGATCCATCACATGGAACAGAGAACGAGAAGTACTTTACACACACCTATTGTGCACAGGGATGAAAGGGCTAAACCTCTATGAATAAGCCCAGGTGGTGAAACGTATGAGAGGCATTGGCGTGGTGTGGGAGACACTTATGGTGATGTACATGATGGTCATCATTCTTTTGGATTTGTCTTTTTTCCAATACATTTTGGATTACGCTTACCCTGGTTTCTGTGGGGCTGATCTTTTGGAGATTGATCAGGTTTATGTAATATACATAATGCAGGGGCCAGGTGTATGCAATGTAGGAGTGGACACACCATATATTGATTTGTTTGGCCAACTCAATAGATTGTTAATTGATAAATAACAACATTATGTTATTTTTAAAGCATCCTTATTTTCTGTTTATGCACTTTGCAGGTTGAAATTTGATGAATAAAACTATTCAATGCATTATTTTTGAAAGCATCCTTTGCAAGTGCCTAAAACTTTTGCTTTTATGTAGCAGGAGTTCTGCTTTAAAAGTTGAAATTCTAATGGAATTCAATGATTTGTGGATTTAAATCAATGACGGCTCTTTCATGAAATTCGTCATGCTGGACGGCACACAAAATATAATGCATTGCCATCTGAAAGGGTATGTATAGTCCTAAAGTATCATTATGTTCATAACATTTATGTAGAAATTGATAGCAGAGCACTCAACCAATGATTAATATTTGATGAAGTCCTATTATTTCCCCATTAACAAAAACTGTGATTTCCCTGCAACCACTTTAAAGCTCTTCATAGCCTCATTGCTCTGGAAACTGAAGCAAATGAGCCAGGAAATGGAATGCATACCTCCTAGCAACTATTAAATGCATTCTCAATAAAATGCAGAACAGGTTTAAATATGATATATATTATTATATAAATTATTATTATATTATTATATATAGGTTACAATATGATAAATATGATATCACATAAGATATCATGATATTAAAAAGATACATGTTAAATATAAGAACATACTTTAAATTGTGACAAAATCTAAAAATCTAACCATAGCTATGTCTCTTTAAAAATATTATGTTTAATGTGAATCATAAGGGCACATATCAGAAATGATAAAAATCATTTTTTATTCTCATATATAACTATGACATCACATACAGCATATATGGGTATCACATATCTAGCCCACAGGCTGGGTGAGAATAAATGCTTGATTCCCCCATCCAGATGATAAACGTGTGAGAAAAAAAGCTCACTGCACACTGGTTGATCTGTTCCATGTTGTTAGAGATCTGCCTCTTCAGAGTTTCCTAACCTTGCCTTTCCCATAGTTTTGTAGCAGCAGTATGTGCTTTCTCCACTGAAGAGATCTCCTTTCATCAAGAAATAGCACAAGACAACAGATGTTAAAGCAGAACTCTGGGCAGAATGTTTCTTAACCCTATCAGTGGGGCTTGTTTTTGTCCAGGTGCTAAAAAAAGTTTAGTCTGTGACGCACTGCACACGAAGCGGTGTCGCGCAGTCTTCGTGTGCAAGTGTGTCATGTCATTTTCACTTCGGCACATCAGCTTACGATAGCTCGCATAGCTGAGCGTGGCGAGATGAAAAATGTCATCTTCAGCCAATCTTCGCGTTTCATGATGCGAAGTACATTTGGTTGTTATGCGCGAGCCGATTGGCTGAAGATGCAGTCTTTCATCTGGCCACGTTCAGCTCACACACTGCATACAAACATCCGTGCCTGACAGCTTTGCATGCGGTGTGGCACGTGCTTTATACTCACCTGAACCGCGGACCCAGCTGGCAGCTACTCCGGTCCCTGAAGCCTGTCTTTTCCTCTGCTGCACCGAAGGTATGTCCCTCGGCATCCTCATATCCCTGTGATGACTCATGGGACCTTAGATCGCTGCAGCGGAGGAGGAGCGAGGCAGAAGGGACCGGTCTAAGAGCAAGACAACACCAAGGATCGGATGAGTATAACTTTATTTTAGTACCTAGATGAAAATTAGCAAAACGTTTCCCAGGACACTCACCAGCCAGCATGCAAAAAAACCACTACGGTTAAAAACAGAGGTTGAGATACACGTCTTCTGAAGAAAATGTGAAAGCCGCACAGCCGCGCCAAAGCACCTCTTATAGTGCGGTCCTAACTCTAAACAATGAGAGTCTCCATTTTGGAGCACATGGGGCAAAAGATAAAATTGGGTGCAGGTTTGTCCGGAGGAAGCCCAACCCCCCTTAAAGACACAGGGACGTACAAAGTACCCCGCACATCACAACGACAGCTGAGACCCCCCATGCGTCACTGCACCAAATCAGTCAAGCAAAACAAATTGCAAACGCACTCATCAATTTGTTACCAGCTTTACAGCAAGGTGCACATGGAAGGGCTTTAAACAGTAACAGAAAAGTTTCCCAGTGCCTTGTGCCTTTAATGGAGGTTGGGCTTCCTCCTGACAAACCTGCACCCAATTTGATATTTTGCCACATGTGCTTCAAGATGGAGACTCTCATAGTTTAGAGTTAGGACCGCACTATATAGAGGTGCCTTGGCGCGGCTGTGCGGCTTTCACATTTTCTGCAGAAGACGTGTATCTAAACCTCTGTTTTTAACCTTAGCCGGGAGACAAGTTTTTTTGCATGCTGGTTTGTGAGTGTGCTGGGAAACTTTTTTCTGTTACTGCTGAAAGCCCTTCCATGTGCACCTTGCTGTAAAGCTGGTAACACATTGATGAGTGCGTTTGCCATTTGTTTTGCTTAGATGAACATTAGCACTTAACCCTTGCAGTGCAGCGGTAGCCACTGCAGGGATTAAGAACCATTTTACTCTGTTTTACTTTAAGGTTTGAGCCGTTGACTCCGAGATACACAGACTTCTTTTCCTTCATGTGAAAAAAGTCTATCTTGACCCACTTTGTAAGGTCCTTGCTGGTGCTAGGTGAACACGTCAGCCGTGTTTCCCTCGGGGGAAATAAAATACTCTCTGACAGTAAAGAGAGAAAGATCATACACTTTAAAAAGCAGAGCATGAGTTAGGAAGAAAGTGCACCTGAAAGCTAATACCGGCTGTAAGTGGAGATTTATTATGCTTACTTCTAATGAAGAGAATGGCTTTAGTAAACATTTCATTCTTAGGAACGCAGTTGTTTATGTGTCTTTCACTCCTGCTGCACTTAACAGAGTACTTGTCTACGGTGAATGTGGAATGAACTGTAGGAGATAAGAGACAGTTCCGAGACTCTCCTAAAGATGCTGTGTTTTGGATAAATAGTTTAGGAGCACAAGCATCGGTAAGCTGGATTGGGTGTGCTGTCTTGTGTGACACCCTGGAAATGAAGACCCATTGTTGTCTTACAGAATGAAGGGTCTGGAAAGGACTTTCCCTCTGAAAAAGTAGTGCTGCAGCCATAGGCGTACACAGCCCATTGCATTAGGGTGTGCACACAAAAGTACAAACACACTACATTAGCTATCATTCTACATTAGCTATCATTAATAATTAGGATAGTATAATATATATATTTACTATATATTTACTAGAGATTCGTAGCATTAGGATTCGGACAAACGTTCGTTGATTCGGCAGTTTGTTTGAAATAATGAATTATTATATGCCCCAATATACAAAAAAACGGATGTATATTCGGCATATAATAATTAATTTTATATGGGCACTGTCATCTTGCTGCGTCCAAGATGGTGGCACCCATACATGCATATGATGTCGCCCGATGCCAGAGCCATGTGACGTCATGCTCCCCGCCTTCAAGATGGCGGCAGGCATGTGCAGAATGTTTTCTGTTTTTTTAAATGTGCGCTTTCGGATTCAGAGGTTCGTTGCCTCCGAATCCGAAACTGCATAAGAATTCGTTTCATCAAACAAAACAAATGAAAACATTTTTTTAATTTGTTTTATCTGAAATAAATTTTAATACCCTGTACATGTCTAATATTTACATTAAAATGTTCTACCTTTACTTTGGACAAACCAAATTTGCATGGACAGAAACAAAATTTTTCAATTGGTAAAAATTGCAAATTACATTACAATCATTTACATGTTTGGCGCTCATTCAGTAAAAGCAAATGTTAATCAAAGCATCCAACATATTTGTTGGGACCTGGGGATTATAAGAAAATATTTTGTTTTCTTTTGCTGATGACCATTTTGGTGATGGGCAAGAAAACTTTCTTAAATCTGTAATGTGACTGGTGAATGAGTGCTCAATTATTTCCTTTAACAAAAAAGAAAAAAAATTGCATCATTTATGAATTTTTCCACTATGGGTTTTTATTGGGTTTAAATTCTTTGCATGGGAAATAACAGAAAATTACCTACCTAATGAGTTACCGCATGCCATATTTTTGGCATAAACACGCATCTAAAAAGTTTTCCAATAGACATGTATATTCATAAATTGGTTTCATTTTGGATCGATTCGGATTTTTATCTCTTTTGTTTTTTGGATCCAAAATTCAATTTGGTTTGTTAATCGGATTTCGGATCCGTCCAAATTCTCATTTCGGAAAGATTTGAAAATGTGGCTGTGGTAAATCGATTTCGGTGATCATTTGTTCTGGACTGAATAATTTACAGAAAGATATACATTTTACATGTGCTTTAGAAAAATTTGTGACAGTGCCACCTGTTGAACAGAATGCTCTTTCTGGCAGAAACCTGCCAGGTGGGCAAGCTAGCTCACAGTTATAATAATATAGTTACATAATATTTTAGTTTAGAGTCCCTTTCAGAAAACTTCAGCTATCACCAAGTTGCTTTTTATAGGTCCAAAAATATAGCTACTATTCTCCATATAATACTGATAAATCACTTGCTAGATAGACAATTATGCCACTTGCCATACTTGGTATGCTCTCACAGAGCCTGTCTACACACCAAGCTAGGAAGATGTATGAGGTACTTGGATAGAGAAATGGCTAAGTGAACGTGTCCAGAGAGTATCAATAAATGGCTCATTTTACAAGTGGTCCTTGGTTGGCAGAAGCGTGCCTCAGGGTTCTGTCTTGGGGCCATTGCTGTTCAATCTGTTTATCAATGATATTGGGACTGATATGAATAGGTATATTTCAGTTTTTGCTAACGATACCAAAATTTGTAGGGTAATAAACTCGAGAGAAGACATAGAAATATTACAGGAACGTAAAGCGAACAGGGTACTATCATGTATAAAAAAAGAGAATGTACTGTAAAGACAAATCCATAATTCTGCTCCTTGAGAAAACACTTGTTTGGCCACACCTTGAGTATGTGGTTCAGTTTTGGTCACCGATCAACAGAAGGGATGTCCTTTAGCTGGAGAGAGTCTAGAGAAGGACAACAAAGGTAATAAAGGGGTTAGAAGACCTAAACTATGAGGAAAGACTGCAAGCATTAAATTTGTTCACTCTTGAAAAGAGGAGACTGAGAGGGGACATGATATTAACCCTTTCGCTGCCAAGCCCTCTGGAAAGCTTTTAACCTCAGCTGGCCACACCATTTTTGCAATTTTTCCCATTGTTTTGATTTTCTACTGCTGCGTTGCTAGGCTTTGTAAAAGACCCCCCAAACCATATATTTTCGGAAAGCACAGGCCCGGTAGAAAAAAAAGACGGTGCTACTAATTTTGTAGGTCCTGCAATAATTGCGTATATGTTCATCAAATCAATATTAAACCCATAAAAATACCCAATTCAATTAATAAAAGCACACTAAAATCAGTATCAGTGCATGAAAAAAATGTTCCACCTCAATCTAAAAGATAAAACTGTATTGAGTTAATAAATAACAAATATTTCTAAATTTTAAATTGTGCCTTTTTCGAAACAGTAAAAAATGAAGTAACGCAAAACCATAAATAAGCAACTTATGTTAAAAATAAAATGACAGAGCGGGGTCAGCGCATGCTGAAGCACATAGTGCGCAGAAGTCACCAGCTGTCTGCAGAGTCAATAGCTACAGACCTCCAAACTTCGTGTGGCCTTCAGATTGGCACAACAACAGTGCGTAGAGAGCTTCTTGGAATGGATTTCCATGGCCGAGCAGCTGCATCCAAGCCTTACATCACCAAGTGCAATGCAAAGCTTTGTATGCAGTGGTGTAAAGCACGCTGCCACTGGACTCTAGAGAAGTGGAGACATGTTCTCTGAAGTGACAAATCACTCTTCTCCGTCTGGTAATCCAATGGATGTGTCTGGGTTTGGCACTTGCCTGGAGCACAGCACTTGCCTGACTGTATTGTGCCAAGTGTAAAGTTTAGTGGAGGGGGATTATGGTGTGGGGTTGTTTTTCAGGGTTTGGGCTTGGCCCCTTAGTTCCAGGAAGGCCTTTTCCTCAATGCCGAAAAATGAAATAAGGAAAAATTCAAAACGAACCGCCGGCTTACATGACTATTGTCTAAAACTATTTTGAAATAAAATATACCTCCCTCAAAAAAAACTAGATACAAAAAACACCAAGCCTAGCAGCAACTATCTTACTCTGCAAAGACTGTATGATCTCTCCCTTTCTACTCCAAGTCTCTAACACATACTGTGTATGACTGACTGAAAATATAGCAGTTATCAGCAGCAGTGCTGTTTAGTGGTAGTAAACAGTAGCAGCAACCATCTATCCTTGCAAACAGTCTGTGACCTATTCCTCTCTCCTCCAGGTCCTTCCAACAGACACAGAGGGAGGGCAATTTATTAAAACTGGAGCAGAAAGAATCTGGAGCAGTTGCCCATAGCAACCAATCTGCTTCTCTCTTCAATTTGCTCAGTTAAGATTTGAAAATGAAAGATAATAGCCGATTGGTCGCCATGCACAGCTGCTCCAGATTTTGTCTCTTTGATAAATACCTCTCTCTGTGTTTAAGAGCCTGTTCACATGAGATCAGGTCCTGATCAGGTGCTGATCAGCAGACGTGGAGCTGCTGATGCAGTGCGTTTTTGGTCCGGATGCTGACAGTTAATTTGTTGTCAACGTTGATGACATCATAATAAGTGGAGCAAGAATACAATCTTTTCTTTTTTTTCCCCCTTAGCTGCATTGCGTTGCGTTTCCGTTCTCATTGCGTTTTTGTTGCGTTTCGTGCGCGTTCGTGAGTTTCCGGACCGTTTCCGGACCGGACAAAATGTGACATGCAGTATTTTTTCTGTCGTAAGCTGAACGGACTGCGCACGTGAGAACTGTAGCCCATAAAACACATAGGGATACATTGGGATGCATTTTGAGTGCAGCAGCGTACGGAGCCGGCCAGCACACAAAACGGACGTCGTGTGAACAGGCACTAGGTAACTGACTGTAAAAATAGCAGTTTTTAGCAGAAGTGCTGTATAGCGGTAGTATAGCAGCAAGCATCTCTCTCTGCAAACACTCTGTATCCTGGTTCGAATCCCAGCCAGGTCACTATCCGGAAGTAGTATGCATGTTCTCCCTGTGCTTGTGTGGGTTTTCCTCCAGGTACTTTAGTTTCCTCCCACACTCCAAAGACATGCTGGTAGCCTAATTGGCTCCTGTCTAAATTGGCCATTGTATGTATGCTCGAGAGATAGGGATCTTAGATTGTAAGCTCCATGAGGGATGACTGATGTGAATGTGCAGTATGTAAAGCGCTGCGTGAATTGTCGGCGCTATATAAATACCTGCAATAAACAAAAACATAAATCTATCCTCATCTGCTCCATGTCTCTCATCACTCACCGGGCCACATAAACTAAGATTTACAGTTGCTGAGGAATGTGAATTGTCACGCGTGACATCTTATTTTGGTGCATTGCATGTCAAATAAACTATTATGTTGCAGTGCATATAACCTATTAGGTGCATAGTAGAATGTGTAACTGTCTTGCATCATGATGCTGCACGACCTCTATGGTGCCAATTATTGACAAACTTTGTTTCTGTAGCATTATTTATTTAGCATAGATTGTGAGAATCTTTTGTGCGAAAAGTTGAACCTGGAATCTTTTAACAGTTGGTGTACTTGTTGCATCTTTAAAGAAGAACTCTGGGAAATATTATTCTTAACCATTGTAGTGGGGCTACCTCCGCACTGCAAGGGTAAAGTGCACATTTTACTCTAGGGTGTAAAATAAAAAAGTTATACTCATCCGAACCTCACAGTCACTGGCTGCTAGAGCGCTCCCTCCAGCCTGTCTCCTCCTCCACTGAAACTATGGAATGTTTCTCAGCGGACTCACGTCCAATACACAGTGTTTTGGATGTCATGACTGAAGGATCCTTAGGCTATTGGAGCAGAGGGGGAGAGAGGCTGGAAGGACCGGTCTAAGAGCCAGCCGTCTCTTAGGTTCAGGTGAGTATAACTCTTTCATGTTACACCATAGACGAAAATTAGCATTTAACCCTTGCAGTGCGGGGGTAGCCCCACTGCAAGGGTTAAGAAAAAATGTCACAGAGTTCTTCTTTAATTTCAAACCTTTCTAACTGAACTATTATTTGGCGCACCCCAAAAAATGTTCTGTGCGCCAAATACACAGACACCAGTTTATCTGGCCCACTGAGTGTGTGGCAAAAAGCAGCCTGTGTGGCAAATGTGTGGATACAGCCTGTGTGGGAAAGGTTTTGGTAAAGAAACAACCTGAAGCCGGTGAGACGGTAAAAAGGCTATGCTGCTACAGTGTTTCCCCGAAAGTAAGACCTAGCGCTATCTTCAGAGATTTCTGTAATATAAGACCTACCACCGAACTAGGTCTTATTTTCGGGGTAGGTCTTATATTATAGAAATCCCTGAAGATAGCGCTAGGTCTTATTTTCATGGGTTGCTGCACATATAATTGAATTTTACACTCAGACCCCTTGCTGGCTGCTTGGATGCAGCAATGCATGTGCAAGGGGTCTGAGTGTAAAATTCAATTATATGTGCAGCTTGTCTTACAAAACATGTCAAGACCGCAAAAAGCCTACTGGCCGCAGCTCCCTCCCGCCTGCCCGCACACACACCTGTCTGCCTTTGCTGCCTCTGAAAACTAAATTTCCCAGCAGGCACAGCGCGGCATGGCCAGTGGGGTCGAAGTGAGGTCTGCTGAGGTGAGGGAACTTCTGATTGGTGGCTCCCTGGACAGCATTAGAGCGGAGAGCTCCAGACAGCTGCAGCCAGTTACCGTACTGTGACACTGTGTGACAGTATTCTTTCACTCCCCTTCTCCAGTACTGTATGAAAAAAAAATAAGACCTAGTGTTTTTTTTTTGGGGGGGGGGAGGGGGATATAAGACAGTGTCTTATTTTCGACATCTGGATCGGCTGCAGCGCATGTTCGGCTGACTGAAGTGCAGCCGAAGTATGGCTGAAATCAGCCGTCCTGAGCTGGAGTGAATAGCCGAGCATCATTCGGCTCACTTCGGCTGGGTTTATCAATCGGCTGCCTTTGGCAGCTTTGTGAATAACCCCCTCAGTTTTCTGTGCTGTTAAAACATTTTAAGAGTTTTAATGTAATTTGAGATTTGCTGGGAAAATTCACCGGAACAGTCACTGGGTGAACCAACACGTGGTGCTTACTGTATTATTTAGTATTATTTATGTATAAATTTGGTAATGTGCATTTACTGCACATTTGCCGCACATATACACAAACCTTTGCTTTATACGTATACCAACCTAAACAAGAGAATCAATGCACTTTGCAAAAAATGCACTAACTTACTATGGAGACTTGCTGTTCATAGTTGTGGTCCAGGATTTTTTCTTTATTGCTGTCCCCACTGGGGAGATTCCTCCTAGGTGTCACATTGTCACTGAGCCAGAAAATGATGGGAATTCCAAAAATTTGCACTTATGAATTTAAAAATTGACTAAATATGGTCATGTCCATATTTGGGCAATCATGTCACCACTATCTCTGCCCCTTTGTTTATGTGGTCTGGGATTCCTAGCTATGAGAAAGGAAGCACCACTTCCTTAACAACTACTGACATCAGGAAATACCACTATTGTTTATGATGTTCATTATGATCTTCATAATACATACCAAATCTTTGGCGTTTGAACAAAGTTGTAATAAATCAGATTTAGGGTGCTGCTTTGTTTTAGGTCAAGCAATGATGTAACAATAACAAAATTCAATTACACATCTAAAATATGTGATCTGGTGTTGACAGGTTTTGGGCATACAGTGTATGCTTATGTCGATGAGCAGAGCCTTGGTTTGCGCTGTAGGGAAGACACCATTTGGTGCACAGTACCCTACTGCTTTTAAGAGGGATCTCCCAAAATAAAGCAGACTGAACCCCCACCATGGATGTTGGTATGCAGGTAAATCAAAAATAACTGCCTAGACACCCTATTACGCTCTCTGACAACATATAAAAACTTAAAATACATAACCCCTAACTGGATAGCATTTGGTTTGCACCGTCTTTTATACACAATTGCCATTTTGAAAAATGAATTGCAATTTGTTTTAGCCTTTTTTGCATCTCAGTGCTGCTGATCCTTTGTAGCCTTGTTTCAGCCATTTCCTGTTTGCTTGAAGCACTGTTGCAGGAGCTGCTCTGATGGGTGTTATTGCTCTGGACGGTACAGTGGAAAGACATCCCTGCACAATGAATGTTGGCAGAGCCACTTATAGTCTTCACTGAATGCATATGACAGGGTAACAATGCAGGAGTACAATTTGCAAAAAGAGACAGAACACTGTCACCCATAACAAAAAGAGGCACAAGGAAGTTTTTGCATGTCAAAGTATTACATGTCAAAGTATTTTAATCAAAGCTAAAGATTTAGAACTATAAACAAATATCACTTTTGAAATTACATTAACATGTTAAAGATTATAAACGATAAACTAGAAAGGCTTTTTAGTGCTTTCAAGGTGTACTTATGGACATATTGATTAAAACTCACATTTTATTTGTATCAAACTAAAATAAGTACGTAGTGCCCCTGTGTGTACATCAATACAAACATAAGAGCTAATAACAGTTAAATGGCAACAACCTCCCCACATATATCCAAGAAATTGTATGTGATCATATCATATTTCTTGGATACATCTGGGGAGGTTGTTGCCATTATAGACATGGCCTGTACTTTTTAACTGTTATTAGCTCTTATGTTTGTATTGATGTACACACAGGTATACTATGTACCTATTTTAGTTTGATAGAAATCAAATGTGAGTTTTAATCAATATGTCCATGACTATACCTTAAAAGCCCTAAAAAGCCTTTCTAGTTTATCGTTGCAAATCATCAGGGAGTGATGTACTAATGTGGTCCATTAGCCTATGGTTTTTGTCATGTTAAAAGAGAACTATGGGGTGTTTTTCCCCATAGTTCTCTTTATGGTCACGGGAGGACATGTACTAGCGTCCTCCCATGACCTAAAGCTCAGTATATCGCGGACAATACTGTGAGCGTTGCAGCGGGGACGGACCCCGGCATTACTGTCGAGATCCACCCAGCTGCGTGAGTGACAGCTGGTTCTGCCTATCTAGCAGAGCCAGCTGTGCCCGTCCCCTTCCCCGTCCGTTCCTCCACTCAGCACTGGAGGATCAGAGAAGGGAGGGGGGAATCCCTGCGGGCAGCGGTGACTGACGGTCACCGCAGGGAGACGATTGGGAAGTGAGCAGACCGGTGCATGTTTCTGCTCACTTCCCGATCAACGGAGCCGACGTGTGACAGTTCTTTGTCACAGGTTGGCTCTAACTATGAGGATGAGTGGAAATCACTCACCTCATAGATCTCCTTTAAAGATTATATAAGATATTTGTAATTGTGTTTACATACCTTACATACCTTTGGTTAATATTAGGGATGCACAGATACCTTTTTTTCCAGACCGAGTACGAGTACCGATGCTTTTCCTCAAGTACTTGCCAAATACCAATTACTGATACTTTTTTAGTGTCATGTGACAGTTTTTCTAATACAATACAGACTAATGATTTTAGGACAGTTGTGAAGTGCAAGGGACTGGTCCCTGCTGAAAACGATGTGCCCCTGATAGTTCTGCCACTGACTCCAAGCTGTAGCGGGACTACAAATATCATCAATACATTATACAGCAATGTAGAATACCACCAGCTATAGAGGACTACAAATCCCAGGAATACATTATACAGCAATGCAGAATGCCACCAGCTATAGAGGACTACAAATCCCAGCAATACATTATACAGCAATGCAGAATACCACCAGCTATAGAGGACTACAAATCCCAGCAAAAGAGTTACAGCAATGCAGAATACCACTAGCTAAAGACTACAAATCACAGCAAAACATTATACAGCAATGCAGAAAAATACCATCAGCTAGAGAGGACTACAAATCCCAGCGATACAATATACAACAATGCTGAATGGGAACTGGTTATAGAGGACTACAAATCCCAGCAATGCCCTATCCATCATTGCAGAATAATATGAAGCAATATACTCTGTGCTGCTCTGGGGTGTCAGCTTGATGTCTCCAGTGGAGGATCTCAAATGGCTGTGTGGGGTCTCAGGAGGGCTGTGCTGGGTCTCAGGAGGCTGTGCAGGGTCTCAGGAGGCTGTGCAGGGTCTCAATTGGTTTTATGGGGTCTCTGAAAGGCTGTGCAGGGTTTTAACAAATGGAAAACAAATTGTTTAAAAATTATTTCAAATATAAAAAAGAAAAATGTAAAAAAGTAAAGAAAATAAAGTGATACAAGGCCCTTACGATGTGGTAGGAATTTTAAGGAGGAACCCCACCCCCCAAAATGGGGGGGAAAAAGACATGGGGTCCCCCTAAAATTCCATACCAGACCCTTCATCCGAGCATAGGCCTGGCAGGTAAAGGGGGGAAGGGGGTACGAGCGAGCGCCCCCCTCCCTGCCATACCAGGCCACATGCCCTCGGCACTGGGAGGGTGCTTTTCCAGGGTCACCCCAAAGCCTCCCCCCCACAAGCCCTGGGTCGTTGTTTGTGAGGGTGCGGGCATGGGACCATATTCACCTCACAGTAATATATTAATAATGGTGCACCCAGATGTGCCCCTCCGCCTTGTGAATGAGTAAAAAGTCCAGACTTTTAGGAAAAAAATCCTTTATTTGAAAAAACAAAACAAAACACAACAAAGGATTTTTATTTTTAAAAAATCCACCAAGGTAATCCTAACGTCAATCACGACATCCTGCATTGTCCACGACGATGACTCGCGAAATAAAAAAAAAAACAAGGAAAAATAAATAGAAATAATAATAATAAATAAATAAAAAAACGATGCCCACCGACCTGTCCGCTTGCGACGAACTCCCGCTGCAGAATGGCATTCTGACAGATGCCAGCAAAATATAAACAACTGGTCGGAGCTAGCGGTGACATCCCCTCTAGCTCCGCCTAACTCTTTAGATTTGTCTGGCCTCTGACAGGTACCGGACAAATCAAAAGACATGGGCGGAGCCAGCCGTGATGTCCGCACAGCTGTTTACATGTAATGACAGCCCAGTGTCCTCGAGGACACTGAACGAAGCATATACGTGCGGCTCGGCTGCTGTACCTGCTATTGTGAATAGCCTATAGAACAGCCCTTCAGTTCGATTGAACCGAAGGGCTCAGGCGGCTGAAGGATCAGCTGAAGCTACGGCTGGATCCTTCGGCTCTTTTGATAATAACCCCCCAAATCTAAAAACAAGAAAAATATGGTTTGTGCAGCAGAGCCGTTCATTCAGATTATATTATATGCATGGAGAGAAGTAAGCACTGCACAGCAATTATACAATATATAATTTGTTAACATATTAGATGTACTTAGTAACCATTTCAAGGCAGGGAGGGAATCTGTGTCCCACCCTGTGTCACTGTGCATGAAACTTACCGGCTTAACAGCAAATGATCTAACTCCACAATCATACTTTTACACACGCAATTTTTATTTTGATCTAACTTCTGAAACAATCTCAGATGTGTTATTTATTTATTTACTTACTATAACCCAATTTTTAATGAACTATATTGATATTTGTTAGTGTTTAACACAAGTATATTAAAATAAGCAAAGGATTCCTGTATCCCAAGTATCTCTCCTAGCATAAAATTACATTTATTACAAAACCGTAGCTACTGACCAAGAGTTTAAAGCTGAACTTCGAGAGAAGGACATAATGTCTAAATACAAGAGTAAGGTGTGTCCTTACTTAAATCTTGGTGTGCTTTGTGTTTTTCCTCCATATCTGTGCAGTAACACAGAGTAAAACTTTGCCTTTGTGCAGGAGCTTCTTGTAATAAAGAATGGTTACTGCTGCTCTCTCTCCTTATACAGGATGACTGGTCTTGTATCAGCCCCCTTCTGTAGTAGGTGGACCAGACAGCCTGTAGTGGGTGGACCTGCTGGGCCCCTCCCACTGCTCCGCTCTCTGCACAGGCTAGCAAACTGATGATGTCACTACTTCCTTCATATGGTAATATCTGAGATTGCAAAGGCATTTGGTGCAAATAAAGTGAATGTATATCCTTTGAGGCTATTGGGTAGTATATTTAATATTCTGGGCACACCAACTTTTATTTAACTATAATACTTGATAGCCACAATGGATTTAAATCTACTTTGTGTGCACCAAATGCCTATTGAAGCCATATATTACCTTATAAAAGTAGTGACATCATCACTGTGCTATACATAGCCTGTGCAGTGAGCACCCACTAGAGGCTGCCTGCAGAAAACGACAAGAGGGCAATACAAGACCAGTCACCCTGTATAAGGAGAGAGAACAGCAGTGACCAGTCACCCTGTAATAAGGAGAGAGAGCAGCAGTGACCAGTCACCCTGTAATAAGGAGAGAGAACGGCAGTGACCAGTCACCTTGTAATAAGGAGAGAGAACAGCAGCATCCAGTCACCCTGTAATAAGGAGAAAGAACAGCAGTGACCAGTCACCCTGTAATAAAGAGAGAGAACAGCAGTGACCAGTCACCCTGTAATAAGGAGAGAGAGCAGCAGTGACCAGTCACCCTGTAATAAGGAGAGAGAACAGCAGTGACCAGTCACCCTGTAATAAGGAGAGAGAGCAGCAGTGACCAGTCACCCTGTAATAAGGAGAGAGAACAGCAGTGACCAGTCACCCTGTAATAAGGAGAGAGAGCAGCAGTGACCAGTCACCCTGTAATAAGGAGAGAGAGCAGCAGCGACCAGTCACCCTGTAATAACGAGAAAGAACAGCAGTGACCAGTCACCCTGTAATAAGGAGAGAGAACAGCAGTGACCAGTCACCCTGTAATAAGGAGAGAGAGCAGCAGCGACCAGTCACCCTGTAATAAGGAGAGAGAACAGCAGTGACCAGTCACCCTGTAATAAGGAGAGAGAGCAGCAGCGACCAGTCACCCTGTAATAAGGAGAGAGAACAGCAGTGACCAGTCACCCTGTAATAAGGAGAGAGAGCAGCAGCGACCAGTCACCCTGTAATAAGGAGAGAGAACAGCAGTGACCAGTCACCCTGTAATAAGGAGAGAGAGCAGCAGCGACCAGTCACCCTGTAATAAGGAGAGAGAACAGCAGTGACCAGTCACCCTGTAATAAGGAGAGAGAGCAGCAGCGACCAGTCACCCTGTAATAAGGAGAGAGAACAGCAGTGACCAGTCACCCTGTAATAAGGAGAGAGAGCAGCAGCGACCAGTCACCCTGTAATAAGGAGAGAGAACAGCAGTGACCAGTCACCCTGTAATAAGGAGAGAGAGCAGCAGCGACCAGTCACCCTGTAATAAGGAGAGAGAACAGCAGTGACCAGTCACCCTGTAATAAGGAGAGAGAGCAGCAGCGACCAGTCACCCTGTAATAAGGAGAGAGAACAGCAGTGACCAGTCACCCTGTAATAAGGAGAGAGAGCAGCAGCGACCAGTCACCCTGTAATAAGGAGAGAGAACAGCAGTGACCAGTCACCCTGTAATAAGGAGAGAGAGCAGCAGCGACCAGTCACCCTGTAATAAGGAGAGAGAACAGCAGTGACCAGTCACCCTGTAATAAGGAGAGAGAGCAGCAGCGACCAGTCACCCTGTAATAAGGAGAGAGAACAGCAGTGACCAGTCACCCTGTAATAAGGAGAGAGAGCAGCAGCGACCAGTCACCCTGTAATAAGGAGAGAGAACAGCAGTGACCAGTCACCCTGTAATAAGGAGAGAGAGCAGCAGCGACCAGTCACCCTGTAATAAGGAGAGAGAACAGCAGTGACCAGTCACCCTGTAATAAGGAGAGAGAGCAGCAGCGACCAGTCACCCTGTAATAAGGAGAGAGAACAGCAGTGACCAGTCACCCTGTAATAAGGAGAGAGAGCAGCAGCGACCAGTCACCCTGTAATAAGGAGAGAGAACAGCAGTGACCAGTCACCCTGTAATAAGGAGAGAGAGCAGCAGCGACCAGTCACCCTGTAATAAGGAGAGAGAACAGCAGTGACCAGTCACCCTGTAATAAGGAGAGAGAGCAGCAGCGACCAGTCACCCTGTAATAAGGAGAGAGAACAGCAGTGACCAGTCACCCTGTAATAAGGAGAGAGAGCAGCAGCGACCAGTCACCCTGTAATAAGGAGAGAGAACAGCAGTGACCAGTCACCCTGTAATAAGGAGAGAGAGCAGCAGCGACCAGTCACCCTGTAATAAGGAGAGAGAACAGCAGTGACCAGTCACCCTGTAATAAGGAGAGAGAGCAGCAGCGACCAGTCACCCTGTAATAAGGAGAGAGAACAGCAGTGACCAGTCACCCTGTAATAAGGAGAGAGAGCAGCAGCGACCAGTCACCCTGTAATAAGGAGAGAGAACAGCAGTGACCAGTCACCCTGTAATAAGGAGAGAGAGCAGCAGCGACCAGTCACCCTGTAATAAGGAGAGAGAACAGCAGTGACCAGTCACCCTGTAATAAGGAGAGAGAGCAGCAGCGACCAGTCACCCTGTAATAAGGAGAGAGAACAGCAGTGACCAGTCACCCTGTAATAAGGAGAGAGAGCAGCAGCGACCAGTCACCCTGTAATAAGGAGAGAGAACAGCAGTGACCAGTCACCCTGTAATAAGGAGAGAGAGCAGCAGCGACCAGTCACCCTGTAATAAGGAGAGAGAACAGCAGTGACCAGTCACCCTGTAATAAGGAGAGAGAGCAGCAGCGACCAGTCACCCTGTAATAAGGAGAGAGAACAGCAGTGACCAGTCACCCTGTAATAAGGAGAGAGAGCAGCAGCGACCAGTCACCCTGTAATAAGGAGAGAGAACAGCAGTGACCAGTCACCCTGTAATAAGGAGAGAGAGCAGCAGCGACCAGTCACCCTGTAATAAGGAGAGAGAACAGCAGTGACCAGTCACCCTGTAATAAGGAGAGAGAGCAGCAGCGACCAGTCACCCTGTAATAAGGAGAGAGAACAGCAGTGACCAGTCACCCTGTAATAAGGAGAGAGAGCAGCAGCGACCAGTCACCCTGTAATAAGGAGAGAGAACAGCAGTGACCAGTCACCCTGTAATAAGGAGAGAGAGCAGCAGCGACCAGTCACCCTGTAATAAGGAGAGAGAACAGCAGTGACCAGTCACCCTGTAATAAGGAGAGAGAGCAGCAGCGACCAGTCACCCTGTAATAAGGAGAGAGAACAGCAGTGACCAGTCACCCTGTAATAAGGAGAGAGAGCAGCAGCGACCAGTCACCCTGTAATAAGGAGAGAGAACAGCAGTGACCAGTCACCCTGTAATAAGGAGAGAGAGCAGCAGCGACCAGTCACCCTGTAATAAGGAGAGAGAACAGCAGTGACCAGTCACCCTGTAATAAGGAGAGAGAGCAGCAGCGACCAGTCACCCTGTAATAAGGAGAGAGAACAGCAGTGACCAGTCACCCTGTAATAAGGAGAGAGAACAGCAGTGACCAGTCACCCTGTAATAAGGATAGAGAACAGCAGCGACCAGTCACCTTGCGATTATCCTTGAGAAATTGAACACGATCGGGTTTTCATATGATAAATCAGCAGTTGATGGGAAGTGAACGATCACAATTACTGTACAACTGGATGAATTTCATCGATCGTCAGGCTGGAAAACTTTTTTCGAATCTAACTAAACATTTTTATTTTTTTTTTAAATCGATGGATTAGTGGCGTTTTTGTACGAAAAAACGAGAAGATATGTTGTCCGCACACCATTCTGCTTCTGAATGTCATTTTTATTCATTTTCCGAAGCAGAATGGTGTGAGGATAACATATCTTCTGCATGTTGTGGCGCCATCCACCAGTTGTTCCAGCACCCATTGGATTCTGGGGTACATCGGCAACGGTGTGCGAAGGGGATATTACAAAGAAATTCGTAGGGGAAAAATTGCAACATGAACACTGCACATGTGAAAACTAAAATCCATTCTGTCGATCGACGGCATTCGGTCAGTTAGTATTGCTAACGAACGATAATTGAAATCCACATTGGTCTGTGCATGATGGGGTATTGGAGTGGATATGGAACGAGGGTGCAATAAGCACACGAAAGGAATGGAAGGATAATCGCAAGGTGTATGGCCACCTTTTAGGAGAGAGCAGCAGTGACCGGTCTTTATTACAGGAAGCTCCTGCACAGAAGCAAACTTTCACACTGGATTACTGCTCAGATCTGGAAAACAAACACCAATCGCAGCAAGATTCAAGGAAGAATATACATGCCTCTTGTATTTAGACACAATTTGCTTATCTTGGAGTTCAGCTTTAAAAATGAATCTGAAACTGCAGTTCTTTCTTTTTTTTCCTCTGTTACATGAAGCCTAACCAAAGGCTCTGTAATGCTTCCTATGTAATTCCTATTGCACATATGTGTTCTCGTTAACAGCCATTTAAAGGCTGTCTTGTGCATCATCTTTTAACCAGTTTCCTCTTTTAAAAGCTTCACGTCTGAAGAGCTGTCAGTCTATGACAACATTAATGTATCGATTTGCACATATTGCTTGCCCTTGCAGGAATTGCTCCGGTCCTCCCATTGCCAAGGGAACGAGCTGCTATATAAGACAGGCAACAATTGTGAAGGCATAGAGAGAGAGAGAGATGCTCTGGATGATAAGAAAGCATTGTCATGAACTGAAAGGTCTATACAGGGAAAAGGGACTGCCTCCACCTGCTTGATGCTGAACAAGCCGTGCCTCTCATCTGAATGACGACTCTCCATTAGCAGCATGCAAAAAGGGGGTGACATTGACTGGACGACCCCTGGAGCCGCCGACGGGGGGGGGGGGGGGGGGTGCTCAGCCTATGATACGGCTGTGTT
>NW_017306544.1:420155-439904 GCF_000935625.1 Nanorana parkeri
CTCAGCATATGATACGGCTGTGTTGTGATGACAGCGACACCTGCGCACCACAAGCTGCCCACTGTCTATAGACTTTGCTCACGTTTGTACGGCTGCGATCGCTGTGTAAAGCACAAGTTGTTTCTCTCACTTGAAGGCCAATGATTAAAGCGCCATCGAAATAAAGCTCCAATGTATGTAACTTCGTACTTGTGAATAGAAAGGCCTACGCACTGCCTGGGAAGGAACAGGTTCCCATGTTTGTGTGGGAAGTATTAAACTGAGGAGCTCGATCGGCTTGTTGCACAGAAGAGAGACAACACTGACTTTGTGAGTTTTGTGTGTGTGACATCTCCCCTGGCTTTGTGTCCTTACCTGCACAGGGAAGTGGCTTTTTTTTGGTGGTAGGTGTCTCCGATTGCTGAGCCGATTCTCCAATTGCCGGAGACAAATCATCCTCCTCATCATCAGAGTCACTCCCCTCTCCAACGCCGAGCTCTGGCCGCCCGTCTCTTCCTCTCTCTCTCGATCACCTGTTGGAAGGGCGCCCGGGGGGGGTCTTTGCTTGTCCTCTACCGACCATCAAGAGGTGTGGTAACCGAGGAAAATCTATGATTAGTTCGGTGTGTGTGTCATCTTACCGAGGACGAAAGTCTGGGAACAAGCCATCCTCTAAAACATGTCTGAAGGAAGAGATGGCAAAGGTGGAAGACTCTGGCAAGATCACCATCAACGTCGGGGGCACTCGGCATGAGACCTACAGGAGTACGCTGAGGACGCTGCCAGGGACCCGCTTGGCGTGGCTGGCGGAACCCGAAACCTCCAGCCACTTGGATCTGGACCCGCAGCATAATGAGTATTTCTTTGACCGGCACCCCGGCATCTTCTCCTATGTGCTCAATTACTACCGCACGGGCAAGCTGCACTGCCCGGCCGACATCTGCGGACCGCTCTTCGAGGAGGAGTTGGCGTTTTGGGGCATCGACGAAACCGATGTGGAGCCCTGTTGCTGGATGACCTACCGCCAGCACCGGGAAGCGGAGGAGGCTCTGGATATTTTCGAAAACGTGGAAGCCGAGGATACAGATGACGAAAAGAATTCAACTCCGGAGTTGCTGTGCGTAGAGGAGACGCCTGACAGGTCCAGAGTTCGCTGGAGGAGATGGCAGGCTCGAATGTGGGCTCTCTTTGAGGACCCTTACTCATCTCAAGCTGCTAGGGTGAGTGCCCCACCCTGTCCTAACTCAACTTCAAGGGGTGCCGCATGTGTGTGTGTTTGACGTTGCTGTGGAAAGGATACTAGTGCAGGGGTGGGCATACTCGGCCCTCCAGGTGCTGTGGAACTACAAGTCCCGTCATGCATCTGTCTGTGCGAGTCATGCCTGTGGTGGGGAGAATCCTGCAGTGTCTTATGGGATTTGTAGTTCCACAACAGCTGGAGGGCTTTCTTTTGCCCACCCCTGTACTAGAAGGTAGAAAGAGAGAGATTGCAATGATAGGAAACTTTGGCACTCTAACTGTGGTGGAACTACAAGTCCCATGAGATGTGGCAAGACAGCCACAGGTATGACTCCCAAAGGCATGATGGGACTTGTGGTTTCACAGGTGGTTTCCCCGTGCTACACTGGAGGGAATTGAGAAACAGTTACAGAGACAAGTTCTAGCTCAACTGTTGCCATTGCCCATTGCAATCAATCAGCATCTACCTTTCATTTTTTCCACACAGCTTCGAAAATGAAAATATGAAAGCTGATTGGCTGCACTCCAGTTGAGAACAAAGTTTCTCTCAGACACATTTTTTTAATTCCCCCCCCCAGTCAGAATCCCTCGTTTTTAAAGACCTGGCTTTTCATTTGTTGCTTTAAAGTGAATCTCTGGCCCGTGCTTTTTTTTTTTAATGTTAGTTTTAGGGATATCAGGAAAGGATTAGAAGAATGGTCAGGTTTACGCCCCAGCTAGGGAGATTCACCCTAGCTACTTTCACTGGGAGGGAAAAGTCAAATGTTATGGCTGTCGCTGAGGGGAAAACTTTCAATAGGGACAGCGCTAATCTCACCACACCACACGTGCAACAATCTAATTGTACAAAAAACAATATTAACCTGCGCTATGGTGATCCATTTTCACTCGAATCCAGTATTGAATAGATGACAACTGCAGTGTAAATAGAGAAACACTTCTAAAATACAACTCAAACAAATCGCCACGCTTATCAATGTGCACACATAGAAAAATCAATTGTGAAGCATATGACTCAATATCGCAAACTGCAAATCAATTTTCCTCATTCTAACAAATGCAGTAATAATAATAGAACCATCAAATAATGTGTTAGGAATATCCCACGGTGACATAAGTAGAATAACTGGATAAAGTTCATAACAAATGAGTGGCAATCCGCCAATCAGAATATGTAGATGAAGTCCACAAGTGAAAAATAGTGTAATCTTCCAAAAAGTGCTTCACACCTCCGTGCAAGTGTAAGAAATCCACACTCAGCAGATCCTAATGGCTATCATATTTCAGATATGCGCTTTTTTCTCTTTAATCCTCGCACAGAATCCGGTCTCCAATCTACCGCGTCTCCTCAGCGATCTCCAAGGAGCCAGGAACAGGTTTATACCCAAATTCGTTTGCTTCTCTCACACTTCTTAGATGGAGTATGCGGCTCAAAGTTATGGATTTAAAATCCATCGCACACTATTTCCTTGTGAAAAAGTCAAGAGTGGGCGGAGCGTGCCGACAAACGTGGATAGTGGCGTCATGGAGGATTTTCTGCTCGATTTGGATTTTATGTTTGTAAGTGTTTTTTTTAGTCTTTTAATAAATGCTATTTTAAAGCATACAACACTATGGGAGATTTTTAATCCATTACTTTGAGCCGCATATTCCATCTAAGAAGTGAGAGAGAAGCAAACGAATTTGGGTATACATCTGTTCCTGGCTCCTTGGAGAACGCTGAGGAGACACAGTAGATTGGAGACCGGATTCTGTGTGAGGATTAAATGCTGGAGGATTAAGGAGAAAAAAACACTTCTGGCTTATCTGAAATATGATAGCTTTAGCATTAGGATCTGGTGAGTGTGGATTTCTTACACTTGCAC
Source organism: Nanorana parkeri (assembly GCF_000935625.1). NCBI lineage: Eukaryota > Metazoa > Chordata > Amphibia > Anura > Dicroglossidae > Nanorana > Nanorana parkeri. The sequence continues at coordinate 423,239 of NW_017306544.1, forward strand.
GGAGGTGTAACGTGTTTTTTTGGGGAGATTACACTATTTTCCATTTGTGGACTTCATCTACATATTTTGAATGGTGGATTGGAAGATTACACTTACCGTATTTTTCCGTGTATAAGACGCTACTTTTTCATAAAAAGGCTTACCTAAAAATAGAGGGGCGTCTTATGCACGGGGGGGGGGGCGCCGTTTTGAAAGTGCTGATACCACTGCAAACTAGCCTCACAAGTGAAACTTCGGATTGCAGAGACAAGATAACAGTTCTCCTCCAATCATAAATCTTTTGTATCTGACGTCAGCTGTTGCTGGGGAGAGCGAATTGCAGAGACAAGATAACAGTTCTCCTCCAATCATAAATCTTTTCTACTTGACGTCAGCTGTTGCTGGGGAGAGCGTGTAGACAGTGCCCAGAGCGGTAATGTCAGAGCATTCTGTGACCATAAAAATTTCAGAAAATGAAAAAATACCGGTAAAGCGGCTGAATAAAGTGATTGGCTCAGAAGTGTGATGCATAATATCATTTAAAATATTTATTTCTGAATTTTGGGTAAGAAAAGTTGGGGGCGTCTTATAGACGGAAAAATACGGTATTTGTTATCCACAGTTATTCTACTTATTTCACGTTGGGATATTTCTTACACATTATTTGATGGTTCTATTATTATTATTGCATTTGTTGGATAATTGATTTGTAGTTTGAAATATTGAGTCAAATGTTTCACAATTGTTTTTTATATGTACAGGGCCGGATTTACTCTCTACTGCCCCGAGGTCGGGTTCCTGAATGCACCCCCCTCCTCGCCAACACGCCCCCCTCCAGAATGGCAACTAGGTCGCAGGGTTGGGGTTTTTTTTTGTTTTTTACTTTATCACTTTTTAATTTTAATTTTTTACATTTTTATTTGTCTTAACTTTTTTTTTTAGTTTTTTATAAATTTTTTTTTTCTTAATTAGTTTTTTATTTTTTAAATTTTTTTTAGTTTAATTATCATTTCTTATTTTTTACTTTTTATAAAAGAAGTTTACATTTTTATTCTTTTTTTTTATTCCTCTTAACTTTATTGCTATTACACAAGAGATAACAAGCCTCTGTGTGATAGCATTTACAATACAGGAGTTTGAGCACAGCACTGTGCTGTCTCTCTTGTGAAAAGCTGAGTTGGGAAGGCTGTGAGGACACTCGGCAGCATCGCTGGGATCACTTGTAGTAAACGGAGCGCCGGCTTCCCCGCTCTACATTTAGCCCTGAATGCCCGCAGCAGGGCTAAATGTAGAAAAAAAAACTACCCGCCATGCGGCTGCACTGCCCCTCTACACTCTACTGCCCCAAGGCCAGGCATCGGTGGCCTTGTGGGAAATCCAGCCCTGTATATGTGTTCACCGATACCAATTACCAATACTTTTTCTTAAAGGGACAGGTGACACTTTCTCTAAAACAATACAGACTGGTGATTTTAGGGAAGTTTCTTTATAATTATGAAGAACTGTAGCTCAATCCATGATTACACAGCAATGGAGAATGGCAACCAGCAATCATGGATTGCTGAGATTTGCCATTCTCTATTGCATTTGATTAGTACTTTGACATACACCAATAAAAGAAGAACAATAGGCAGCCGCAGTATAAAAGTTTACTTACCTGTTCTCAGGAGGTTATGTCAGGCTCCAAAAGGGCTGCAAGGGTCACTCAGAGGTGCGGCGGTGTCTGCAGGCATTCACCAGGACTGTGTGCGGTTTCACCAGGTCTGCATGCAGATCTCACCAGGGCTGTGTTTGGGTTTCACGAAGTCTGCGTTCGCGTCTCACCAGGTCTGCATGTGGGGCTCTCTAGGGCTCCGTTCGCATCTCACCAGGTCTGCATGTGGGGCTCTCCAGGGCTGTCCTGTCTATTGCTTGGCTCTGCAGGGCTTCATTCGTGTCTCACCAGGGCTACATGCGAGTCTCTCCAGAGCTGCATGCAGATCTCGCCTACGTTTGGGTGTCACCAGGTCTGCATGTGTGGCTCTCCAGGGCTGTATTCACGTCTTACCAGGGCTGCATTTGGGTCTCACTAGGGCTGCATTTGGGTGTCACCAGAGCTGCGTTCGCGTCTCACCAGGTCTGCATGTGGAGCTCTCCAGGGCTGCTTTCGCATCTCACCAGGACTGCATGTGGGGTTCTCCAGGGCTGTCCTGTCTATGCTAGGCTTTGCAGGGCTGCATTTGGGTGTTACCAGGGCTGCATGTGGGGCTCTCCAGGGCTCTACCGGCTATTGATACGATCGTGTCTCACCAGGGCTGTATGTGCGGCTCCCCATGGCTCTACCGGTGGGTGCCAGGCATTAAGCTCTCCAGCGCAGTACAGCAGGTGTTGGGCTGTCGGTCTCGGGAAGGAGAAGATGTGCGGCTAGACCGGCACTGCCAAGGACAGCTACTGCAAGGTCCTCAGCAAGCTGCCTGAGGTCCCCAGAAAGCGCTGGAACTCAGCCAGCTGAACGTGTTAAACCACTTGCTGCCCGGAGCAATTTCTTACATTTGCACACACAATGAAATCTGAAGTTTTGGCTAGAAAACAGCTTCAGACCCCCAAACAATGATATATTTTCTAAAAGCAGAGGCTCTGTAGAAAAAAAAAATTTTAGTTGCAATTTTTTATGTCACAAGGTATTTGCACAAATGTTTATCAAACAAGTATTTTTAGGATACAATACACTAAATTAAATTTAATGCATAGAAACAGAATATAATACCCAATTTGGCCAAATATAAAAGATAGGGTCACGTCGAGTAAATAGATACCAAACATATCAAGCCTTAAATTGCTGCGTCCGTAAAACCGCAAAAACTACAATAACCAAAATTTCGCATAGGCAACGGTTTAAATGCTTTTACTGCTCATCAGTTTATTGTTAACAGTGATTGATGAGCCTAGAATTATTGCTCTCACTCCGATGCTCGCAACAATATGTAACGCGTGGCACAATTTTCCTTTTTGCATTGAGGCGCATCCGGCCCGTGTTTGTGCTGTATGTGCGTGCGCAGGGACTTTGAATTTTTTTTTTACGTTACTTTTATTTTTATAACCACTTGAAGACCAGGTGTTTCACCCCCTTCCTGGCCAGGCCATTTTTAAGTATTCAGCGCTGCAGTACTTTGACTGACGTTTATTCCGTCATGCAATGCTGTACTGAAATGAATTTCATACCATTTTGTGGGGACAGATAGAGCTTTCTTTTGGTGGTATTTAATCACCACTGGGGGTTTTATTTTTTACTATATAACAGAAAAATTTGACAAAAAAACATTTTTCCCTATAAAATGTTATGAAACATTTATCACCCCACTTTTTTGGTACAATATAAAAGACGATGTCACGTCGGGTAAATAGACACTAAACATGTCAAGTTTTAAAATTGTGCGCGCCCGCGAAATCGCAGAAAACGGCCGCAACCAAAATTGTCCATAGGCGACGCTTTAAAAGCTTTTACCGCTCATCAGTTTAGTGTTATCAGTGATTGATGGCCCTAAAATTATTGCTCTCATTGCGACGTTCGCGGCGATATGTAACATGCTGCATAATGGGCGCAATCGTCGTTTTCGTATATAGGCGAACCCGACGCATGTTTGCGTTTATGTGGGGGGAGGGGCGGGGGACTTTAAAACATTTTTTGTGTTTTTTTTTAATTATTATTTGTGAATATTTTTTTAGCTCCTTTATTTTTTTTAATGCTTTAATTTTAATTTTTTTTTAGACTTAACTTTATTGCTATCACATAGGGGACTAAGAAATCCCCTATGTAATAGCCAGTTCACCAAACAGGTCCTCTTTATGGAGACATCAGGGGTCTCCAAGACCTCTGATGTTACCTAGGGACCCCCAGAGAATCTGATGAAGCAGAGATCTGCTTCATCAGCTTCTCTCCGGTGTTCTGCACCGAAGAGTGACACTGAATGCAGGAAGTGATGTAATATACATCACTTCCTGCATTCGGGGACAGGAAAAGAGATCAAAGAGAGATCGTTCACAAACGGCCATGGACGGAAGGTGGTTAAAACATTTTTACACTCCACTTTATTGCTGTCACATAGGGGGCTAACAAGCCCCCTATGTAATGGCAAATATAATGTGACAGGTCCTCTTTATGGAGACATCAGGGGTCTTTAATATCTGCTTCACCAGCTTCTTCTTCTGGCTCTAGGAGCCGGAGAATGTGCCCAGTGACACCGGAAGTGATGTAATGCACATCACTTCCGGGTCCAGTGATCGGAGGAGAGATCAATGGCTGTAAGCCTGCTGATCTCCCTCCGATCCATAATGGGAGACCCACTATGCCGGTCCCAGGCTCGCGCGGGGGACAGCGGAGCCCAGGAAGCCGATGGCAGCACTGGCAGGGGGGACGACACGCAGTGCCGCACGGTACAAGCGATCCGGCGCCTGTACAGACGCCAGATAACTTGTATTTAAACAGCAATCGTCTGCTGTTTAAAACGGTACCAAGAACAGGGCTGCAGCAGGCGTGTTCGCGGTATAACCACCTGCAGCGCATGACGTGTATTTACGTGAACCCGTTGGAAGTGGTTAAAAATGTTAAGGGTCAGTATCGGTCTTTAGAATTGGGTGCCCTGTATCGGCACCGATACTAGTATCGATATCGGTGCATCCCTACTTCAAATACAGTCAAAGATTAGGCCTTATTTACATGGCCACAGAGATCCATACAAACATGATGATGTTATGACAGGATGTGGCTGTACATTAGTAAACAAAGTTACAAGCATGAACAGATGTACTCTCTTGCACGCAGTCTGTGTCCAGGGATGTACCTCCATGCCCTTAGGCAAGTATACACTCTGAGGAAGGTGCAGCTGCAGCCTGTCATCGATTTGTACAGGCGGCTGCATGCACCACTTGTGACTCCCCATTACCTCCTGGCCACAAAAACAAATCCCTTTTTTATCACCAGATGAAAGAGGCCCTGTCACTAAACTAGTATTCCAAATGTGGATGTGGTACTGCAGGACTGAATAACTCACTGGCTTATTTTCCAGTTGTGCCCCCTTGCCGTAGTGTCTCATTCATGCTGCTCCAGAAGGTGAAGTCTCAGGGCGTGGAGTTGAGGTGCCCATACACCTTACAACCATCGCAAGACTTTTGTCTTGCGATGTTTGTAAAGTCATTGAAAAAACGTACGATCTGCTCATCTTGGACAGGCAGATCGTACTTGCGTACCGTGCGGCATTTGTCTTACGAGCAGGCAACAAACCAGCCGACAATCGTACGATCCTCAGCGGGTTTTCGAGCCTGCTCGTAAGACAAAAGACGTGCGACCGTACAGTAGAAACGGTTGCACGCCTTCCATTCACCTGCCGATTATCGTACGATGGCGGTTTTCCGGCGATTACTTAAGTTGCAGTGAACGTTTAGTTACTTTAAAGTAAGGTGCAATTACACTTGTCACTGGCCCTGATATACTGTTTAAGGTGTCTCCTTTACCTTGCAGGGTCCCATGGAGCCACCCTTGTGTGCGTTAGTAAGCTGTGTGTGTCTCCAGAAACACACAGGTACAGCAAGGCAAGACACTCCCTGCTCCCAACTCCTCCTTCCTCCCTTCTACATGCTAGTAGATGGATAGCTGCTGGAGACTGTGCTCCCGCTTGTGATGTTGTCCTGAACAGGAAGTTCAGGGCAGCTGAGCTGAGTGAATTGGAGCCTTGACTGTAATTGCTTGGACAAAAATTAGGGCTGCAACTGACGATTATTTTTTTTAAATGGATTGGTTGGCCGATTTATTTTTTCGATTAATCTGATTAAAAAAATGAAATACCATATTAATTTAAAATAAAATACACAAATGGGGAGTTACAAACATAGACAATATATAGACAATATAATAAAATATCCAAACTTTTATATAAAATAACATGCCAAAATTGGACAAAAATACAAACATATAAAAGCTGGGTGAGGCGGGGAGGGGAAGCGTATGTGGAGCCGCAAGCAGCCCAACAAATCGACTGGCCAACTAATCGATAATAAAAATCTATGACAACAATTTTCATTATCGATTATTATCGACTTAGTCGATTAGTTGTTTCAGTCCTAGCTGGATGTAAACAGACCAGGCAGTGGGCGGGTGCAATAGCAGGCTGGCTATTGCACCTGTCCACTGCCTGCTGTCAATCAGCAGAGGAGGGACCTGAAGGAGACAGTTCCTCTGCTGATTGACAGCAGGTAGTGGGCGGGTGCAATAGTCAGCCTGCTATTGGCTATTGCAATTTGAATAGCAGTCTGGCTATTGTACCCAGTGTAGGGTCACAGCGGTGTTGGCTGTCAGCCGATCACTCCTCCCACTGGGCGACAGCTGCAGTGGTCTGTGTCCCCTTCAATCGTAAGGGACACAAACCGCAGCGGGCTCTCAGCGGGGAGGAGCGAGCTGCAGAGTGGTGGCGCAGGGGGGAGGTTTGGGGGCAATATATATTTATTGATCTGGATTCATTATTTAAAAAAAAAAAAAGGTTGAGAATGTAATACTACTTTAAGCTCACTGCAATAATCACTAAATTGGGCTCCAAATGTATTCTCTGAGATGTAAAATAGGGATGCACCGAAACAATTTTTTTAAAGTACTTTCTCTCAGGTACTTGCCAATACCAATTACCACTTACTTTTCACTTAACTTTACCAATACTTTTTCTTAAAGGTAAATTTTTTCTAAAACAATACGGACTAATGATTTTAGGGCAGTTTCTTTATAATTATGAAGAACTGTAACTCAATCCATGATTATACTTGTCCTGATACAAAAAATAATTTGAACCAAAACCGTATTTAACATGCTAAGAAGTGCTTCTCATTGGTCAGTGTGGTCACCTTGGTCAGTGTGGTGCACAATGTGCGAGTGAAATTCAAAATCCATAGTGTATGGCTGCACTGAATAGTATACCTTTACCGGCGGAGGGAAAGGACCTTTTGTCAAAAGTTAAGTAAGGGGCGGGGGGGAGATTGTTGGCTAGATTTAAGAGGGTAATTCCATTTTTCCCAAACAACTTGGGAAATTGAACTTGCCCTTTAATGTGCATTGTGTGTGTTAGAGAGCGCTGCTGCCCCATTACCACAATATGGCACACAGTGGAATGGGAGCAGCACTCAGCGCACACACACAATGTCCTACACATGCGTTTATTCGTACGCAGTTGGGAGGGCGGAATTTTTTGTTATTTTAATTTTGTATTTATTTTTTTAGCACTTTTTTTTTATTATTTTGTTTTTTTTCTACCTTTTTTTTAAAATAGCTTTTATTGTCTTAAATTTTTTTTTTTTTTTTAATTTTTGTATTTTGTAATCTTTTTTTTTATCACTTTTTTTTTCCACTTAACTTTATTGATATTACTCGGGATAACAAGCCCCTATGTGATATCATTTGGAGGTGACAGGTTCTCTTTATGAGTCTGCCTGTAGGGATCTCACTGCAAGATACAAAATACAATTTATTAATTAAAGTAGACAGAATACTTTTCTGTAAATAAACTCCGCTCTTTACTTCCCAAAAAATCTAAATCTAAAACATTAAGAAATGTGCACATTACATCCCTAAGCAAATTATAAAGTCCAAGACAGCACTATTTACATTAAACAGAAATATACAAAACATTCAAAGTGCAATATGATCAACAAAATTCCGCTTGATTCTTCTGTGCTTTCGACACCCTCTGCCTTGGAAAGCGGCTCACCCAATATTATGACCCCCAAATAAACGTAAGGTCAAACAACACTTAAATGTGTGCATCTCTACTGATCCATTTTGAGACCGGCTCTTTCGACAAATAATTTTAACGAAAGCTGTATTTAACCATGCTAAGAAGCGTTTCTGCGCTGACCAATGAGTGAAATTAATGGTAAAAGCCGCGCTGTGTGAATGAGACCGCAAAGTGTCAGATATAGTAGATGCTGACCTTGGAGTAATGTGATACAATGTGTAAAAAGTGCAAAACAAAAAAGAAACGCATTTATATAACATGCACCTTAGTGTAAAAGTAATTGCTACAAAATATCCATAATGAAAAATCAAATGCACTAAATATTAACTGTGAATCAATGTGATGACACTACGAGTTTCCACTTTTTATTTTATTTGATGCATGGGCCTATTCGGATGAACTGTCTGTTTCCAACTCCTGAGACTGCAAGAGTCTGTACCTGAGACCTGTTTTGAATTAGAGGAACAGCGCATACAGACCCTGGTGGGTCTCTGCTAAAGGTGAGGTGCATTCCAGAAGATTTCTTTGTTGATGGTCACAGGAGACTAAGTTTATTCTACATCCAATGTTTTATCTTCTATTTACTTAATGGACTATTGAAGATCCAGGATCATGGACATTTTTTAACCATTTATTATTTTCACTGGAGTGCAAGTTACACACATGCGTTTTTCTTGTCGGTATTCTTTGCACATTGCATCACATTGATTCACAGTTAATATTTAGTGCATTTGATTTTTCATTATGGATATTTTGTAGCAATTACATTTACACTAAGGTGCATGTTATATACATGCGTTTCTTTTTTGTTTTGCACTTTTTACACATTGTATCACATTACTCCAAGGTCAGCATCTACTATATCTGACACTTTGCGGTCTCATTCACACAGCGCGGCTTTTACCATTAATTTCATACCTTATATCTGACCACACAGATTTCAGCTGCTGCTTAACTTGATTAGAGTAGTGGCGCGAGGTTTCACATCATTGACCAATGAGTGCTCGCAATTTGCCAGCGAAATTCAAAATCCATAGCGCAGGGCTGCACTGGGCAGCAGCATGGGGTACAGACTGTGCACTCATACCGGTGGAGAGGAAGGGCTGTTCGCTGAAAGGTAAAGGTGGCCATACACTCTACAACCATCGCAAGACTTTAGTCTTGCGATGGTTGTACAGGGATTAAAAAAACGTACGATCTGCCTATCTTGGACAGGCAGATCGCACTCTCGATCTGAGGGGCGGGCTTCCGATGACCGCAATGCTGAAACTTACCCTTTATGCACATTGTGCGTGTTAGAGAGCACTGCTGTCCTAGCACCACAATTTGGCGCACAGTGGAATGGGGTAGCACTCAGTGCACACACACATTCAATGCCCTGCGTGTGCATTTATTTGCATGCAGATGGCGGGGTTGGTTATAATTTTTTTTCATGTTTATTTATTTTATAATTTTAAAATTTTTATCACTTTTTCTTTATTTAATTTTTTATTTATCTTTTTTTGTAAAATATGTTTTTTTGGGCATTTGGGGGTGACAGGTTCTCATTATGGAAGCTGTGACCTCTAATACAGAAGTTTGAGCACACGATTGTGCTTGATCTTCTATGACAGCTGAGACAGGAAGGCTGCGAGTACAGCTTTCCTGTCTCAATCCGCTCTGCTCCCTGCTCTCCATCTTGATGTAATCTGCCATGGTCCCAGGAAGAGCAGGGGACCCCGAAAACCATGGTGGGGATAGAGACGGCTGGTGAGGTGATGGACCATGGAGGGGGTCCGGCGGGGGGAAGGGACAAACAGGCTGCTTACAAGTGATCTGGGCAGCTCTACAGCCACCCAAGATCACTTGTACAAATCGGCTGCCCTGCTTTACATTTAGCCCTTCTGCTTGCACAGCAGGGCTAAATGTAGAAGAAAAACACCTGCCCGGCACCCGGAACTGCATGTCCCAGGCATCAAGTGATAGGAATTGCGCACCCCTGACTCATCTGAACCATGGAGCCAGTTTCTGCTGGACTGGTCCCTCAAGCCATGCTCTCCCTCCGCTCTGGTGGTCTAAGATCCTAGCAGCCAGCCAGCTCCATGGTTCAGGTGAGTATATTCTTTTTATTTTCATCCCTAGATGAAAACGAGCATCTAACCCTTGAAGTGCGGGACTTGCGCCACTGCAAGGGTTAAGAAAATTTGTGTCTGGAGTTCTGTTTAGCCAGTTCTCCCATCTAGACGCCATATAAATTCCCAATCTTTCACTTTTCTTTACTGTAATATCACATTTTCTGTGTTTGCGCTTCAGGAGAGGGAAAGTTGACCCTTTACTGTTGTTTTTCTACATATTCATTTTCACATAATTCTTTGTATAGCAGATGAAATGTCAAATCAGTTTTGCAGTGGAATGAGCCATGCTGGCGGGTGATCCTGCCAGTCCCCTTGTGTATAAACCCGTCCTGTTTGTTGAACATTCTAAGACTCATTCGACATTTCATGAACTTTACTTTTTGTTTAGGGTTGTAATGTGTGCATTCATTAAAGTGGACCTGAATTCAAAAAGTTTTGCTATGTTATAGGGAACGTCTGGTATGTTAGGGTGCGTAGGCACTTCTCTACCTAGCTTCATTGCTATATATCTGCAGTGTGAGATCTAAGACACTGTTGCTTGTCATTTTGTCATTGCTAGTTTGCTAGTTTCAGGAGATTTGAACTGAGACTTGGGGATGTCACTTTTGTGCTGCCTTGTTGGAGGCTCTGACATAAGAAAGAAAAGCCCAGTCTCTACAAAGATGGCCGCCTCCAAGTCCACACAGAGACAACGTGCAGAACAAGGCATGGTAAGTCAGTTAAAAGGAAAAGATCAGCTGCATAAGGATTGCAGGAAAGACTGGTGATTAGTTTTTTTGCCCTATACTTCATTATTTTGGCCATAGCTTCCAGTTTCTCTTTGTTGCCGAGGGCTGACTGTCCCAAACGTCATTAGCGATCCTTGCCAAGTGACATTCCACTGCCCATTGAGTGTGCCCTAACTGACTACTGAGCCATTCTCATTGGGCAGTGGAAAAGCAGTAGACAGGGTTTAGCCATGAAGTCAGGAAAAGCAAGCCAGGGTAAGAAATTGAAATGAAATCAAAGAGCCTTGTCTGGCTAATAGAGACAATACTAAGGACGGTGAGGTGTCTACTCCTGTGCAGGACTCTTAAAGCCTGTGCAGGAAAGTTTAAAACCGAGTACTGGTTCACTTTAAAGAGGATCAATAATGATTTTCATGTATTTCTTTTATTCTTTTTTGGCCAGGTAAATACGTGATCTTTATTTTATTTCAGTTCCACTTTAAATGGTTCTAATGTAAGTGAATTTGCCTAAAACTAGAAGGCTTTGGCCGGAGTTCAACTGTATTGGTAACGGTATCAGTATGACTGATTAGTGATGAAAGAGGAGAGTGGTGGTGATGTATACAGTATATCCACTGACAAACTTACCTTGAATGGTGCACATACTACTCCAATACCAGGTCCAGATAGCAAGCCTTGTATCTTAAAGTGCATACATATTTCTAATATATACATTGCTAGATACACCAGTCTCTTTTTTGCCCTTATATTAGTGAATCCAACTGATAATACAAGTAAACAGCTAATATGCAGTCTGTCATGCTGAATAACCAGTGTAGCACTTTGCACGAGTGAGCAGAGGGTGAGCCATTTGCATATTACAATTTTGCAGGATTTGGGGAGCCTATGGTGTATGAAAAGACAGGTGAACGTGTTTGCAGGCATTGAATGGTAACTATATTTGATTCTTCAAGCCAGTACAAGCAGTCCCCGAGTTACGAACATCCTAGTTACGTACGACTTGTACTTACAAAAACGGAGGTCCCAGGCTGTTCCGTGCACGTGCCGATGTTCGTAGTACTGGAGGGATCCTGAGTGGTAATAAGTATAATCACTCTAAGTACCAGTTAAACAGCCAAAGGATGCCTCAATGGATGCTGGTGGTGCATGCAATCAAGGGGGGTGGGGGTGGGGGTTAACCCTTCCCTGTGCTATCCAAAACTAAAAAATGTACCTGTTCCAACTTGCATACAAATTCAACTTAAGAACAAACGTACAGACCCTATCTTGTTCGTAACCTGGGAACTGCCTGTATATGTAATTTTTAAGAGTATTGAAATGGGAAACTCTGAGCTATTTATTCATTTGGGGTATAGGGTGATATAGGCAGCTAGTAAGTGTGCCTACCCTCAAAACAAAGCTGTGAATTTCCTATGTCAGTTTTCTTCTGACATCTGTATCCTTTACATACAGTACATGAAACTTCCCTGTCCTAGTACCCTAATTATCTATAACAAAAATGAAATTCTTAGTTTTTGTAAATTTGAAGCAAAATCTATAACATAAACCTCAGAATGAATGGGTTCATTTAAGTTTAAGTGATAAACGTCATATTACACACAGATATCTCATGCAAATAGTTTGTGTTTTCAGTGATTAAAATGGAAATTTATATTTGCCTTTTTAAATTCCTCATCTTTGCAGCTAGTGGCTTTTACTTCACTCTTCTTCATCCTGCTGTCTATTACTACTTTCTGTTTGGAAACTCATGAAGCTTTTATTGTGGACATAAATATAACACAACTTGTCATAGTGGGAAATGTGACAGAAACCCTCGTGGTGCAAGAAGTGGAAACAGAACCCATTCTAACATATATAGAGGGGGTCTGTGTTTTCTGGTTCACGTTGGAGTTCCTGGTTCGAATTGCCTGCTGTCCAGATAAACTGCTTTTTATTAAGAACATGCTAAACATCATAGACTTTGTAGCCATTCTTCCATTTTACCTGGAGTTAGGTCTTAGTGGGTTGCCATCCAAGGCTGCAAGGGATGCTCTAGGATTCCTACGCGTAGTACGCTTTGTCAGGATACTGCGTATCTTCAAATTGACAAGACATTTTGTTGGGCTACGAGTTCTTGGACATACCCTTCGGGCTAGCACCAATGAATTTCTTCTTCTAATCATCTTTTTAGCTTTAGGGGTTCTAATATTTGCAACTATGATCTATTATGCAGAAAGAATAGGTGCAAAAGCATCAGATCCAACTGGAAGTAATCACACGCACTTCAAGAACATCCCAATAGGGTTCTGGTGGGCTGTAGTCACTATGACTACACTTGGATATGGAGACATGTATCCACAGACCTGGTCTGGCATGCTGGTTGGTGCCTTGTGTGCTATAGCTGGAGTACTCACAATTGCTATGCCTGTTCCAGTTATTGTGAATAATTTTGGAATGTATTATTCTCTTGCAATGGCAAAACAAAAGCTTCCAAAAAAGAAAAAGAAACACGTCCCTAAGCCTACTCAGCTGGACTCCCCATCTACAGCTAAATCGGAGGACTCCTTACATCGTACCAGCACTCAAAGTGAATCCTGTCCGTTGGCAGTAGAGGATGTTACAGAGAAGAAGACAGGTAAGATGCAAAGCAAACTTGTGCAATGACGTAGACTGATAATGGCAATGCTGCCTTTTTAATCAGACATCAGGTAACTAACTAACTCAATAAGAAAACAATACAGATACATGGTAATATAATGTCATTTCTGAATTACTGTTATGTGTAGAACATACAGCTAAAGAGAATGAAAGAATGAACCGAGGTTCTTTACTGTCACTATAACAATACAGTACACTTTGAATGTGAATGTAATTAGATATCACATCTTTTTTTTAATCTCTGCTCTTAAACATTTTTCAACATGAAATAAGTTGCTGAAATAACATAATCCTGGCCAGGCACAGAATGATGCGATTGTTCAATAAAATGATAAATGCTGATCATTTTTGTTGAAAAAGAATGACCAGCCTAGCACAGATCCAGCATTCAGCCAAATCATTTGATAATATAATGAAGTCAAATATTATGGTTATATCATTGTTTATCCTTACATGCATGGCCAGCATCATATCTGACTGCTATGGTAAATAGATGTAAATGATAGTAGTACTCCAAACAGAACCTTTTGTATTCTATTTTTTAATAGCAGGTAAGTAGGGTTGACACCTTTTCTTCAAGCGAAACCCGAACACTCTAGCGACGCACACAATTTTTTTGGGGAAAATGAGTCGTGGCTTATTCATATGTAAATAGTGCAACCCATTCATATGTAAATATCACAGTTGAGACTACTTCCAGTGGGGGGCCAGTAGCTCCTAGCTTAATTTTGGTTGCCCCTGTCTCCCTGACATCTTGTGTCAGGGTTTTTGCGGCCATGAAACCCAGACACAGCATTCAAAACCCAGACTGTCTGGGTGAATCCTGGACAGGTGGCAACCCTACAGTTAAGTATTACAACCACTGTAAGCTTTATATAACGGTGTCCTCACTGGGGAGATTCCTGTTTACTTCCCATTTGGATGACCACACAGGTAATTCATGGGAACACAGACTAAAATAACATTTGACACCGGTTCTAAACCTACCCCACCTTATTCAAAACGTAGTTTCCTTTTTAATTTGGGCATTAATGTCAAATTAAATTTCAACTCCAACCAAAACTTTTTATTTTGTTTGGATCGAGTGGACAAGGATTAGAGCCAATGGCAGGTTTTTATTGCTGGTTTGGGGAGATTTTTCTTCACTTCTTGTGAAGACAGGAAGAAACTTTTCATTCGGGACTCCAATGGCGTGGGAAGGGCTAGAACTTCTGACAATGTTTTTATTGCTTTCTGTACCATCCTGTTATGGGGGAAAATTCTTGTATTCCTTTTAAGGTAATTACAGAGAACAGAAGTGAGGAAAAATCTCCCAGTGGGGTCATAGACCGAAATAAAGAGAGAACAATTTTAACTCTTCCCCACTCTATCAAAATATTTCTTTACAAATAGATTTTGATGACTAAATAGAATATTAATTCTTGAAATTCAATATCATGTACACATATGCAAATATTGATTAACCTTCCATTTCTCTTTAGTGCTCTATTTCTTCATAGCGTTGTTATGTATAACTTTGTTTTAACTATAATTAGATTGTTGCTGAAATGCAGTGCAAACATCGTTTTTAAATAAAGGGGTTAATTTACTGAAGGCAAATAGGCCGTTTACTTTGCAAGGGAATTTGGACTTAGAAGGGGAAGTTGGCCCTTAGTTTAATGAATGAGGGGAAGCTCATACTTTTTAAAAAATCTCCTTGCACATGATTGGGTTTTCTTTACAAAAGTGACGTTACACCACATTCACAAAGCTAAGGGAAATTTCCCCTGCAAAGTGCAAATTCCCTTGCAAAGTGAACTGCCTATTTGCCTTTAGTAAATCAACCCCAAAATGTCTATACTTGACATGCATATTAGAGATGGAAATAAAACTACTTGTTAGTGATTGTTGAATGAGGTAATTGTTCATCACTGAGTGTTGCACAAATAGCTTTGTTTTAATTGCATATAGTAGCATTGAAATACAAAAGTATTGATCTGTATGCATTCTTATTATGATATTATTAATCCCTCAACTTCACTAGGCCTTGGCACCTTTTGCCATCAATCTTGTGTCAGGGGAGTCCAGGGTCTCAGGTCTGTGACCTACACCCTCATAGGTGTGACCCAAGGTACAATGGCGTCCAGCAGCATCAGTGGAATTCATACTTTAGTAAATCGGAGGCTCAGTCGCAAAGTTACTGGTTTTCATACCATGAGGAACGCAAAGGCTGTAGCTATACGGAAAAGTGATTTTCTATTGTTTGTAAAAGTTATAAGATGTACCCCACATTTCCCATCTATAAAGCTCCTGGGATTCATACTACAGGAAAAGAAGGAATCCCAACCAAGATACATCCAATACAGACTAAGAAGACGAGTACAGAAGAATTAGGACAGGGACTTAAAGGAAACCTTAAGAAACCATAAGATAACATGGAGGCTGCCATTGCTGATTTTTTTTTTTTTTTTTTTGGTATTGCTGTTTTTTTGCAATGCCAATCCAATTACTTTAGTTCTTTCTGAGTGACTGATCAAGTATGCAGATCAGATATACCTGAATACTCTTTTCCTGATCTGAATGGTTTTTCAATGTCAATAAATCAAACATGAATTAAAGACAGAGTGTGGTACCTAGCATTTTCAGAGGGAGGTCAGGAATGGCAGCCTACATAGCAATACTCCATGTTTAATCCAGGCTGCCCCCTGTAATACTCTATTTTCACCACAGCACGTCCTCAGTCATCTGGGTTGAATGATGCCCAGCGTCACTCAACTAAGAAAACGGAGAAAGTATAACAGTAGGTAGGGAGGTGCGAGGTAAGTGGGTGGCACCACACCCCTATAACTGATAAAGACAAGCAAGGATTGGCTGCAATTGAGCCTGGGGTTTTTTCAAGGTGCCACAAAATACATACAGCTACAGGTGTGAGGTATAATTATAAAACCTTCTTTATTTCTTAGAACAAGCTGAAAACATATTAAGATACATATAAAGGCCATGTCAAATAGTCAATACAGAGTAGATTTGGGATGAGCAACCGTATACATATCTAATACCCCCATTCAAAAAAAGGGTATGTGGCAGGTTATTCTGAGGTTTGACGCATTTTGGACCAAGCGGCTTTTTTGTTTTTTTTTCTAATTTCTCTAGAGAATGCTAGAGATTGAGTTGGGAGCCAGAGATCGCTCTCACTAGAACTACTTACTGTATACATGGACTGGCACCCTCTGTCTTTTCATTTATTTTTTTTCATACTGGCTGATTCACATATATTATACAGCTTCAGGAGGATTTTTGTTTGATTCTCCATTACCCTCATTGGGAGCCATGTATGGAGATTAACCTCTCTTCCCCCTCCTGTGTAGTTTGGAATTTGAGTGGTGAGTGTGATATGATTTCCAGACGCTATTTCTGGTGAATAATTGATTCATATTATATGATAAAAAGGAAATGTATATATAGATATTTATAT
>NW_017306544.1:439972-441962 GCF_000935625.1 Nanorana parkeri
CGGGAGATCTTCATTCTCTCCTGCTTCCTCCTCCTCTTCTTTTCCCTGTGTTTGGAACCCATTTCTTGGCCATGTTTTGGATTCACAGCAGTTTTGGGGTAATATATATATTTTATCTTTATTATGTACTGGATGACATTGCACATCCTATGCTATATTGTCTAAACTTATTATTGTTTATTATATATCAATTAACAGCAAGTACTATATATGCGCTGTATCTGGATTTGTCTTTTTTATATATGAGAAGCATATGTATGCAAAAAGTTTTGCAAAAATGGAGATAATAATACACGATATGTTAATTGGTGCAAAATGCGTCGAACCTCAGAATAACCTGCCACATACCCTCTTTTTTGAATGGGGGTATTAGATATGTATATGGTTGCTCATCCCATATCTACTGTGTATTGACTATTTGACATGGCCTTTATATGTGTCTTAATATGTTTTTAGTTTGTTATAAGAAATAAAAGGTTTTATATTTATACTTCACACCTGTAGCTGTATGTATTTTGTGAAAAAAACCCAGGCTCAATTGCAGCCAATCCTTACTTGTCTTTACTTGAAAACTAAGGGGTCTATTCATGAAGCAGCCAAAGGATCTAGCCGTAGCATTGGCCGATCCTTCGGCTAGCTTCGGCCCCAGGACCCCTTCGGTTCAGTAGAACCGAAGGGCTGCTGTACCGGCTATTCACTATAGCCTGTACAGCTCCCGAACGGCTGGCTCCGGCCACTTGCAAAGAGATCAGCGTCCCTGGTTAACAGCTAACCAGGGACACTAATCTCCAAACAGCCTAACTCAATGCATTGCTAGATTCCTATTGGCTATTTCAATTTGCAATAGCAAACTAGCATTGCACCCGCCCTCTGCTGCAGTTCTACATCAGGTCCACAACTACTGATTGACAGCAGCAGAGGGCGGGAACAATAGCTAGTTTGCTATTGGCTATTGCAAATTGAAATAGCCAATAGGAATCTAGCAATGCATTCCTATGGGCAAAATGTTATTTGTTTTCTATTCTGACATGGCTCCGTGTCAGGATAAAGAAAAAAAACAAAAAAGCAGTGTTTCTCTCCTTGGCGGCCGGGAGCGGGAGCGCCTGGGAGAGTTTTCTTTTTCTTTTTTTGGACGGCAGCAGAATCGCGGACAATAGAAAACTGTTGGGCAGAGCTAGCTGTCATTGCTAGCTCCGCACAATCGTTTTTTCTACTTTTTTAACTATTTTTCTGTTCTGCTCGGTCCATCTTTGGGAGGGTTATGGACTTCCCCACTGCCTCACTTGACTGGCCTGAAGACTTCAGAAAAAGGTAAGTATAGAAAAAAGGTGAGTAAAGAAAAACAGCATAAAAAATTGCAGAGGGGCCTCCAGGGGGGAGTCGGGAGTACGAGGGGGGCTCAGATTTGGGCAATAAGCATTCCAGAAACCAGATTGAAAGCCAGTAAGAGGAGAGCAAACAAGAAAATGAGAGACGTTGGATAAAATAATATGTCAATGAACTGACAGCTTTAGAGAGCAAGAGAAGAGAGGTGTTCATCACTGCTCCTAGGAGGTCAGAATCATTTGGATGATCGGATGTATTAGTTAAATGAGGAGCACTGTTAGTAATTATCAGGCTATTTATGACCACTCTGTAAGGAGCTATGAACTCCTGAAACTGTTCAAACCCTTCTGAATGTTATCACGTGTGCTCTTTTATAATTCAATTGACTTTTAGGTCCTCTGGCTTCTAGGTGAATCATCAAAAAAACACACGAGCGCCACAGCCTAGCACAATAGATATGGCAATGTTATCCTTTTCTCCAAACTCAATATCTCAGTGAATGCATCCTTGTTTTTCTCAAACACTCCATTGCCATATCTATTGTGCTAGGCTGTGGCACTCGTGGTTTTTTTTTGTCTCCAGTTCTTCTGCAGGACACCTTCACCTCCCTACCAAAGAGCAGCATGCCACCATCACCCCATTTGGAACATACAAAACTCCCCCC
>NW_017306544.1:442107-474592 GCF_000935625.1 Nanorana parkeri
AAAAAAAAAAAAAAAAACCCCCCCCCCAAAAACAAAACAACAACCCCCCCCCCCCCCCCCCCCAATTAACCACTCATCAGAGTGCGCTCAATACACACCACTTTGTTTTTTCCTAGGTGAATCATCAAAATAACATAATTACACTAGTACAGTGAATTTATTGTACACCTATGTATGTAAAAGCATGAAAACAAATTAATTATCCCAGTAATTAAGTTATATTGTATGAATATAACAACATTGGCATATGCATACAGTGATTATAGTAAGTATGAGGAAGGTCAGGCACTGTTTAGGCAGCACATAATGCATGTATAAGCATTCATTCATGAGCTGGGTGGTGCTGACAGGGACAGCAATGACTCAGATTCTAGACAATTTAGAAGTGCTAGCTTTAAATTTTCTGAAAGTCAAACACCAAATAGTTGACCTTGTAATAAACAAGAAACAGAACAGTAAATTGGAAGATTAAAAAATCATGCCTGAATTTTGTTCATTTAGCAAGTTGAATAAACCTCATTCTGCACATAATCAATTTAAGGTATTATCATGCGTACCACTTACTGTTCGCCGTATTGAATTATTCAACTATTCAAGTCCTGGAAAAGCTCAAATAATGATGTCATGAACACCAAAGGATTGCTATGCAGTTTATAGTTTAGTATATGTGAGTACTTTTGTTTATCTGTATGCACTCTTTTATATGCTATTATATTTATTTCAGCAGTGCTTCTCTCTAAGGCTGGGTTCACACCTAGGCGACAGCGTTTTTGCGTATTTTGATGCCCTTTTTTGAGCATTTTATGCACGTTTCATGCGCATAAATCAATTTGCAAAAACAAGCGTTTTCAATCGTTTCCTATTGAGTCTATGGGGAAAAACGAGCTGTAATATGCCAAAAAAAAGCTCATGTACGGTTTACAGCGACAGCTTTGCTCATTGCGACAAAACACTCAGATGTGAAATAGAAATGAATGAGATTTTTGGGGAGGGCATATTTTTTGAGCGTTTTTTAGGGCAGAAAAAGCGCTACAAAACGCTCAGTGTGAACCAGGCCTTACTGTATACTGGAACCAAGAACAGTTTGCCCGGAAACTGCAAATTTAAAGAAATTTTATGTGACAGTTTGTTTTTTAAAATTATAACCTGCGCGAAAGATGAACATGTAGAGTATAGTTTAGCATTTGGCACTGTCACCAAACCATAGTCCTTTGATAAACTAATGAATATTCATTACATTTTCTCTGACTTCTAAAGCTGCAGGCCTCCTCCCCAGTCCTGAATGTGGTCATTTCAACGGAAGTCTCCTTAATTCTCGTGTGAGCTTAGGAATGGATAAAAATTGGAAGCATGAAAGAAGAGGCAGTCAAGAGTGGCCAACTCCTTTACTGTCTGAGCAGAATGTGGCATATTAGAACAAAGGGCAACAAAATCCCTTGTCTTTGGTGCTCTGATTACTCAGTAAAGGGATGAACAAAACAAAACAAATTGGTAATCCAGTGCCACAGCAAAAATGTAGCAGATTTATTTTATATTTGGTTTATATTTTAATGTTAACAAAAATATTTTTTTAAGTTTTGTTATCACAGAGGCTGCTGATAAGGTTTGGTGCTGGTGTGTCATCTTGTCTTCTGTAAGAAATGTAAACTGTTATTTAGATAAAGGGGGCCAGTATTCAAAGTAGACCACTAACAGGACAGGATATGCAAACTAGTCTTTGAATGGACCTGTACTCCGCTATGTTAAGAGTTGAGGGGTGGATAAATAAGAAGTAGTAAAATTGCAGAAGAACAGAATGTCCTATCTGAACTGTGCATCATCTCTGAATAAAAAAAACTTTCAATGCTGCTGTAAGGACTTACCTTAAATGATGCCTCTTGATCCGATCATCTTCTTCCTTTCACTTGTTCTCAGCAGTCCCTCCAGCAGACTTCTGTTTCTTCCTGTCTCACGGAGTCTGTCCGGCGTACACGCTCACGGCTGCGTGCATTGACTTAGTGGGGGTGATTTACTAACCTAAACACACGCACGCAGTGTGATTTTTACACAGCAAAACGTATTTATCAACCAAAAAGTCTCTAAAAGCATATTTCCACTAATGCCATATATGGAAAAATCATGCACATGATGCATATATAATGCTGCTTCACAGTTTAGACAAAAATGGTTAGCTCATGCATTTACATTCCTGCATTCATCAACGCAAGCAACACAATGTAGAGCTAATTTACACAACATCACCTTGCAATTCATGCAGGGCTTTGCACAACACACCTGCTGGGTGTGTACACACTAAAAAGGTGTCTAGATTCCACCCATAGATCATGCTGGGAGGGAACACACTACAGAGGTGTATACTTGTTTGTGGCGTGTTTATAAGGTTAGTAAATCAACCCCAGTGTGTCTCTCCTCCTCTTCCTGCCAGGGATCTCTACTGCACATGCGCCGACACTCATCCTCCGTTCAGGGAAGCTGATTTCTACAGCTGGGAGCAAGCGGCGGAAAATGTTTTTTGCATATATCTACTGCTCGCTAGCAGTAGATATATGTTAAAAAAAAAAAAGACTACTTTAAATGATCGAGTTCCCAGGCTTTTAGACATGTCCTCAGCACTAAATGCATCCTGAAGCAGAATTTATTGCAGGACAGGTAAGTATTTTCAGCCCTTCTGTTACTCCTTCTGCCCATTCCAAGCTCAACTCCAGGCAAAAACAAATATTGTGCAAATACAAGAGCAATTGATATTCTTATTTGAATCTTGGTGTCATTTGTGTATGTCTTCCACATCTGTGCAGTAATCCAGCATGTAACACATTAACTTTTCCCCTCTGCAAGAGTTTTCTGCTGATCTCTCTCCTTGCAGGGTCACTGGTCTTGTATCTGCCCCCTGTATTTTTCTGCAGTCTGTAGTAGAAGGACCGGCGAGGTTCACCCAAAGCTCAGTTCTCACACAGGCTATGGTAAGCCCAGTGATGATTTAATTGCTACTTTTACAGGTAATACAGTAAATTCCCAGTTATCTGGCATCCATGGGGTTTGGTAGATGCCGGATAACTAGTTTCTGGTTTCTTGAGAGTTAGCATTAACTCTCAAGCAACAACCCCGCCCCATTTATCTGCAGGCTAGACTCTGCTCTCAGCTATTTCAAATTGCCATAGCCAATAGCAGGGCAGCTATTGCACACTCCCACTGCCCGTTGTTTTCACCTGCCAGCTGAGGAATCTAGCCATTGCCACAGCAAGATGTAACTTTACTAACAAAACATTTTAGTGTGCACATGTCTGTCAAGCAACTGGCACGAAAAATTGAGGACCTATTATGTTTTAGTTTTTTTTTACTGTTTGTTTGAGAGTTCTGGTTGCTTGAATGCCAGATAACGGGGAGTTGACTATATTTGGGTTTGTAATTCATTTTGTGCATACAAAGTGGTTTTATATCTTTTGTGGATATAGAGGAATATATGTAAATGAAAATGTTTGCGCCTGGAGTTAATTTTTTAGGATTGAGCATAGGTCCACTATGAAGTACACCTGTGTCTACACTATGGACATTAAAGTATTTACATATTCTTAACAAGCAGTGAAAGAGCTTTAAGGCAAGCCACCCCTGACCTCATTTTCTGCTTGTACTATGAAATAATTTGTTCCCAAGGATTTGTTGACAAGCATTTTTAAGTGCATTTCTTACAGTGTAGAAGCACCTTGAGGGCATTTTATTAAAACTGGAGCAGGCAAAATCTGGAGCAGCTGTGCATGGCAACCAATCAGCCCCTTTTTAATGTTCAAATCTTAACTGAACAAACTGAAGAGAGAAGCACAACATAGTTTTGGCACAAGTCCACTTTAAGTTTAGCAAGTCATTTTATTTTTGTTTTTATAGTATGGGGTAATAAAGACTTATCCTAGATTAATGTAAGAAATCAACTCATACAACTCTTTACGTATATGAATATACAGGAATAGAAATCAGAAGCATATTTTGTTGTCTGAAGAGATATATTGGATATAGAGGACAACTAAGTGTAGTTTAGAACTTAGAGTTAGTTTTCACAGGACAAACAAAGGATAAGTCTTAACTACTGTAGCTATAGGGTGGATGTGTATAGCAAATAGTTTTGGCACAAGTTCACTTTAAGTTTAGCAAGTAATTTTATTATTGGTTTTATAGTATGGGGTAATAAAGACTTATCCTAGATTAATGTAAGAAATCAACACATACAACTCTTTACATGTATGAATATATAGAAATCAGAAATGGAGGAGATTTAAGGGGTATGTATAGCCAAAACTGTTTTTAGTTTTGGGTAGAGTGGGAAGGGCTAAAACCCCTGCCAGTTTATTTTTGGGTGGCTGTGTACTCTTGAGGAAATATCTGCTCACTTTCACCCAGAGGAGCAACAGGAAGTTAGAGCAAAACTCAGGGGAAACATTACCTATAGTTAATGTGCAATATATCTAATGAGCAGGCCAGATAAACATGTGATGCCCCTGTGATGCAATCTTCCGTGTATTCTTTTGAAGCTTCTGGTATCAAATACCCAACACAGATAAAAGTGTACCTTTTAAGTAATTTTACAAGGCTGAAAACATTATTTTCTCATGACATAATGTACAACAGTAAAATCTATACCTTTTATCATTAAACACGTAGGTCTTTAATCCAGGCAATTTACTTACACTATACTTACAATACTTGCAATTTATTTACTTTACTTACTTAGATAAATTGAGGTGTCATCAAATTGCTGCAGGCAGAAAAAAAAAGCAGTTTCTTGTCCTCCTGTCCCCAGTCTTAACTTATGAGGTAACGTGTCACCACCACACCAAAGGCAGATGTCCAAATGTGTCTATTTATTGATGTGAATAAATCTTGCCAAAGACAGGCAATGTTTTGGGGCCACTTAGGGTACTTTCATCAGGCAGAGTATGACAAAATGTTACAATACTACAAGACCTAAATACAGATACACCAAGTGCAAAACTCAATCAAAGAAATCCAGCCCCCACCTCCGCTGATGTCATAATGATGTCATATTCCCGCTATAAAACAAATATAAGATGCAGAATAAAACAGCATAAAGAACAACACTAATAACAAGAGAACATCACATGTCTTGTATGTATCATGCAGGGGCTATATATGTGACCATCCTGTTAATGTCCTGATAACTATTCTGACCTTATAAGGACTTATTGGGATACGTGTGGCCTGGTATTCAAAAGGTGGGTACTACCGCGACAGTAACACAGCCAATGGCTCATGTTACCTAGGAAACTAGGACGCCATTTACACGAGTCTGCTCCCAAATGGATTTAATTGTTGGGAAGGAGGCCGGACGCATACACAGTCGGGCTCTATGTTATCTAGCAAAAAGGAATGCTTTCTCATAGAGAGCGAAATAAATAAATAGAGCAAATAGGAGAGAACTACCCTGTTTCCCCGAAAATAAGACCTACCCCGAAAGTAAGACCTAGCACTATTTTTCAAGATTCCTGTAATATAAGACCTACCCCGAAAATAAGACCTAGTTTGGTGGTAGCATGTGAGGGGGAACTTGCAGGAGAGATGGTATCAGCCTGCAGGGACCCACTGTATTAAGGGGATGACAGGGGACTCCCTCCCGACAGCGCAGTGACAGAGAGCACTCCAGTACCAGACTTCACCAACTGCTGTCCCCCTGAAGGCACTGCTTTATGTAATGGTACTGTACTGTAATGTGTACCGGTGAATGGTACTGTACTTTACCACACTGTCTGATGTCCCCACTGCTGCACCGCTGGTACCACTGTCCCTGGTGGCAAAGGAAGCCAGCGCTGTAGAAAGCAAGGCTGCGGCGGCTTAGGGAGCAGAGCCGCATTAGCCGATATTCCTCTAAAGCGCCAGTTACTGTGATAGGCGGAGTGATACCAAATAACTTTGGATTGTTGTACATTTTGTTGCACATTAAAAAAAAAAAAGACATCCCCTGAAAATAAGACCTAGTGTGGTTTATGGGGGCAAAAAAAATATAAGACAGTGTCTTATTTTCAGGGAAACGGTATATGCAGGAGAATGTGGAGTGGAGAAGTAAAGCAAGACACTAGATAGCAGCCAGCAAAAAAGGGGAGGAACAAAATAAAGATACAAAAAGAAACCGGGGACATGCAAGTGTGTTAGGAGCATTGTAAAGTCAAAGTAGAAAAGATACAGGAGCCTAAAAATTAAGAAAAACAGCAGTCAAACGTGGATGTAAGACAAATACAGGCTAAGAAAAGGATGAGAAAAGAAAAAATAACAATAGAAATAGCTAGGTAAAAAAATCTCTAATCCTGTTGTCAAAGGTCATGTATATAATATGCTGTTTAATAATGTAGCAAAGATAAGGGCTTTTAAGGTATCAAAAACACCACTGATATATCACAGAAGTAGATTAAGATTACATTGTTATTTTATACAAAAATATAAAAGAACATTTCTGCATAATAAAACACTTAAAACAGTGATCCTTCATATTGTGGCATATAATCAAGACCTCCCTTATAAAGATACCAGCAATATTGATTACTTATCTAAAGACCATATAGAATCCAAAAAATGTGATATTATCATGATGTCATGGTATCAACAGGTGCCAATATTCCTCAATGCATTTTGCACCCAATATAGGGGCTTCATCAGCAGGAAGGAAAGGGATGCTCTATATAAATAGATATACATGAAGGTAAGTATACAAATATATCATATTATGTAACATAGTAGCATAGATTAAGATATTGATACAGTGTATCATACATGAATATTTAAGGACCTGTTACGTTGGTGTGACCGTTTGAAGGAAGAAGTGCGTCTAAAAAGCCAAAGGGAAAATCCCTGCAATGTTGTCACCAGTTTAGGCAACCGTTTGGACAAAAGAGCTGAGGTACACAGAGGTCCTAGAATACCAAAAACAATAATATGTCAGTTGCCAATGGACATTCGGTCCAAACCAAAAAGCAACTACATAAGCAGTTAATAAGCCATAGAAGGGAAGACCCTTACCCCAATGTATTTGACCTTGCTTTTGAATATTGCTGTGCATCGCCTTGGAAGCCAGCTGGTAGCATCATTTACAAACAGCATGTGCTTCTTCAAATATGGCCGACGGCATTTTAGCAATCATGTGCACTGGTCAAATGTAAAATATATATATAATATGCACTGTAGCCAAGGATAGGTAATTGCAAACATGCTATTTTTGTCTCCTATGTGTATTGATACACGTAAAGAACGCATGTGACATGCATGAAAGCAACCTAAATAATGCTAATAGGAGATCAAGAAGAGGTGATGTTTGAATCAAGCATGCAACAACCCCAGTGAAGAAATAGATACAATATGCAAAATTATTCATGTACAGTATATACAATTTATCTACATCCCCAATTCAACGATGTGTAAAATCTACATAAAAACAGAATGCAATGATTTGCAAATCTCATAAACCCATATTTTATTCACAATAGAAAATATATCCAATATTTAAACTGAGAAAATGGACCATTTTAAGAAAAAAAAATAAGATCATTTTGAAATTGATGTCAGCAACACGTCTCAAAAAAGTTGAGACGAGGCAACAACAATCTGGCAAAGTAAGTGGTACTAAGAAGAAAAGAGCTGGGAGAACATATTGCAACTAATTAGGTCACTTGGCAACAGGTCAGTAACATGATTGGGTATAAAAAGAGCATCTAAAGCTAGCCATGCAACTATAGATTTTCTGCAGATTTTCTATGGTCACATGGGAAAAGTGCAACAGATTCCTCCATCTAAGCTAAACTTTGTGGATGGAGGAATCTCCCACTGGGCCAAGCTTCAGTATCTTGCTAGTCGACCCTGCTGGCTCTCAAAATGCCTGCATCCAATCAGATTGTTCAGGTATTTTGACAGTCAGTGGGGCCGACTAGCAAGATACTGAAGCTTGGCTCATTGGGAGATTCCTCCATCCACACGGTTTAGTGAATATGGAGGAATCTGTTGCACTTTTTCCATCTGACCATAGAAAGTCTGAAGAAAATCTGTAGATGTATGGCCAGCTTTAGAGAGTCAGAGTGTCTCAAAGTAAAGATGGGCAGAGGTTCACCAATCTATAAAAAGCTACATCTAAAAATTGTCAAACAATTTCAGAATAATGTTCCTCAACTTAAAATTGCAAAGACTTTAAATATATCATCTACAGTACATAATATCATCAAAAGATTCAGAAAATCTGGAGAATTCTCTGTGCGCAACGGACAAGGCCGAAACGCAATGTTGGATGCCCGTGATCTTTGGGCCCTCGGAAGGCACTGCATTAAAAACAGGCATGATTTTGTGAAGGGCATCACTGCATTGGCTCAGGAATACTTCCAAAAATTACTCTCTGTGAATACAGTTCGTGTGCCATCCAAAAATGCAAGTTAAAGCTCTATCATGCAAAAAAGAAGCCAGACGAATCGAAATTCTTTCTGGCAACCATGGGTGCTCTGTTCTTTCCGGACTAAAGGAGGGGGGCCTTTCAGCTTATTATAAGCACTCAGTTCAAAAGCCTGCATCTCTTATGGTATGGGGGTGCATTAGTGCGTATGGAATGGGCAGCTTGCACATCTGAAAAGGCACCATCAATGCTGAAAGACATCTAGGTTTTAGAGTAGCATATGCGCTCATCAGGATGACGTCTTTTGTAGGGAAGGTGTTGCGTAATTCAGCAGCACAATGCTAAACCACATACTGCATTTTTTACAACAGCCTGGCTTCATAGTAGAAAAGTCCGGGTGCTTAACTGGCCTGCCTGCAGTCCAGACCTTTCACCAATTGAAAATATTTGGTGCATTAAAACGAAAAATACAACAAAGACCCAGGACTGCTGAGCAGTTAGAATCCTCTATCAGGCAAGATTGGGACAACATTCCTCTCCCAAAACTCCAGCAGCTGGTCTCCTCAGTTCCCAGACATTTACAGAGTGTTGTTAAAAGAAGAGGGGATGCAACATCATGGTAATCATGTCCCTGTCCCAATTTTTTTGAGATGTATTGCTGCCATTAATTTCAAAATTACCTTATTTTTTTCTTAAAATTGCACATTTTCTCAGTTAAAACATATGATACTGTATGTTTTCTATTGTGAATAAAATATGGGTTTATGAGATTTGCAAATCATTGCATTCTGTTTTTATGTAGATTCAGTGTCCCAACTTTTTGGCAATTGGGGTTGTAAAAGCTGTTACTGATGGCTGAATCCATCTTGTAACCCATGCGATGGATTTCTTAATCCAATCTTGAGATATATATTTTCAAGGCAGATAAAGCTGGATGAAGGGATATAGAGAAAACCAGAGAAGAGTAGTCAACAGAAAGGTAAAGCATTATCTATCCTCTAAGAAGCAAGTCAATGTTAGATTGACGTTCAGGGCCTTGGGGTGTACTGTATCATGTATATATATCCAGAAGGTCTCTCTACATAAAAGCTGTTTGTCCCTATCTCTACCTCTTGGATGTGGATGGAAATGACCATGCCCCGGAGTTAATATATTTGATGCTTTCTATCTACGAAGTGAGTCGCCACCGGTTTGTTTTCATCCATATCCTCCCCCTTAGCAGACTTATTGATGGCAATGCAGATATCACTGTGGTGTTTCTGAAACTGACATTTGAAAGGCCCAGTGGTTTTGCAAACATATACACTTGGGCATTTCAGTAGATACACACAATACTCCATATGCAATTGAGATAGTCCCATAT
This sequence comes from Nanorana parkeri, assembly GCF_000935625.1. NCBI lineage: Eukaryota > Metazoa > Chordata > Amphibia > Anura > Dicroglossidae > Nanorana > Nanorana parkeri. The sequence continues at coordinate 451,842 of NW_017306544.1, forward strand.
CTTGTATTTTTTGCTGTCATGTGGATGGAGGAAATGGTCACCACAGATAAGTGAGTTACACACGTTGAAGTTATAGCATCTAAAGCAGGGATGGCCAAACTCCGGCCCTCCAGCTGTGGTGAAACTACAAATCCCATGAAGCATCTCTCTCCGGGAGTCATGTATGTGGCTGTGAGAATCTTGCAAAGCCTCATGGGATTCGTAGTTCCACCACAGCTGGAGGGCCACAGTTAGGCCATCCCTGATCTAAAGCAACCTGTTTTCTGTGATCGGTGTTTTGACATATTTTGTCCTGGGATCAGCTCGAACTAAGTGGTCACTGAGTGTTTTATTCTTCCTGTATACCAGTAATGGTTTCCCTTGATCCGAGGGGAAATGTTTTTGTCTGCATGAAGAATATTGGAGTTCCTCAGAGTAGCATTGTAAACACATGTAGATGCGTTGTTGTATATCTGAATAAAGGGGGCCCTCCCATCTTGGCCTCGACACATGATAATGCTAGCTCAATCACTATTTGGAGATAACCCCTCTGCAAGAATCTGTTGTGCATCTCATTGATTTGTTGTGAATGTACGTCCGGGTCTGAACAGATGCGAAAACCCTCATGAACTGTGAAATTGGTAGGTTGTTTAGTAAATGTGGAGGGTGTGCACTATGATAATGAAGCACTATGATAATGTGTTCCTGTCAGTAGGTTTAGTGTATACTGATCTAGAGAGTCTATGATCATTGATGGTGAACAATACATCAAGAAAATAAATCTCTTCTTCCGAAAACTCAGGATTGAACACATTGCTGGAAAATATACCATTCAGAAATTAAACAAATTCCTCAAATTCAGCAGCATAACCATCCCATATGGCAAAAAAATGTAATCTACGTAACACATCCATCCCTTTACATATTTAGAAACTAATGTGGATGGATATACATAATGTTCCTCTAAGTAACCCACAAATAAATTGGCGATGGTGGTTTTATTTGTCTTACACCCATGTTTGGCTTCTGGGCTTCTTAATTTTTAGGCTTCTGTATCTTTTCTACTTTGGTTCTACACTGCTCCTAACACACTTGCATGTCCTCTGCTTCTTTACTATCTAGTTTACAGCTTTACTAATCTACTCCACATTCTCCTCTTTTTCTTTCTTTTGCTATGTTTATTTCTCTCCCTCTATGGCCATGGTCCATGTGGCCAGTCACAAGGTATTTGACACTGACACTGGGCCATGTAACGCAGCATCCCATGTTACCATGACTTCCCATCTCGCAGTGTGCAGATGCCGGTGGGTGGATAAAGACTATGAGGAAGTGTTCCTTATTGCTTGGCAACAAAAGGCCCCAGTATGCGCCTGTCAGTCTCCTTTCCACGCGATTGAATCCTATTGGAAGGGGAGGTGGGGGCTGTATTTTTTAGATTTTTGCTCTTGGTGTATCTGTATTTAGGTCTGGTAGTATTGTAACATTTTGTCATACTGTGACTGATGAAGGAACCCTAAGTGTTTTGCTTTTACAGAGACACAGTAGGAAATAAGAATAGATCTCTCGAACCTGAGGTGATACCCCCTCTTAGAATAGTTGTCCCCATAAGAAGATTTAACCTTACCTTATGTTCTTGTGACAACCTATACATTTTGGATTTGTAATCATGTTCTGTAGTAGGTACAGTGGTCACTAGTACCAATAGTGATGGTGAAACTCTCAAGCAGGGACAAAGATAACAATAAGAGGTTCGAATTTTTTCACATGCTATCCAAAACTTAAAAAAAAACATGTTTTGGCTTTACATATACTTTAAACCGTATCTAAGCACGAAAAAGAAAAATGTATAGCACAGCTTACATGTCCTTAGGTGAAGTGGCTGTATTAGTTTTCAATTTTCTTGAGAATAATACACTTCCTGTACCTGGGTGGCTACACTTTTCCAGTGTATCTAAGGATGGAGCCAAGGTTGCCACCCAGGCTGGACTATAAACATGTTTTGACATTGTTAAAGGAGAACTATGGGGTCAGTGTTTTTCCCCATAGTTCTCACATTACATGGAGGATGGGGAGATTAGTTTACAGAAGGTGATAGGATTGTTTTTGCTTTTAATGCAGCTCACAGGTGACACAAGTGACAAGGACACTGCATTTCTTGCAAGATCAACTTGCATTTTCTGTACTTGATGACAACTAACGCAGCCACCGCATCTAAGAACTGGTAAGATAAATATAAGTTTTGCCTATAGATACACTTTAAAGCTGAACTTAAAATACAATATGGAAGCTTAGCTGCTAAAGATTTTATATTTCTGTGTATCCAGTCTTGGGATATAAACAGCACTGCCACATAGCTCAGGCCTCTCTGGCAGGGTAGTAGTCCTGATTTTTCCCTACTGCAATAAGAATAACTAAACTGTAACTAAACTAAAAATTCCATTTTCTTTTTGTTTTGGATAGAGTTGGAAAGTATTACAACTCCTCTCAGGATTTACCGGTGGGAGAGGCTCCACTGGAAAAATTCCTTCACTTCCTGTATGGTAAAAAGGTTGTCCCCTAGGTTAGAAGTTAGGGGAAATTTCTCTAACAGAAACATGGAAAAAAATTATTACCCCCTTCAGCACAATTGACAGGAGTGGGAGACAATCACCTCATACTGGTGCAGCAACATAAAAAAAAAGCAGGATGAGCAGAGTTGTCCACCAGAACCTGACAGGGAAAGCTGTCTGCAGGTCCTGTCAACCTAATCAGGCACATGGGAATACAAGTCCTCTGATGTGCCTTGATTTAGCAGAGTGTCCACAGCTATTGAGTGATGGGGAGGAACGATAACTAGAGAGCTATGAATAATCACCTGATTATGGACAGAAGCAGGGAGGACATTTTGTGGAATTGTCCCGTAGAGGCTGTGAATCAGCTTCAGTAGAAGGGGCTGACTCTAAATAATGTAAACTAGGAATGCACCAAATTTCGGCCACCGAAACATATTGTCCGAAAATGGCACTATTGGCAAAATGCCGAAAGTGCCATCTTTCAGCCGAAATTGCAGTGCATGCCTGATTTCAACACTCGCTCAGCCTTCTGTGACAGTGAGTCAGGATGGAGAGCAGGTACAATCAGTCAGTGATCAGTGATAGCTGAGTGTTTTTAAATTGAGGACATAGTATGTTTACTGTGTCCCCAATTATGAATGAATAGGAAGTGATCTACATCGCTTCCTGTTCATTCATGATTGTAGACATGCTAAACACACTATCTCCACAATTTATGAATGAACAGTAACACTCAGGTGCTGCAGATTAAGAGATTGAGGACTCTGTGTCCTGAATCTCTTTTTCTATTTTAAATGGGAAATATCTGTTTGGACACATAGGGGTCTATTCACAAAGCTGCCGAAGGATCTGGCCGTAGCTTCGGCCGATCCTTCGGCTGGCTTCGGCCCCAGGACCCCTTCGGTTCAGGAGAACCGACCTAAGGACTCTAGCTCGCTTTGGTTGGCTGGTGAATCTACGCAAGAGCCAGTTGATGCCCATTCAGGGAATGGAGTATCTGGAAGTAGTTCTGGATTCTCGCCAAGATCTGGCTTTTCTGCTGGACGGGTGAAAACAGGAGGTAATAATTTCTTCACCAATGTGACTGTCATTCGTTGAGCCAGAAGATTTGCCCCCCTCCAATTGGCATGGATCTATTGTGGTGGACGGCACTTTCTTCTCTATTCCCAGGTGTGTTCCTCACAGTACAGAATTTTAAATCCCGATTCCTGGTACTTATTAAATATGGATGACTTCAGGGAGAGCTGGAGTATCTTAGTCCTTTCAACTGGTGTAAATTGGATCCCTAATTCGTTTTCCCAACCCTCTAGAAAATGCAATGGCATGTCTGAGTGTGAAGATTAGGACAGCTTGCAACAAAAGGACAAGGATTTAGCTACGGGGACAGGAGTCAGAGCAAGCTTGAGCGTCAAATTGAAGTATAAGTTGGTAAAAACAGTGTGAAAGTAAGTAGCACCACGGAGCTCTCAGGCCATGTGACTTACTCTGCCATGAGCAGGACACGACCCTCCTGTGTCTGTTTCTTGACCATATCTCTGCCTGCTGCCTGGGTGCAGCTCTTTCCTGTTTCTTGACGATGTCTCTACCTGCTGCCTGGACTGACCTCTTGCCTGTTTATTGACCATGTCTGTTCCTGCTGCCTGGACTGACCTCTTGCTTGTTTATTGATCATGTCTCTGCAAGCTGCCTGGACTGACCTCTTACCTCTCCAGCTGAACCACCCATTCCTGCCATCCTCTGTGGACATCTATCCTAACCCACAGGTACTCTTATTCTATCTTTGCTCAGTCTCTTTTTTTACCTGGCTATATAATATAGCATCATGTAATAAGTCCTAGGGTCTTGACATAAAGTGACCCCCCCCCCCTCCCCTTTCAACTTCATGGGCCTCTTATGCCAAGATTTTGGTGGAAGACGTATGTAATACGACCGTCTTACGGTCTTCTTTAAATACTTTTGTCTACCACTATCAGCTAGACATGACATCAGCTCGGCTGGCCTGCTATGGCTCTTCTGTTCTATCTAAGGCTTTGTCTAAATACATTTTTTTTTCAGCATTCCGGTGGTGTCTTTTTCTGCCTTTTCCCAGCCCTTAGGGTTTAACTTGTTACGTCCCGCAGTATGTTTCCTTGGCTTGTCCTCATCTCAGCATACGATCCCTCCCTAGTGTCCTTTCGCTGGCTTTGTAAGGGAACACATGTTGCTAGGATGAGTCTTTCTTATTTGCTTGTAAGGGGTGGTCCTGAGGGGTCAAAAGGGCAGAGATAACCCGCAGTATGCCGACAAGCAAGGAAAGGAAGATTACGGTAAGTATGGGTTTACAATTTTTTGCCATATATAAATGTACACGCACACAATCAATCAAATGATACACAATTTATATAAACAAAAACCTGTCATGACCAATGATTACAAAAGTTGTCAGACAATAGCACAAAATGTGTTACCTGTCCAAAAATAGATACATAAAAAATACAAAAAGTTTGTGTACAATTAAGTGACACCCCACATACACAGTCCAATCTTGGTGATACTGAACAATCCAAGCAAAAGTAACCCCCATTAAATCCCTCTCAGGTGCTCACTGTGTACAAACCACATGGAAAACTGCTCACCTTTTATTAGGACCTTAAAATAAAAAAATTAGCCATACTAATCCCCTTATTAGTGGGTGGAATAGTCCTCTAATCTCGAGAATCGTTACTGATCACCTCACGATCCATTGCCCACTTACAAAGAAATGAATGGTCTATAATTTTTATCATAAGTGTATTTTAAATGAGAGAGACAGAATATCAACAAAAAATCCAGAACAAAAAATTGAGTTGCAGTTCAGTGAGTAAAATAAGTATTTGATCCCCAAGCAAAACATGACTTAGTACTTGATGCAGAAACCCTTGTTTGTGATGTGAGATTGTAGTCCAGGAGTGAGCTTGGAGCAGTGACTACTTTACAACACACACAGGGACCATGGGGAACAAAAGAAGTCACTCTCCAGAAGGAAGGACAGTGTCAGCACCAATTCATGACTGCACTGCATATGAATTGACAGTGATACTAATGCACACTTTCAGAAAATTAATTTAACAAAAATGACATCTAAAACAGTGAATCCGTGAAATTCCCCTACTAGTTTTGTATAACTAATACATCCAATAGTTTAAATCCATGTATAAATTCAACAACCGTGATACAGTTCTCCTTAATAAAATAAAAAATATATTTTAATAGCTAAGGTGCTTAAATACATTTTTAAGATTTAGTTTAGTGTCACTTATGTCAAGAAAGGAAAATTACAGTAAATATTGGTAATCAATTTTCAGTTTATTTTCCCAGTCACATACTTAGTACCATTTTTGTGGGGAACACGTTGAAAATGACTCAAAAGTAGATAGTTCTGATTAGTTTATTTTTTATTAGCATGGTTCAGTTAAAGTTTGATTTAAGTGTATGCATTGCTAAAACTTTGACAATGACAATAAAAAAAAGGTATCAGTAATTGGTATCTGTGAGTACTTGGACAAGTATCAGTACTTGTACTTGTTCTGGAAAAAATGGTATCAGTGCATCCGTAATATATATATAGATATCTATATATAGATATCTATATATATATACAGCTGAGAACTGCGATTCAGAGTCGCTCAGCAACAGAGTAAGTTTTTGTTTCTTCGGCACAGGTACTTCTGTCTCATCATTGCTTTTTTCTTCTAAGCCGTTGGACGTCCTGCTGGCTGTCTTCTATCGTGGAAGGCCCTGAATGCATTCGACAATGTTGTCCACACTGCTTCGCGTTTCTCTCCTTTTAGACAGGTGAGTTTCTTGTAACGTGGATCTAAGGCCACAGCCATTTGCAACGTTGTCAAAGCATCAATCCCTTCAATTCTGTTTGTGAAGTCGTTCAATGTTGCAGTTTTGAATCGTCCAATATAACCTGGATCGTCATCATTAACCGTCTATGCAAAAAGGCTTGTAACGGAAGAACGGCAGAACATGTTGCATATTGTTGACCCCCAACATATTCCGTAGCATCTGCAAGTGAACCTAACACTGACGTATATTTGGCCATTTTGTCCCAATCTGACTCTGTCAGTTTAGGTCCACTGTAGTTTTTTGGATGATCGATGTGATACTGCATTATGGCATCTTTGACTTCCAACAATCTGGCCAGCATCAGGTAGGTACTGTTCCAACGAGTGGCCACATCCTGCTGCAATTTGTGGAATATGACATCATCTTTCGGCAGAGACACTGGAATGGCTGCTCTTCAGTTCGGATGTGTTGGCCGAGCTGTGCTTGACATGTCCAACTCGACATTTTGCAACAAGAGGTGATGAGTCAGCAGCCTTCAAACCTACTAATATGCTGAGTTGAAGACAATGTGCGATACATGGTATGTGACTAATCCGTTTGTCCGATAGCAGCAACCATGTTTCGTGCATTGTCTGTTACAATACAGCATATTTTATCGGTGATATTCCATGTTGCAGCAAACTCTTTATAGAAACTGGCAACGTTTTCAGCAGTGTGTCGTTCGTCAACAAGTAAGCAACCTAAAACTACTGATGTCAGTTTCCAGTCGGAATCAATCCAGTGTCCCGTTATACCACAGTATGATTCACTGTTGTTTGAGGTCCAAAAGTCAGTAAGCGGGAGCAATACTGTGAATACTTTCTATAGCTTTCTTATGCTGTGTAAGCTTCTCGTCGTACATCTGACCAATCACAGTGTCGATTGTACGGCGACTGGGTAAATTATAAGTCTGGTTTTGAAGAACTATACATAGTACTGTTTGTAGTCCACAATTGCCGTCGGACGTCCTGAACTGGCAATCCACTGAGCAATAGCAATTTTCAAGTCTGCAGAAACTTTGTCGCTTACAGGCTTGTTTGACTGACACGACAATAAATTAGTTATTGATTGTACTTGAGAAGTCTTCTGCCGGTCACTGTTGACAACTTGTTTATACTTGAGTGGATGTTTGTGCTGAAGGTGGTACGTCAGCGATGTATTTGAACCACGGAAAGCAAATTGTTTATTGCAGTGAACGCAGTAAACTTTGTTGCCATCGTCTACTTCGTCATCAGCAGTTAGCTTAAAAATAGAATGGTTGCTCAACTTTCTGCTTACATGCTTAACTGCAACGTTGCTTTCATTGCTCGCCATTGTTGTTTACGGTCTAAACGTCTAAATTTTATAAAACACCAAGGATCTCTTTCCGTCACACTGTTAACAGGGGAGGTTTTGAAGTTCTCACAGAAACAGGGAAGAGTGAGAGAAGCACTATCACTGAGTCAGTTCTGCATATCTGATGGTGTGGCTTCTGAAATATTGATTGTGATAGTGGGCATGAATAAAATATTTGTTCAACTTCAAACTGATCTGGTTGACCTACAACGAAAAGATATTTAAAATAACACTTCCCCTTTAAAAAATTTAAATTAAAACTTTAAAAGCTTATTAAAAAAAACATATTTGAGATCTGTGTTGGCAAGAATAAGTGCAACTCCAGGGCAAGAAGCTTCATACATTTCATAATGGAATGTACAAGGGAGTCTATGATTTCTTATTCTAATATCCATATGGGGTTTCCTTTAGATCTGATGGACAGATTCTAATACAAAATGCTCAGGGGCTTTTCTCCTGTCACTTTGTGAGCTGAAGGCTAATATGATGGGATGGACAGCTTGTTTTTGGAATCTGACAGGAGCACGAGCGAATGATCTAGCCATATAATCATGTTTCTGGACAGAGTATTGATTCACAATTTCACAGCAATGCTAGGTGACACCGAAGGTTTTGGGTTTCTAGATTTTGCCTGGCAAGAATATAAACAAAGATCACAACATGCAGCAATGTAATATCTCAATTATTGTTTGTATTGCTAGAGCCCTTCCTGTCAGTTTGTAGGCAGTATATATGAATGTGCAGCGCTAAGGGTCACCAGTGGACAGAGGCGGCTCTAGAGTTTGCGAGACCTTAGGCGAAACCTAAACATGAGGCCCCACTCAGGCCTGTGGGGTCTCACTAGGGCTCTGTGGGGTTTAAGCAGGCTGGTGAGACCCCACAGAGCCCTGAATAACCCAGGGCTCTGTAAGGGTCTCACCAGGGTTGTGTGGGGGTCTCACCAGCCTGGTGAGACCCCTCAGAGCTCTGGTGAGACCCCACAGAGCCCTGGTTAAAGTAGGGTTCAGTGGGGTCTCACTAGTCCTGGTTAAACCCCACAGAGCCCTGGTGAGACCCTACAAAGCCCTGCTTTAACCAGGGCTCTGTAGGGTCTCACCAGGGCTCTGTAGGTTACGGCCAGCCTGGTTAGACCCCTCAGAGCCCTGGTGAGATCCCACACTGCCCTGGTTAAACCCGGGCTCTGTAGGGTCTCACCAGCACCAGGGCTCCGTAGGGTCTCACCAGGGCTCTATGGGGTCCCACCATGGCTATGTGCAATTTCACCAGCCTGGTGAGACCCCTCAGAGCCCTGGTGAGACGCCAAAGAGCCCTGGTGAGACCTCACAGAGCCCTGGTTAAACCAGGGCTCTGTGGGGTCTCACCAGAGCTTTGAGGCGGCCTCACCAGGGTAGCAGGGCTCTGTGGTGTCTAACCAGCCTTGTTAGACCCACAGAGCCCTGGCAAGATCCCACAGAGCCCTGGCAAGATCCCACAGAGCCCTGGTCTCACCAGGGCTCCATGGGGTCTCACCATGGCTCTGTGGGGTCTCACCACGGCTCTCTGGGGATTCACCAGGGCTCTGAGGGGGTCTCACCAGGGTAGCAGGGCTCTGTGAGGTCTAACCAGGGCTCTGTGGGGTCTAACCAACTTTGTTAGACCCCACAGACAGCTGTTGAGACCCCACAGAGCCCTGGTTAAACCAGGGCTCTCTAGTGTCTCCACAGGGCTCTCTAGTGTCTCCACAATTTATTATAAAATGCTCATTCGCATTACCTAAGCACCCTTAGCACTGCACATTCATTAAATACATATTTTGGCCTCAGTGTCTTTAGTGCACCAGCTTTAATATTGGTTACTCATATTTCCCTCCCATTGTTCCATAAGTGCAGATTTTACATGATACATATTATTAAATTTTTATTTTAGCTGCCTTGTACACATTGTCCACACATCCGATGCACTAATGAAGCAGGAGACTCACCGGCCCAAGTGATTCCGTCAGGTAGCGAAGGGAAGGGGGAGGAGTGCGGTGACGTCACGGACATCGACGTCACTGGACTCCTCCGTCCTTCCCTTCGTTACCCATCACGGACAACTACATCACCCGACTCCTCCCCCCTTCCCTTCGTTAGCCGACAGAGCCATTCGGGAAGGGGGGAGGAAGACCTGGAAGCCGGCTGAGAGGTGAGTACCGATCAAAATAATTTTGATCGATCAAAAAAATAAACGATTAATCGACGGATTAATCATTAATTTCCGCACCCCTAATCTATATATATAGATATATATATATACAGGGCTCGAAAAATCCACTCGTCCACTCGTCTGTGACGGATGAGCCCGACGAGCAGCTTCCTGGCCGGCCGTTGTAATTAAATATATATAATCATACATTAAAACAAGGATGCACAAATCCCATAGCCAATGCTCCTTAAAAATGACAGCTGCCTCCTAACTTTTGATTTTTTCTCTAGCCTAGTTTTGGAGCTGGAAAAGTATCAGTACTTGTACTTGTATCAGGTACAGTAGTTGGTATCTGTGCATCCCTAGTAATACCCATCTTTGAGAGTTGTCACCCAAACATATTGCCTCCCTCTAGCTCTGGTGACAGCTTTAACATTTTGAATTTCCCCTCACTTCCTGTCTCAGTGACAATGTTCAGCCCAGACAAACAGAGGATTTAATTTTCCTAGCAGAGACACAAGCAGCAATACAATCTTGGCAGCAGGTTTAATCATTTCCCACTCTATCCTAAATGAAAAAAAAAAAGGTTTTGCTTTTACATACATTTTAATGTGTCATTGCGTGTCACACACTGTAGGGCCTTCATACTACCTCCTACATGGGCAGAATTTGAAGTCTATATATTATGTTTAACCATTTCAGGATTTAGAATGTTAGAGTTTCTGGGATGCATCTTTAATGTCCAGCTGCTCTCCTCCCATCGCCGGTTCCCCCGTCTATTACCTGCAATTACTGGCAATTACTGACTGCCGCAATGACAGCTAGTAATTGCATTGTATTACACAGCAGGAGCGGCTATTAAAATGCAGCCACTTATGTGTATAACAATGCATGCAGTTTGCAAGTTTCAATAAGAAAATGTAGTGAATCAATGCATTGCTGATTTTTTTAATATCCCTTTTTTACATTTATTTTTGGTTTTATTCATTTGCTATTATTTTTAGTGTGGCATAACAAGAAAATGCGCGAAATTGTTTTTATTTACAGTAAAAATACTTTTTTAAAAAGAATAACACTGGTCAAAACAGAAAAAAAACATGTTAAAATCTTTTTATTTAGACTCCATAAAATAATAAAATATTTTTTGCAAAACAATATTGTCAAAACAGAGCCTAAAAAAAATTAAAAATAGCCCCCGAAAGTGAATATCTTGCTTAGGAAATAAGAGTTGAGTTACACAGTTCATTCTGTGGAATATAAGAATATGTATACTTTTAAATTTAAAATGTCTGGCCCACTATTTACTTTTAGGAAAATGCAATTCATCCATTGTTTGTTAAGCAAATAGCTGAAGATCTATGCTATCTATATTGTTGTTAATAGATGTGATTTTCTTTTCCTTCACAGAATTTAAACAGAATGGAGATGCCAACACAATAGTATCTGATGAAAACCACGAAGACGCTCCTCATTTCCAGCCCCTCGACGACAAAAAATAATATGAGCTAGTGCCAGTCAGGAACCTCAAGTTTACTCTTGAATCCCAGAAAATGCACTTGTCCTGCTAATAGAGATACACATATTCCTAGGTCCTTCATAATATAAATATTCAATACTGATTGTGACCAGGATGTATATGATTTCTAACTTCATAGTCTTCGCACACAAAACAAATGAAAACAACATAGGTGAGGTGTTACCCTGTTCACCTGTAAGGAACATTGTTATTATGAGTATCTTTGTCATAATGTAAATCTAAAAGAGCTTCATTCTATGTGTAAAAAATATAGCAAAAATAAAGTAAATGTTGGTAAGCCATGTGGACTTCATGAAAATACCCTCTTTAGTCCTATATACAGTATGTAATATCTGATGATTCTGCCATGAAGGACACTTCCTTTTATGGGGTGACAACGCATGTGTTTCTGATGGAGGCTGTGGCCTTTTTAACACACATAATACACTAATATCACCATCATAAAACCTGCCCTAAGAAATCCATGCAGCCATCACTGAACTGCATGCATGTAGACAGGATGTGGCTGTAGGAGATCAGAAGCACTGAAATGCAAAAAAAAGGATAAAAAAAAAAACCAATATTCTATAAAATTACCGCAACTATTTATGATGTTTTAGCAAACCAAATGCCAAGGGCTGATTCCTATCATCATTATTATTTCTCTGTATTAGAAAAGTGAAGTCAGGAGAGTTTATTTTCTATGGGCAATATGCACATTTTACATAAAAGTTATACATCAAACAGCCACTGCTTTCAAAACAGTGTTTCTCAACTGTAGTATAATTTGTACATCTGTTGCTTGCTAATACATTTTAGAAGGCATGTGCAATTTGTTTGGTTCTGAATTGAAATTCGTATGAATTTTCAGAAAGTCTTACATTGGGATGCATCCGAATTTAAGAATTACAGAAATTACAAACATTTGTACAATTTCCGGAAATTTGTACAAATTTCAATTCGGATTTTCGTTTCTGTGGACTGTAAAAATTTTTTTATTTATTTTCCTTTTTTCCTGCCACTTTGCTGTAACAAATATTTGTTTGCATTAAACGAATATTCGACCGAATCCCGAACCGAATTGACTTTCGGACTGAAAAACTGAAATAACGACATCCAAAAATTAAATGAAACTAAACAATTTTTTTGCTGGCTCACGTGTCTACATTTTAGGGCCAAATAAAAAAAAATGAAGTCACAGAATTTTTTTTATTTACCTGCAGGTCATTTTTCCTTGCCTGGCATGAAAACATAGCAACATATTTGTCCGTAAGCTCCACCTCCTCTTACCACATAGGTGAAAAAAAAAGATGGAAAATCCTGGGCCTCCATTAAGTGGGAGTATGGGACTGTAACATAACTGTAATGGCAGTGCCTCCACCCAACTGGGCCTTGTAGTTACAAATGGGACCCCCAGATGAGATAACCTTGTCCCCAGGTGTAATTATTCACATAAACCATCTTGCAGCAGTAAGCAGATCCTGTGTCCATAGATGTCTTTTAAATATTTATTGTAGAACGTTTTAACTGAAGAGGTAGATAGATATGGCTGCAATACGCAAAAATACTGGTTGTTGATAATAGCACTCCTTGCAAGGCCTTCAGTCTCTGGTGGAAGGTCCATCTTCTTCCTCTCTATAGGTCAGACGTATCTCAGTTCCCACAGAGGTTCCAGTGTATACCCTGCTTCAGGGCAGACTGTAGCCTGGACCAGTGGAGGTTCCTGTAGTGACTCTATTGTCCCCATGGCCTTAGTTAACATGGGTAAGGTCCTTGTAATGAATTCAGCAAAATCCTTCTAGCACATGGTATTCAATGAGGGTAGGCCTTGAGGGCCTAGCCCTCAGGCCTGGGCAGTAGCCCAGCACCTGAGCACCAACCTCCCAACAGGGGAGTGCCAGAAACAAGAGAGTGAATTGAGCATGCTCATGGGTTTTGTTATAGCCAACCCCTCCTACTTTAATGCTTACTGCAATGATTGGCTAGCACAGAACCACTGTCAGAATGCTACCTCTCCAGCACAGCACTCTGTCACAGCAAAGCCTGGTGGATGAAGCACATATGTGACTCATGAGCACACCCGACTGGCGGCTAACAATAATTACATCAAAAACAGAATAACACTGCTCTATTACAGGGGGTATTAGGGGGTAGACCCCTACAGTGCCATAGGTTGTCCACATTGCCATCCTGTAGATGATCTCTGGTGAAACTCCTTTTAAGTAGTGATGAGCCAAACATACCTATGTTTTGTCTGTGTAAGTTTGGTGAACTTTATCTGGCCCCTCCCTCTTCCTGAATGCTGGCCTATCACAGGGGAGTAGCAGTCCTCACTCCTCCCCGTGTCCATTTTTAAAAGATCTCCGTTTTCCCGCAATCACTATCGCTTTGAGGCTTGAGAAAGAGGCTGTGCCTCGAAACGCGTAGCCGCTATTTCACTGAGAGCCCTCACTTTATGCACAGCTCTCCACCACTTCGGACTTTCTTTCATGTGTATGACCATTCGCACCCCCGAGATACCAGCCTGACGGAACCTGTGAACACACGGTGCTCAGTATATCATAGCCGTTCGCGGCTCCTCCCCGTCACTACCTACCCCTGGAGCTATCCACCCTTGGAGCAAGGCTCCTTCCTAGGGACCTGGCACTTAGACGCCAGGAGATCTTCTGGCACACCAGCTGTCTTCTAACTGTAAGTCCATTTGTCCATTTTCACATACAAGTAGTTATCAGTATTTCTAGGGTAGTAGCGCTCCTAAAGCTGGTTTGTGTGGAACTTTATCTATAGTCAGATGCCAAATCTGAACCCTATTGAAGTCAATGGGAGCCGAATCCTAAAAATGATTAATGGCCATTTTCTAGGCTAATGAGTTAGGGATTGTCAAATGGCATGGGGAGCTGGGCCATTCCCTGGTGGACACGAACCAAAGCAATTATGTTTTTTTACCCGAGCAGTAATTTTAATAATGTTTAAGGGCAACATTAAAATGCCCAATTCCTTTAAATAACATGGTTAAAATGCCCTAAACCTGCCTGAGAAGTGGTACATCTGTGCGATTTATACAACCTACTACAGCAAAACTGACATTTACAAAAAAGAAAGTTTAAATTGCCAGTAAATGACAGCTACCTTATGCTTCCTTCTGTTTATAGAAAAAGCAGCTGGAGATTCCCTTCTTCTATAGTAGATCCTGATCCATGGAAAAAGAGCTTTGCCAGGGGGCATATGGTAGTAATACTGCTACTAAATGTTTCACTTCCCGCATGTTTGACCTAATTGAACCTCCAAACAAGCAAAATCCCATGTTTGGACCGAACCCGGAGCTCATTCCTACTTTACAGGTTGCTCACGGGGAGGAAATCAGCCTTAAGACCTGTTGGAAGCTTGACTCCTTTTTGCGATGTAGGCTTTCTGAATCTGAACTTCCCAATCCAAAATGCGGCTGTTTTAGCAGCAGTTAGGTGCCCTTTACAAGAAATCAGTTGTCTCCGTGCTGCAGTCTTGTCAACGTACCTCTTTAAAATTGTGCCCACATATAGTACCTCAGAATTAGACATGGAACAGTAGTGTCACAATGTCTAGAGACAGATGGAAAGTGGAACATGCTTTTGGTCATAAGACTGATCTATCCTTTAGCAGACATAGGTAAGGCTCTCTTCCCCCCAGCTCTTGTAGTTCTAAAACTGTCCAGCTGGTTTTTAAGGCTGTCAGAAAGGCTGCCTTTAACCTGAGGTTCCATAGAGAACAATCACTTGGAAACGATAGAGAAGGATAGGTCTCACAGCATAAGAGAACTCTTCTTCGAGAATTAATTTTCATACATGCTTTGACAAACTGATTGATTAGATGGTGTGTGCCTGACAATGCTGACAGGGCATATATTTTTTTATCCCCTAAGATCATGTTTAGACCTAGCTGTGGGAATTTCAGCATGTTTGATACTTCAGGATGCAGAGGATAAAAGGGGACTCCACTGGCAAAAACTACAAATTTGTCCCATAGACATAGACCAACCCTATTTTGCTAGTCTGTTTCTCTCAGCCTCAATGCAGCCAAATGTAGTCTGCCTGGGTTGGGGGGAGAACTTGGCCCTGAATCAGCAGCTCTTGTGACAGTGGGACAATGACTGGAAGTTTCAATGCTAGGGACTGAAGAAGCAGAAAACAGGGCCTGAGGGGCCAAAGTAAAAAATTACACTATCACCTCAGCTGGAAATGACCTGATCTTGGCCAATACCCTTATATTCTGAGGATTGGAGGGAAAACATACCTCAATTGAAAGCCCCACAGGTATGAGAGGGCTCAGGCCTGCTCAGTTAATCCGCTAGAGTATTCTAAGTGCACTTCATCTAATGGCTGTTAGAGCTATAAAATGATTCTGTGGTAATAATATGATCAGTGTCACCTCTACTAACAGGGAAGAGCTGTAAGTGCCAGCCTGACAACCAATAAATAGGACGGATGTCCTCTTGCCCATTTGCAATTTTACAGCTTTTCCTGCAATGTGAACGACAAAAAAGGATGCTCTGAGCTCTAATACATTTGACACTTGCCCTGACTAGTTGGTTGACTGCTGACCTTGAACTAGTTGATCATTGCACTCCTGCCCTCAAGATTTGCATCTTGTATGTTGGTAGTTCCACTGAGTTGATCACCATATCTATGACTCCTCTGAGGAAAACCATTCTCTGAACTAGGTGGCTCTTACATTTAATAGATCCAAATCTCTCCAGGTTCTGGATCAACACTTTCCTGTGTTTAAGGAGAGGTTGGCAACTGGACCTGGCATTAAAAGTATATTCATAGGTAAGCTCCCCCTCCTCTTACCCTATAGGTAAAAAAAGGATGGGAACACATGTCTGTCAGAGATGGAGAATCTGAGGAACTGGGTGAAATGCGGAACTATCAGGACATGTAAATAAGCATTGGAATCAGGGCCGTCTTTACCGTGGGGAAAAAGGGGCAGCTGCCCTGGGCCCTATCATTTACAGGGGCCCACAACAGCTGTCCCTTTCGCTCCCAGCGGCAGACAGAAAAAGAGCTGCAGCAGTGCTGGTGGGGAGACAGAACGGCCATCCATTCTCAGTAGCAGCCAGCCTGTGAAGTGACCGGTAATCCATGTGTGTGTGTGTGTGTGTGTGTCTCCTGCTGTGATCTCCTCCCCTGATGCCTGTCACATAGATAAGGCAGGCACGAAGGAGGGGGAGGGTACAGCCAGACAGCACAGGTAAATCTAAAAAAAAACAAAACAGTTAACCTCATTTGTTATCTTTATTTGCACTTATCTGTATTTAACTGTACAGGGACATACATTTTAGCACTTGCACACATGCTGGGGTCTGGGAGCAGAACTGGGAAGGAAGACTCTGCACTGTATTGCATTTACATGCATATCACTAAACACGTGCTGAAATGTACATTCAGTCCATGTGTTCAGTGATATGCTGTGTAATTGCAATACATATTTTACTAATATATCCATGTTCTTTCCTACTTGTAAATCATACAATTAGATTTAAATTAAAAGTCTTAGGGGTCTATTAACCAAGCCGAGTGAAAGACCGATCTGAAGTGAAGTGAGCCGAACACTGTTCGCTATTCACTTCAGGCTGGTACGGCTGATTTCAGCCGTACATCGGCTGAAATCAGCCGTACATTGGCTTGCTTCACATGGCTTCGGGACGGCCGAACATGCTCAGCATGTTCGGCCGACCCGAAGTGCAAATTGCCCAGGGCCTGCTGCATATTAAAGACAGCCCTGAACAAAGGGACTGGGGAAGCTGGTTGACATCGTAATATCAGCAAGCATCCCCAGGCCCCTTGTTTACATTTAACTGTCAGCCAGGGAATCTCTGTCAGCTGAAATGAGACCAGGGATGTGTCACTGGTTGCTAAGTTGCTCTTGGCTGCACAGCTGATAGCCTCTTAGTAGGGGTGTTCCCAGGCCGGTTGTCACCCAGACAACCGTAGGGTGTCACCAAACAGGAAGTCACCACACACACATGTGACAGCACCATGCATGCGTGTCACACAAGCGCATAATGATGTCACACATGCTTAACTGCCGGGCACCATCTTGATGATGGACGCCAGCAGAGAGTGAAGGGGATGTTCCCCCGGCGGGATTAAGGTATACCGCCGGGTCCCCTAAACTCTCATACAGATGTCAGACACTTGGTCCCATTACGGGCCCCCCACCCCTATTGTGACACAACTGCCTCTTAGCAATAAACGATGTGCCTGAGTGGACAGAGCATGATGGAGAGACTGAGGGAAGAGTTCCCCAATAAGCAGGCAACCTTCTTAACAACCAGTGCCTCTGAGAGTGGGGGCAGAGCCTGATGAGGAACTTTGAGAGACTAGTTCCCAATCAGGTCTGTCCTGCTATTGGCTATAGAATCTGCCCACTGCCTGCTGTCAATCAGCAGCACAGCAGACCTGATGGGAAACTAGTACCTCAGCAGCCCCATCAGGCTACGCCCGACCACAGTACAAGCCGTCGGCCATTGTCTTTGTCTAGGTGACAAAAGCAGTGGCTGGGCAGGCAGCTCAGTAACACTGAGCACGTATTTGTTATATAGATGCACAACATAATTCATAGAGACTCTTTATGAATCCCACTGAATTTTGTTGCGTTGCGGTAGCTAAAATAGTGCATGTGCCTTTTTTATGCGTTGGCGCTCCTTTGTTGCCCATTCAAAATGACCGGGCTACCTTAATGCAACACAATGGGAATTAGCCTTGAAAACAAATTCAGTCTAGACAATGCATTTTTCTGTAAATGCTGTTAGCAGAACATCGTTTTTTTCCATTTGCTTGCCGTGGGTTTAAGTCGATCTTTTGTGTTGAGTCGTAGGCTCTAGCACAGTCTGTTTTCATCCAGAGCTGCTAGCAATGTAGATGTTGTGCTGTGGAATAAACAGGTTAGCATACTGGAAACACTTTTTCAGATATTCTGTGAGTGCACTTAGATTCACAGGCAGCCTATCCAGCAGGCCTATTAATGCCTGCTGGATAGCTGCAGCATGATATACTGCATTGATGAATATCTTCCAGTAGATGGCATGGGCACACTCCTTAACACAGCAGGTTTGCACACTTCAGGAAGACTACAAAAGGTGCACAACTGCATACAGATCCTTACTAGGGCTGCAGCTAACGATTATTTTCGTAATCGATTAGTTAGCCGATGATTAAGTTTGATTAATCGGTTAATCGGATAAAACAAAAAAAAGGCTCCAGTGATGGACTACTAGTTTGTATTGAGATTGTAGTCCATCACGGGAGCAAGCTTGGAGCAGTGGAAGTAAAAAAAAAGTGTGGTGTGCAATATAGTACATTATACAGCTGCGCAGTGCAGAATACCAGCAACTATAGAGGAATGCAGCAATAGTACATTATACTATAATGTACTTTTACTGGGATTTGTAGTCCTCTGTAGCTGGCGTTATTCTGCATTGCGCTCAATGCAGAATACCAGCAGCTATATAGGAATACAATAAATCCCTGCAATAGTACATTATACTATACTATTATGTATATAATGTATTATTGCTGGGATCTGATGTATTCCTCTATAGATGGCGTTATTCTGCATTGCGCTGTATAATGTACTATTGCTGGGATTTGTAGTCCCCTGTAACTGCTGGTATTCTGCATTGCGCTGTATATAATGTATTATTGCTGGGATTTGTGGTCCTCTATAGCTGGTGGTATTCTCCATTGCGCTGTATAATGATTATACTGCGCAATGCAGATTACCATTAACCAGTTATAGAGGAACTACAAATCCCAGCAATAATCCATTATACAGCGCAATGGAGAATACCACCAGCTAAAGAGGAACAACAAATCCCAGCTCAATCGATAGCCGACGAATGGACGATCGAAAACGTTGACAACGTTTTCAATCGTCGATTTTAATCGACTAAATCGATTAACTGTTGCAGCTCTAATCCTTACATTATTCTTGGTTTTGGTAGCCTGTGCCAAACACTGTTGTTTGTTTGCAACAAACATATTAGTGTTACATAGGAAGAAGAATTATATACCAAATGCTTATTGAAAGGATTATTTTGACTGATCATAAAAAGCAATGTGGCTTCAAATGTATTCAATACAAAGGGGGGGATTCACAAAAACTGTAGCAGCAAAATCTGGATCAGTTGCCCATGACAACCAATCAGCTTCTCTTTTCAGTTTGTTCAGTTAAGCTTTGGAAATGAAACAAAGAAGTTGATTAGTTGTCATGGACAACTGCTCCAGATTCTGTCTGCTCCAGTTCTTTTATGGATTCCCCCCAATGTGAGCAGTGAAAACCTTTTTTTTTTTTTGCATGTTAGTTTTTATTGTAGAAAAAACACAGTACAATAAGTAATTGACAGCAAGGTACAATATTTTTTGTAAGCAAAACAGAATGTTAGAGCATCCAAAGGGGGGCTCTAGTAATGGACAATCATATGTTCAGGGGAAACCTTCATATGATAGAGTACAGGTAAAGCACAAATGTCGAACAGCAACAGAAATGGCATTTGGTTGAATAAGTTTGAATAACCATATAATCATGTGGTCAATAATATTAAAGAAAGGAGTTGTTGGGCATTAATGGGGCATTATGGGGATAGAACTTCGGTTCAGTAATCTGAGTGGGGGAAAATGTGAAAACCTTTTATAATTACTTTATAGTTAAACTGCAAAAATCAACTTGATAAATTACAGAATGGATAATAAAAACATATGTATCTTTATAAGTTGTAATGGTTGCTCCTGTAAGAGAGGTCAGATAATATGGCTGGATAGTGGAGGAGACTAAGTGCCCCAGCAGGTGTATGGTTAGAAACTTGCAGTAAGGCCAGTTCAGGCAGCAAACATGGTTGGTAAACAAGGGTGAAAGTCAGTACAGGCAGCAGGTAGTCAGAAGACATGGTCAAAAACAGACAAAAGGCTGGTCCAGGCAGCAGACAGAAGACATAGAGGGGAATTGATCAAAACTGGAGCAGACTGAATCTGGAGCAGTTGTGCAGGGTAACCAATCAGCTTCTATCTTTAGTTTGTTCAGCTAAGATTTTAAAATAAAAGAGAGAAGCTGATTGGTTGCCATGCACAGCTGCTCCAGATTTTGTCTGCTCTAGTTTTGATAAATTCCCCCATAGTCGATAACAAGTAGCAATTTCTACAGGTGACAAAAAAGTTAGCATAAAGGCAGTAGCCTAAAGGTATACATGCACTACAGCACCACATTCAAACAGTGCAGGGAAATCTCTTTGGGATGCTTCAGCAGAGCAGGGCAAAGAAAAGGCAGGACAATGTCCCGATTAAGATGGAAGGCAGAAACACCTTGAGAAGAAAAGAGGCTTGAGATCTCAGAACGACATTATCTCTATGGAGAATCAGAAAAGACTCTCTACTGGATAAGGACACCAGTCTGATGATAGATTTTCTGAAAAGTCAACTTTCTAGCCTTCAGAAGCGTAGGAATAACCAAGTTAGACAGACCCTGGTCCCTCAGCCGTGAAAGCCAGTGACTCAGAATCAGGATGGTATACCAGCCCCTGAGATATCAGGTCAGGTCGGTCGGGAAGAGGCCATGGAGAACTTCACCTAAACGTTAAAGGATGTCCGAGAGCCAATTTCATGGCTATTTTTGGCATCACCAGGAGCACCAGAACGCCCTCTATTTCGATCCTGTGGAGCATTCAAGGAACAATCTGTATTGGAGGGAAGGCGTATATCAGCCAAAATTGATCCCACAGGGTCACTAGAACGTCTACTGTGAAGGTCTGAGGATCCCTGGGCCTGGCCATGAACAGAGGTCTCATAAAACACCACGGGGTGAAGAGACCATTTACACGCCTCCAGGCATTGATGACTAAGAAAGCCCACCTGGCAAATGTTTAAAGTGGACCATGGACAAGGCTTATCAAGCATTTTGGCCCAGGTCAGAATAAAATTTGCTTTCTTTTGGGCTGTGTGACTTCCTGTGCCCACCTAATAGTTGATGATGTCAGCTATGATGTCTTCCAACTGAATCTTTGATGGTTATCCCAAAATACGGCCTGCTAACATCTGGAAGGAGAGACAAATTGCCCTTAGTTCCAGAACATTGATGAGAAATCTGGTCTCTCACAAGAACCAAGCTCCCCTGGACCGCTTCTGTCCTAAAAACTCCTCCCCAGCCCAATAGGCTGTCGTATGAACCATCCAGGACGATGGGAACTTCCTGGCCTGTCCTACATTAAAAGTAGGGATGCACCAATACCGATATCAGTATTGGTACTTGTAATAACTCCACGATACTAAGCGCCAGTGCTTTAAATTTGTAAATACAGTCGGCTGACGTAAGATCCCGCGCTTCCTGGGGACCTCGTGGCACTGCTTACAGCACATCTACTTCTCCTCCTTTCCGCCGCCTGCACCCGCCCTCACAGCCCTGGTGAGACCCGGCACATCACTGGGGAGACCAGCACATCCTCCTGAGACCCCACACAGCCATGGTGAGACCACGCACAGCCCTAGTGAGACTGCATGCAGCCCTGGTGAGACTACACACATGCCTGGTGAGAATGCTTGCAGCCCTAGTGAGACTGCATGCAGCCCTGGTGAGACTACACACATGCCTGGTGAGAATGCTTGCAGCCCTAGTGAGACTGCATGCAGCCCTGGTGAGACTACACACATGCCTGGTGAGAATGCTTGCAGCCCTGGTGAGACCGCACTCAGCCCTGGTCAGACCACAAACAGCCCTGGTCAGACTGCACAGCCCTGTTGAGGCCCCGCCCAGCCCTGGTCAGACCATGCACAGCCCTAGTGAGACACTGCACAGCCCTGGGGAGACCGCACACAGCCCTTTTGAGAACACGCACAGCCCTGGTGTGACCACACACAGCACAGGTGAGACCCCACACATCACTGGTCAGACCCTGCACATCCCTGCTGAGCAAAACAGAGTATGTAAATTCATATTATTCTGCATTGCTGTATAATGTATTGCTGAGATTTGTAGTCCCCCTACAGCTTGAAGTCATTGGCAGAACTACCAGGATTGCAGGGTTGCAGCTGCGACTGGGCCATTGCACTTCACCACTGTCCTGAAATCATTGGTCTATATTATCTGTAAAAAATGAGTCAAGGCAACTGGGCTTGCTGTATTTTTCTTGAAGATGTTTCACTGGTCATCCGTCCAGCTTTCTCGATTCAGAATGAATTGTACAAAAAATTATCTCCGAATAAATATGGTGAATGTTGCTCCAATCCACATAGTATGTTGGTCACAACCAGGTGCTGATTGTATTTGCATAATTGGAGTCCAGAGAGGTGTTAAAACAGCATTGTATGTGGCAGACGATAGATGTCCCC
>NW_017306544.1:474644-504352 GCF_000935625.1 Nanorana parkeri
TTAGAGGTGCACCGAAATGGAAATTTGAAAACCGAAACAAAACCGAAATAAAAAATTTGTCAGGCCGAAACCGAAAATGTTTTTTATTTTAATTTTTAAAAGGGGCTTTGGGGAAATATTAGGGGTCTAAATATTTTCCTGATATTTCCCTTTTAAAAGTCATCAATCTCTTTTTCTGTATCCCCTGTTATCAATGAACAGGAATCCTCTGAGTGTTCCTCTTCATTCATAACTTGAGAACATAGTGTGTTTACTATAACCACAATCATGAATGAACAGGAGGTGATGTAGATCACTTCCCATTCATTCATAATTGAAGATGTAGTAAACATACCATGTCCTCAATTATCTACAAACACTGCGATCACTGAGTGTTTGTACCCGCTCTCCTTCCCAACAGCTGTCACAGGAGGCTGAGCGAGCGGTGCGGGAGGATCCGACGTGACAGCGCTCCCTCCTCCCCCCCAACCCCCGCTGTAGAGCTTTCTCACACAGGGCGCCTAAAGGCCCAAAGCCGGCCCTGTCTCCGCCCGCCCACCACTTGGCCGATCTGCGACAGGAGGCTGAGCAGTGTGGGAGGAGACATGCAGCGCACATCCACCTGTGACAGTTTCTCTCCTCCAAGCTGGGAAACAGAGCAGCGCCCAGGGGAAGGAGAGAACAGGATGCACCACTGTATCGGCCAGAAAATTGCACTTTCGGCATTATGCCAAAAGTGCCATTGTCGGCCGATATATCGGTGCATCCCTACTTATTTGTGTATCACTCAGCTGTAGATCCTCAAATCATCTCTGAATTGGTGCTGACACTGTCCTTCCTTCTGTTGGGTGCTACTTTTGTTCCCCATGGTCACCGTGTGTGTTGTAAAGTAGCCACTGCTGCAAGCTCGCTCCTGTGATGGACTGCAATCTCACTACAAATTAGCTAATCAGACATGAGATTGTAGTCCATCACGGAAGCGAGCTTGGATAATAGTTAAGTGAATGCATTTTTAAGATTGAACTCTTGAATTTAGTGTCAATTTAGACCCCATTCACACTGAGCGACATGGAAATCGCGCTACTTTGAGCGACATTGAGCGACGAGCGACGTTGAGCGACGTTGAGCGCGACATCGCGCGACTTCTTCCTATTGGGCTGTATGCAATCAGGAGCAATATCGCTCAAAATCGCTCTAAAAAAGGGTCATGTAGAAGCGACAAGCTACCAGCGACGAGCTACAAGCGATATTGAGCGATATTGAGCGACATTGAGCGACGAGATGTGAACAGCTACATTGAAATGTATTGGTGAAGCTACATAGAGCGATATAGTGCGGAAATATGAGCGATATCGCTACAAAAATCGCGCGATAAATCGCTCAATGTGAACGGGGCCTTAATGACAGCCGGTATCATTCAACCTACTTCTGGTCAGCCCAGGGTGTCAGGGCTCAGCCCCCACCCTGGACTCACAGAAGGGAATGCTGCAGACAGCCTAGGTGGGCGCCACTCTCTGCAGCAGTTAGGTTCCGGCCACCCCTAGAGAAAGATGAGGGTGAAGAAGACCTGTGACACTGCCAGACCAGATAAAAGATATGTAAAGAGATTTAATAAACACTACAATGCTGGGGGACGGGAGGTACCCCATAAGAGGGAGGAAGTCTGACAAGCAGGTTTTTACTCGCGTTAAGGTGCTCTGCATTTCAGCATTGCAATGCACGACAATCGCACTATAGAAGGGCTGTGCATGTTTTTTTGTTTTTAAATACACCATTTTGACACACTAGAATGCATGTTCTTTGTCAAGCACATTTGCCGCACATCTGTATTAAAACAAAAGACATTTTCCACAAGCTGCTGGAGCGTGCAATTTTGCGCTCGTTCCCCCAACGCACAGGTAAACCAGAGCTAAGGCTCAATCTGCATAGGGAACACAGCAGGATATGGGTCCTTGTTTTTAAAAAGGGAACTGTTACTTTCAGGTTAAAATGAAAAGTGTCATCCTTCTGTTACAGCTTAGTGACATTTGTTTTCATTTCCTTTATCACTATGACGTCTGTATTTTACATGTAAAGAAGTGTTTAAGTCCTCTTTAATACGTCAATACAAATGTAAAACAAAGCTCTCCATCCCGCTGTGAGCTTTGGAAATGCAGTGTTTCTCATCTTTCCCTACCGTGTGTAGCCTAGCACCGCCGTGCTGACGACACACGCAACCCATCTCAAAACTACGAGCGCCAAGCTCCAGCGACGGACGTGACGCTTTAAGACGTACGGCGTGTCCCACCCAATTACCAGAGATTGACAGCTCAACCACCCAATGACCACCCTGGAAACGCTCCTCCCGGCCTATCGCCGTATAGGGTGTATACCTTCCTGCAAAAATTGCAAGATGGCGCTGAGAATCTCCGTATGAGGACACGATCCCTCCAGAATTTGCCATGAAAGGAAAGGATCGCTCCCCGGTTAAGGCCAAGCGGTCCCGGGGGGCGGAGGAGTCCTCTCGCGAACGATGCGGCAAGAAGCTAAGCTCGACCAGTTGCGACAGCGGCACTGCAGCCAAGAGCTCGGAGAGCAGCAGCAGCGGGCGGCGTGGCCTACACCTCGACAAGGGGCTCTCCGGCAATCGGGATTATGAGGCCTCGGCAAGAGCCCCCGGGATGCACACTTATGGGTCGCCTGTCGCCAGCAGCGGGAGCGGCGGCAGCAGCAAGGGCGCTGACGGCAGAGCAGGCGCTGTCCCTCGGAGCTCGGAGGGCCGCGGGGAGGCCGAGTACAAATCGCTGCGGATCAGTGAGCTGGGCTCGTCGCTGAGTGATGAGGCCGTGGAGGATGGGCTATTTCACGAGTTCAAGAAATTCGGGGACGTCAGCGTGAAAATCTCCCGCTCCGGAGACGAGCGGGTAGCCCTGGTGAACTTCCGGCGCCCTGAAGACGCTCGTGCGGCCAAGCACGCCCGGGGGAGGCTCGTTCTGTATGACCGGCCGTTAAAGATCGAGGCGGTGTACACTACAGGCAGCAGACGGCGGAGCCGATCACCCGGGGACAAGGAACCGTATAGCAGCTTGTCGGCTGGAGTGTCCTCCTTGGCCTCTCATCGGCACCCACATGGCCAGCGGGGCCTCTCCCCTGGAGGGCTTGGCTACAGGGACTACAGGCTGCAGCAGCTTGCTCTGGGCCGCTTACCCCCACCCCCTCCCCCACCGCTCCCCAGGGACCTGGACAGGGATAGAGACTACAATTTCTATGAGAGCCGGATACGGCCCGCTTACCCGCTAGACCCCCGTCTGAACATCCGAGAGGATGACAGTTCTGAGAATGACATAAGAGCCAACAGAACTCTCTTCCTGGGCAACTTGGACATCAATGTCACGGAGAGCGAGCTCCGCAGGGCTTTCGAGAGGTTTGGGACAATTACTGAAGTGGACATCAAACGTGCTACCAGGGGGCAATCCTCTACCTATGGATTTATTAAGTTTGAGAATTTGGACATGGCACAAAGAGCCAAACTGGCCATGTCTGGTAAACCTATCCTCCGCAACTGTATTAAAATTGGCTATGGCAAAGCTACCCCCACCAACCGCCTGTGGGTGGGCGGCCTTGGACACTGGGTGCCGATGGCATCCCTAGCACGTGAATTTGATAGATTTGGCACGATCAGGTCTATTGATTACCGCAAAGGAGACAGCTGGGCCTATATACAGTATGAGAGTTTAGATGCTGCCCAAGCCGCTTGTAGTCAAATGAGGGGTTTTCCCTTGGGGGGAGATCATAGGAGACTTCGGGTGGACTTTGCAGATACGGATCATGTTTATCAACCCCCTTACCTTCAACCCTTACCTTTACCCCATTATGACTTGGTGGGGGATGCTTTCGCCCCTAGGGCTCCGGATTCTCTTCGAGCCAGAGACCGTACGTCACCTTTATTGTACAGGGAAAGAGAAAGGGACTTGTATGGAGATTCAGACTGGGTGCCACTTCCCATTAGAGACAGAAATAGAGTACCTTACGGTTCTTTGGAAGCCTTAGACCGGAGAGTGGATGGCTGGTCTTTGGACAGAGAACGTGAAAGAGACGGAGTGAACAAAGAGCAGCCTAGGAAACGGAGACTAATTGACGAAGCTCGTCATGTGGACAGATCACCTGAAAGCGAACGTGCCAGGAAAAGACACTGTGCCAGTCCTGACCGAAGTCCTAATGGCAGTGGTGGTCGGGATGGCCGTTACAATGATACAGATCGTGCAAACAGCAGGACAGAGCAGCCCTCGCCTTCCAGGGATTGGCGAGGTAGCCTCGAGCGGGGAGTGGAAAGCAAGCATGATCGCAAAAACTCCAACTCTGTCGAAAGAGATCGGAAACATCGCATTGGTGACAATAAAAGTCCATTAAGAAAAGACGAGCGGCTTGAGTCCAGCAGTAAAGTGAAATCGCTGCAAAAGCAAGATGCAAACCAAAATCTCTGCTTGGCTTGGCAAGGGATGCTCCTGCTGAAAAACAGTAATTTTCCATCCAATATGCATCTACTTCAGGGCGATCTGGCGGTAGCAACTAGCCTGTTAATTGAGGGACCTACAGGCGGAAAGGTTGTCCAGTTAAAAATTACGCAAAGATTACGTCTCGATCAGCCCAAACTGGATGAAGTGACACGTCGCATCAAAGTAGCCGGACCCAATGGATATGCCGTTCTACTTGCTGTTCCTGGTACAACTGAGAGTAATTTTACCGGTGATCAAGCAAGTTCTACTCAACGTCCTTTGAGAAACCTGGTCTCTTACTTAAAGCAAAAGCAAGCTGCAGGGGTCATTAGCCTTCCTGTGGGAGGCACAAAAGATAAGGAAAACACAGGAGTCCTTCATGCTTTCCCTCCCTGTGAATTTTCCCAGCAGTTCCTGGATTCCACAGCTAAAGCCCTTGCCAAATCCGAAGATGACTACCTTGTTATGATAATAGTGCGCGGGGCATCCTAATTCAATGTTTGTATTCACCATACTCTGTTCTCTTTGTATTATGGGATACAGTACAACCTTTTTTTGTTATGGTATTGCTAATCCATTTTATGTGACGTGATATTGTGCCATGCCTAGCTGAAGTTTTGAAAACGTACTAACCTGTATTGTAGTACATTTTTTGTTTCCTTTTTTTTTAAGCAATTTTCTTAAGCAATTGTTCTGCCATAACAAAATGGTTTTCTGAATGCTTAAAAGTCATCTAGACATACTAGCTGTTGGCCTCTAAAGGTCTGATCATTTCCAATTTTTTTCCACCCCAAAATTTGCAACTTACCTTTCCAATCTGCTAAAAGTAAACGTACAGTTAAACTATGAACGGGCGATATGTTTTGTTTTATCTCCTAATAAGCTAGTTTACAGTGTAATGATCATATGACTTCAGAGTATCTACAGCCTAAATGTTTTTTTTTTTTTTTTTTTAATCTGTGTCCCATTCAAAAGATTTTTATCCATTTCCTGTCGTGAATGCACAGCAGGAAGTGAATCTCAGTAAATCTCCCTTTTGTGGCTTTTTTTTACTTTGCAGGGGAAGTTTCTCTTTAGCATGGTAAACGTGTTGAAACTGCAAAGAATAACCAATCATGTGCAAGGAAAATAAAAACAAAATATGTGAAGGGAATTTATCAAAACTGGAGCAGCTGTGCATGGCCACCAATCAGCTTCTCCTTTTTATTTTCAAATCTTAACTGAGAAAACAGAGGCAAGAAGCTGATTGGTTGCCATGTGCTGCTGCTCCAGATTTTGTCTGCTCCAGTTTTGATAAACTACCCCAAGTATGTTTGCATGCACATGGGTGGGTGTTTAGAAGCCAGCAGAGCTTCACCTCATTGACTAAACTAAGGGGAAACCTCCCCTGCAAAGTGAACAGCCTATTTGCCTTTAGTAAATCAACCCCCTCTGACTTCATTTATGCAAAGTGATAGACCCTAATGGTCTCGTGTCTCTTAATATTACAAACTCTTTGGCAGGGAACATTTTTCATCTTAATCAGGCAGCAATTAGGGTGACAGCGGGCCTTATTTTACAAAAAATGTCTCAATTGCCCATAGTTGCCTATCACATCTCATTTTTCAAACCTGCTCTAGAAAAATGTCGGGGAATTAAAAGCTATGCATCTGACGTTTCTTTTGCATAGTTTTTATGAACAAGGCCCAGTTCCAGTGTACTTAAAGTGAACCTACAATCCGATTTTTAAACTAAAAGGCCTGACAGTCACCACCAGATTTCAGCTATTATGTTTAGTAGCCAGAAAAGCGTTCTCTGGGCCTCTCTGAAACTGGCCTCGCTTGGTTTTTAGGGGTTTAACATCATACCTTGCTCGGCCATCTGCACCCTTTTGGCTAATTAGGGTGCCTCAGGGCATCTTTGCTGGACTGAATTGCAGTTGGTCAGTCTTTTAAATGTTTAAATGACTGACAGGATGTGTGTGTGTGTGTGTGTGTGTGTGTGTGTGTGTGTGTGTGTGTGTGTGTGTGTGTATGTATATATCATTTTTAAAAACAAAATTTTTGTAGCCAAATCCTGGCTGATTTATAATAGTTCTTTAGTTGTGAAAGTTTCCTGTATAGTCCGATAAGCTGGTATGACCAAGTAATAATTCTCAAGCTTCAGTTTTGCTTTTATCTATTCATAAGGGCTTGTTCACACCAAATGCAGACCAGATCTGCATGAGTTTCTGCACATGCAGTGGGTTGTGCCGTGTTTTTGATGCGTTCCGGGCTGTTTTTAGTTTAAAATGGGCTTTCAGTGTGTGCTAGGTCATTTGCATGCGTTCCAGCGCAGGTAAAATAGGGCTTGCTAAAGTTTGTTTACATGCTCTGGAACTGAACGCTGCGGTGTGAACTAGAGCCCAAAATACCATTGTAATACATTGAACGCAGTTTTGATCCGTTCTGTAACTGCTCTGCTCCTGGAATGACTGGAAATGTAGCAGTGTTGCTCACAGTAGCCTGTCACATTCCTTTTTCTGAAGGTTACAAAGTGAAGGCTAAAACATGGTTTCTTTCTTTCTCTCCAATTTGCAGAAAACAGTCCAATAAACAGCTGTTGGAGTGAATGTATCCATTTTAAATGATGCAATACTGTATAGAAGCTTGTTCATTCATATGTAGACAAGTGTCTCAGATCTTCAAGCTATTCCGACTGTCATTTCCTTGATTGTGGATAGGGCAGACCAGGATATTGCTGTCAATAATTAAATTCATATCCATTCCAGCTGTTGATACGTTTTGGTGTTGCTGAGAATATTGTTCACTTTACCTGCCAGCAGTTTTTGTAATCCCATTGCAGTAGATGATGTGATCCTGTTCCAGTGCTATTTTTGTGTAACTTTCCAGAGCCAGGAATCCTAACCTGTGGCCCAGATATCATGCACATTGAGATTGATATAACTGAAATTGTGATTAATATAAGCTATGGCAGGTGAGATTGCTATAGGTTAGTGTGTGCAGTCACACTTTGATGTCCCGTTTACACCCAAGAGTAACGTTACTAGCACACTATTGCACAATGCAGCTACCATTTGTTCCCATGTGCTTTGGCCATTAGATCCCACTTAAATGGAACTCCAGTACACCTACGGGCTGCTGTGTGCTATAGCATACGGTTCCGCAATAGTGTTTGTTGGTGAAAATAAGTACATGCACTACTTTTTTTTTTTTTTAAATCCAATGTGTGGTGTTGAGGTACCACATGCTGCATTGCAGCCCACAGAGGCTGGGGTGCCATTCAAGTCAATTGTAACGCACGCTAGGGGCATTGTACAATAGCGTGTGTTAATCGCAGGG
This sequence comes from Nanorana parkeri, assembly GCF_000935625.1. NCBI lineage: Eukaryota > Metazoa > Chordata > Amphibia > Anura > Dicroglossidae > Nanorana > Nanorana parkeri. Next base: position 482,419 of record NW_017306544.1, read on the forward strand.
TATTGTGCGATTAACACTGTGCTTTGGTGTGAACGGTCCCTAAAAGTCTAGACACATAGTACTGATTTATGAAAAGCGGTACTGCTCTAGTTGGGTCCCAAGAAGTGCTTTGGCCGAAGGTAATTGTGCTTCTTGACTTTTCCAAATTTGCAGATCCAGAATATTTTGTAAGTGCATTACATTGAGCCATTAGAATGGGCAATATGTGGTCTCCAAGCTGATAGTCAACCTGTAGCTTCAGTTTCGTACTGCATACCTGTGTGCTTGGGATATTTACTACCCCTGCACATTTTTGTGCTCTAGCAGGAAAATGTTTTTAGATCTATAGGAGACTTCCAGCTTTTCAAATATCACTGTTACAAACAGAAGGTTTAAAGTAGTCCTCTTCTATGCACCCCCCCCCCCTTACATAGTAAAGTCACGGTCCAAGATGACCTTTTGTTAATGGCAAAATCCAGAGTCTGAGTACCTCTTGTCACTTGACATGAAGTACATAAATCTGCATTGTGATCATTAAAGGATGTAGCAGGGCCGTGTACAGGTTTTTTTTTTTCTCTATAGTGCCCTAATGCAGAGCTACTTATGTCAAACTTGTGTAGTACAGTTGGTTATTAGTTCCTGTAAATACTTTTAGTATTTGACTTCTCTGAAATATATAACTTTTACCTAATATTCTTTTTTCAGATGTTAAAATCTTTTAAGTGAATACGAGTTATCCAGTTCTCCCAAATTGAATCCTGTGCAGTGTGGCACATAAACAGTTAAACCTTTAATCAGCTGTGTCACATTCCTATGATAGTGCATGTTTTTTTTGTTTTTCCTTTTTAGTATTGTAACTTGCATTTAACATATAATTAGAAGCTAGTAGGAATCTGGAGTCATCTAGTTGTGTTCTAGAAATGCTGAAACAGAAATCTTACTCAGATGCTCATACAATGGCCATTTCCTACCTCTTACTTAGCTTGCACCCATTTAAACCTTGTATATTTATCTTGTGAGCTTTCACTTCAGAGCATGACAGCCATTGTATAAGTGCTGCAATTGTCCTGTATTTATCTTAGTTTGACTGTATCCCATAATAGAGTCCAGGTTTTGTAGATGTGCGTAGTAAATGTAGACCAATATTAAACGAAATTGTGCACATATACTATAACGTACAGATTTAGTGAATTTGCCTATGTCTGTTTTTAAACTCATTGCAGTTAGATTCCTACGATTTACAATTCAAAGCTGTATGTTAAACACATTCATGTAGTTAAATGTGTTTGAAAGTAATTTTAAGCCTTCTGTTTTGTGTTTTAATGGAAAGAATTCAAGCTGTCCTGCAGTCCAATAAAACTCGGCACTACCTCTTCATTTAAAGTGAATCTGTCAGCCATTTTAGACATTTCACAGTTAAACTTCTGCCAAAGAGTAGGCACCACAGGATGCATGCTGAAAACTGTAATTGTACAGCCATGGTTTCAGGAGTCCTGCTGAGGGGCATCTGCCTGTTAAAGAACTATGAGGTGAGTGACAATCACTCATCCTCATAGTTCGAGCCGACATGTGACAATAAAACTGTCACACGTCGGCTCAATAGATCGGAGAGTGAGCGGACACATACCGTCGCTCGCTCACTTCTCGAACCTGTCCCTGCATAGAGCCGTGACTGTCACTCACGACTCCCTGCAGGCACCCCCCTCCCACTACAATGCTCCAGCGCTGACTGGAGGAACAGACGGGGAGGGGGCGGGTACAGCTTGGCTCTGCCTGTAGATAGGCAGAGCCAGCTGTCAATCACGCAGCTGAGTGGATCCAGACAGCATTGTCAGGATCCGTCCCGGCTGCAGTGGTCTCAGTATACCGTGAGCTGTAACTCGCGATATACTGAGCTTTGTGTCAGAGGAGGAGGTTAGTATATGTCCTCCCGTGACCCTTAAGAGAACTATGGGGAAAAAACACTTACCCCATAGTTCTCTTTTAAGATGACCTTATTGGCCACTAAGGCACTCATGTTGGACAGGGAAATGTCAAGTTGGCCATTCTTAGATCTGTAGTAAAAGTAGCAATGCCCCTCCAATATGTGAAACTAGTAAGGGCCCTAATGAGAGGCATCCTGTGGTATCTGCTCTTAGGCAGGACTTAGATTATGTTTCTGATTTTTGCAGTCACATTTGAGAATCGAACCCCTATATGTTTGTGCTCCCATTTGCACAACATAACCTAAAAAAAATTAAATATATATTTCTTACCTACCTATTCTAGTTGAAAACTGGATTATACACAGGACTGCAAGCTATTTTGAACAATTTCAGAGCAAAGTCAGTTTCCCCTCATTAACATACAATACAGAATCCAAACCTCAATATCTTTAACTCTTTTTTATTAGGAGGACAAACCGTGTTCAAATCTAGTTTCCAGCTTCTAATGAGATCTGCCAGCACAGTACAAACAACTCCTCTGCACCCAAATTGATATTTCATAGTAGATGCGAGGTAGGATTTTTACACAAGTAAAAAGCACTTAGTCATTTTTTAAATATTTAATATATGCTATGTAAATTGGAAGCATGTAACATATATGAAGTCTGTGTTCTACCAATTTGACTGCAAAAGCGAAAATACTTAATAGTGCATCTAAACCCAAGAACAAAAAGGTTGTATATTGCAGCTTACCAGCCCTTAGAAGTAGTGACTACAGTCGTTTTCTTTTTTACCTGGTGATCCTGCAAGTAACAGACTTGTGTCCGAGTGACATTGTTCACTCCCTCTACTGCAGCTATGGAAAGGCAGCCTGTCACCCTGACATAGGGAAATGATAGAAGACTTTACTCTCTCCTCACCATGCACGGCTGATGACAACCCTTAAAGTGATTCAGGAGTGAAATCTTTAACATTCATTAAAATACCTCTAACAAAATGTATCTTATTTATCTTTCACTCGGCTGTAGATCCTCAAATCCTCTTTGAATTGGTGCTGACACTGTCCTTCCTTCTGGAGGGTGGCTACTTTTGCTCCCCATGGTCCCTGTGTGTGTTGTAAAGTAGCCACCGCTCCAAGCTCATTCCCGTGCTGAACTACAATCTCAGGTTTAGGTTACTGATTTGTATTCGGATTGTAATCCATCACAGGAGCGAATATGGAGCGGTGGCTACTTTACAACACACACACACACACAGACCATGGGGAACAAAAGTAGCAACCCTACAGAAGGAAGGACAGTGTCACCACCAATTCAGAGTGATACACAAATAAGCTACATTTTTTTGTTAATGGTTAAGGTACTTGAATGCACTTTTAAGATTGAACTCCTGAGTTTAGTGTCCCTTTAGGATAAAACTGTGGAGTGTATTGGAACCAGTGAAAATCACTGAATATCTTACAGGATCAACGGGTATTTTTGTACTTCAAAAACTGAAAAAACACTTTCAATTGTATATTTAATAGGCCAAGAGAGCGCAGATAAGAGAAGTTTATGGTTGTTTACAGAAACTTTAAAAGCTTTTAAGTTGAAAGCGATAGGCTTACTTTAAATTCAAGAATTCATCAGCCCTTGTTCACATTAGAACAGCTTAAAATCCTAACACCTTAGCATTTGTTGTATAAGGTGGATGTGTATCAGACTGATCAAAATTAAATTTTAAGGTATCTTTGTGGACAAATGGTGTTGTGTTTATGAAACGGGTGCTGAGCAATCAAGCCTTTTAAATGCTGATCTTGTACAATGTAGAGTTATTTTTTCCTCTTAGAGCTTGTTCACACCGCTGTGCATTGAAAACAAATGCATCTTCAAGCCTCGCCCTGCATTTTGCATGCAGCAATGGATGGAAAAGTGTTTTATGTAATGCATGCAATTTGCTTGTGTTTTGAGTGCATGGTGGGTGCACAAGCCCTAAAATAAGTGTTTTTTTTTTGTTTAAGCAGGAAGCTTCTTATTCTGCACCATATGCACCTTTTCTAAATGGTACTAATTAAGCAAATTTTTTCCTGACATTTTCTGTTCCTAATATGGTTTAGAATCCCATAATTCATGATGAATGGGCTGCTAATGCACTGCAGTTGACGACATTGCACAATGCAGTGCTCCACAATGAAACCGCTATGCTGGGTTAACATGTACTTCACGCACTCGAAGGGTTAAATACTTCCAATGGCTAGAAAATAGAATTGGCAGCTGTTCAACACGCAAACCACTGGAAAGGTAAGGATTTTTTTTTCTTTTGCAGAGTAAATATTCATACATCTCCAGTGTCCCTTGTGTGGGAAAGTTGTCACTTCTCTGCTTCCTGGCTGTTGGAGGTAATCAACCCTTTTGGTGGGTTGAATACCTGTTACTGTAGCTGCACCAAGGAGGAGGCCAGCAGGAGGAAGCACAGCATATGGTGGTGGAGCAGGTGTTCCTCAGAAGTGTGGAATACATGCAGCAGCCAGGAGCCCATGGGCTGCCTTGTGTTTAGAAGTCGCCCTGTGATGATGGGGTCACTTTTATGTGCTGCTATCGCTCAGGTAAGCACTCAGATGACTCATTTTTAGAATGGGCAGGTATCGTCCCATCTGACACCCCAAATCTTGTGTACAAATGGGAACATAAAAAAAAAAGCCAGGAGGGTCATGCTGTACTGGCCAATGAGGCTTGCAATACACGTTAAGAAGTCTTCATTGACAATACTGTTGATGGAGCGCAATATATAAGGCAATGCTGCCTACGGCTGGCCGTATTTACATGGCTTTTGTTTTTTTCCCCTCTGCTCGCGCATGCTACTGACGCTTGTGAACAGCCATTAGCGGCTGTTACATACAAGGGTTCGGGCGGCTCTATAGCCGTCTGATCGCTTGTACGGTGGCCAACAGGGTTTGTTCCCTCCACATTTACCTGCTATTCCGGGCTCTGCGGGCCTGGGACAGGCTCTGCATTTGGATCGGAGCAAGATCCGCTGATCTCTGAATGTGGTAGTTGTGTGTATTACACTTCCGCATTCAACTGTCATTTCTCTGGCTGCTATAACCAGAGAAGAAGCTGGTAAAGCAGATCTCTGCTTCATCAGCTTCATTGGGGGTCCCCAGGTGACAGGGGTCTTGGAGACCCCTGATGTCTCCATAAAGAGGACATGTCAATGTGCCTGTGCTATCACGTAGGGGGTTATTAGCCCCCTATGTGATAGCAATAACATTTACATGTAAAAAAAGTCCCCCGCCCCCACGTATATGCATGTACAAATAGACGTGTTGGGTGTGCGCCACACGAATGTTGCAGTGTGAGCAATAATTCTAGGGCCATCAATCATTGATAACACTAAACTGATGAGTGATAAAAGCTTTTAAATTGTTGCCTATGGGCTATTTTGGGTATTGTATTTATATTGCAATTTCACAGGGCATGCAATTTTAAGCCTTGACATGTTTGGTGTCTATTTACTAGCCATGACACATATATATATATATATATTACAAAAAAAATTGGTTAGCAATAAATGTTTCATCACATATTGTAGGGGAAACAGGTTTTTTTTTTCTAAAATTAAATTTTTTCCTTTTTAATATAGCAAAAGAAAGCTCTGTGTCCCCAAAACATTATATAAAATGAATTTCAGTACAGCGTTGTATGACAGAATAAATGTCAGTCAAAGTACCACAGCGCTGAAGACTGAAAAATGGCCTGGACAGGAAGGTCTTCAATTGGTTAAAGTGAAACTGTACTTGGGATAAATAAAGTATGAAGCGATGCTCTTGTTCCTTATGGTGCATGCTTTTTATTGAAACCATTTTATCTTTGAAATTGAAACCATTTTGGGTCGTATGGTGCAGAATATATGCATTTGTATGAAGTGTCTGAAGGAAAAATAGTCTTTAGCCATAACTGCTAATGTGTTTTTTCCCTTCTAAGTGCTTTCTGTGCAATATAGAAAAAAAAAAACTATCAGTTATCTAGAGCTAACTGTTCCCTCCAAACATTTTTATGCATAAAGCCTTTCAAAATGAATGTGATGTTTGCAACACTCCATGTTGATGTTTTGCTTGAGTAGTTGGTACTATTTTAACATGTAACCAATTTCCCCTCTGTACAGCTGGAAGCTGGGAAAGGAAGATTCTGATCTTCACAGAGCTGTTAACAGTGGAACTTTGGATGACAAGTTTCTGTTTAGGACTTGCACATTTTACTACTTGGCAGCCCAAATCAAAATATTCGTATTGTGTATCTGCTATTGTGATGCCAATTCCCGTGTTTTAAGTGAAAAACGTGATGACTACATTACTTTGTACTGTATTCACAAGATTTCTGGAAAGTGAGGCATTACCCTTTTCTGGCGCTCACAACGTAACATAATGGTCATTGAAACAGTGCACAGTTCAACTGATTTTGTTTTCATTCTCAATAAATTTCTTTTGAGGAAAATGTCTTTCTGCCTGGAAGTGAATTGCCGACAGCCATCAGCCCATTTTGGTTAAGGGTACATTGTTCCTGATCACTTGAATAGTAGAACAAATTGATGTTTCACACTCCACAGGAAGTAAACCGTTGACACGCGTATTTTAATAGTTTTTTTTTTTTCTTTTTTACATTTTGTGTTGTACGAGTGGAATAACCTAGTTCCGTTTCTATATCAGTTTTATTTTTGGTAAAAGGATCATATGGCTGCTCATGCTCCTTAGGAGGGATCCATGATTTTACTGCAAGACACAGAAAAAAAAAAAAATCTACTTGTTCGTTGTGCCCTGTTGCGGAAAATACAGTAAAATCGTTTGATTTGTTTGTGTCAACCAGAGTGATCACAATCCGTTTTCTTTTTAATTTCGAAGTTTAAGTCACATTTGCTTGCAGCAATCAAACCACAGCAATCCATCTCCATAGAAAATATATTTAAAAAAAATAAACAGATTGAAGAAGCATCCACTTCTGGGATTTGAGCACTCTTGTGTTAGAGGTGTTAGTCTTGCTGTGCGTCACCAATTTATAATTCTTCCTTCTAAGTGGTCACTTGGCCATTTGGGAAGGATTCTAACACACTGGATGTGCATTCATTCTTGTTTACTTTTAACATGAGGAACGGCAGTGTGTGCCTTACATTTCAGATTTAAGGTCAAGCATGAATTCTCTGGAACCTTCATCAAAAAACGAATTTTCTGCAGCCTTCTGTGCCAGGTTTTTCAATATTCTGTTACAAGAGCATAGCATGTGGCTGCAGGAAGCTATGGCATTTGGCATGCCATGAAGATTATTTGAAGTCTCAAGTCTCCTTGCTTCTGGTTTTTGCTCAGAATACCAGTGACAAAGGTGAAATCTCATGTGCTGACCACTCCCGGATGACGAGGATAGGTGCTGGCTGAGAATCCAATTGAACAGTCTGCTGCTAGGGACAGGTGAATATCGACAGGAGTGTTCCCAAGGAAATCTCTTGTACAAAGGTAAGGTAGTGACAAATCAAGCCATAAATAAATAAGTTGTATTGTATTTTGAAGGTCGTGTTCTTAGGTCGGTACCCTTTGGGTCCGGGTTCCATAATCCGTTTTTGCTAAATGTAATACTTTTTTTCTCAAAAAATAAATCAAAGGGTGTGCAGCCCCAAACAAATATTTGAAGGCATTAGAATCTTGGGGCCACAAAAAATTAAGACTAGTATCCATGTTCTAAATTACACAACCTAATTGTTAACCGCATTCTTTCCAACGACTTCTTTATGATAAAGCAGAACTTCAGACAGGTATAAAAACTTGAATTCCATCTTTTGTTATGAAATGTGTATTTAAAGTGTGAAATCTGTACAATCTCACAAACCTCTGAGGATAGGTTACTAGTACTGTGGGTCAGTTGGGAACTATTGTATTGCACAATGCTACCATTAAAGTCTCTTCAGGCATGAGGGTTGGGAGGTGTTTAGTAAAGTGAACAGGCATGGAACATGGAAGGTTAGATAGCTCATGCTATTTCTGAATTTCCAGGTCTGATTTTCATGTTAGTGTCTCACATATTGAAACCCATGGGGACAACTTGCATTTTAAGTTACAGCAAGCTGTTAATTTTTTAGAGGTGCACTGAAATTAACATTTCAAAACCAAAATTGTAAAAAGTCAGACCGAAACCAGAAATGTTTATTTTAACTTTTTCAAAGTTTTTATTAATTTTTTATTAACTTTTTAAATATTTTGTATCTTTTTTACTTTTAGGGGCTTCGGGGAAATATTAGGGGTCTAAACAGACCCCTGATATTTCCCTTTTTAAAATCGAAAGAGATTGAGGACACAGAGTCCTCAATCTCTTTTCTGTATCCCCTGTTATATATGAACAGGAATCATCTATACTAAGTGTTCCTGTTCATTCATAACATGAGGACAGAGTATGTTTACTATAACCACATTCATTCATAATTGAGGACACCGTAATCATACTATGTCCTCAATTGTTTACAAACAGTGATCACTGAGTCCTTGTTCTCCGCTCTCCATCCTGACAGCTGTCACAGAAGGATGAGCAAGCGGAGCTAAGCCTGCTGTGACAGCGCTGGCCGTCTCTGCCCACACACCGCTCTCCTGATCTGTGACGGGAAGCTGAGCGGTGCGGGAAGGAGAGATGCCGGCCGCTCACATCGCTCTCCTCCCGCAGCGCTCGGCCGCCTGTGACAGTTTCTTCCTCCCTGCTGGGACACAGAGCAGCGCCCAGCAGGGAGGAGAGGAAAAAAATGGATGGACCGCTGCACCGGCCAGAAAATTGCACTTTTGGCATTATGTTATGTTAAAGTGGAAGGAAATGCTGGGGAGCAATATACCAGTTTAATTATTGATCCCCCCTAATCTGTTCTTCCTGCAGACGTTTTCTTGGCATCTAATTTTTTATTATTTTAATGTGTTTGCCTGACTGCACAGCTTCTGCACTGTGAGCTTTGTCAGTACAACAACATCCTGGGACTATAGACGCTGGAGCTTTTTAGGTCACGTGACCGATTACCAAAAATGTGAAAAGTTTATTTAGATGCCGATTTTAGAGAGAAAAAAAAAAAAACACCTATAGGGAGTATTACAGCAAAGGGGTATTAACATTTGAAGGAGAATTCATATGTTAACCTTTGCAGTGCCCCTGCACTCAAAGGGTTAACTGCTCATTTGTGTCTAGGGAAGGAAATACAAAAACTCACCTTATGCTCAGCCGACTTGCTGTTAGACTGCTCCTTTCAGGTCTCTACTCCACCGCTGCAACTGTCTAATGATCCTCGAGTCGTCGCATCCAATACACTGGGTGGATTTTATCAATGTTGTTGCATCATCAGCGTCTCCCAAACTGTCATATCCCTTATTTCTAGTGCACATAGCGACAGATTTATCTGAGTTTGTTTTATTCCTAAATGCCTTCATAAGGAGAATTGTCTCAAAACTCACCAATTGAAGTAGCGCGTGTTCCAGGGATGTGCAATTGCACTATGGGCAGGAGGTGCGTTGGGGATGCAATTGATGTAAATAAGCACCACAACGCACATCCCGCAGTAGAGTTTTTCAGACCGAAGCCAAAAATGATGCTTCCCGGTCATCAGTTTAGCGTTGGCCATGAATATTGGCCTGAGAATTATTGCTCTCACTCCGGCACAAGCGTATGTATGTATGTAGGTGCACATGACTCGACTAAGTTTCTGTTAGTATGCACGCGTTCTCGGAGGGTATTTTTAATTTAATTTTTTTACACTTCATTGCTATCACATGGGGGTGGGGGGGCTGAGGCAGGTGAATGTAAACACAGCAGGCAGTGGCTGGGAGCAATAGCCAACCTGCTATTGGCTATTGCAATTTACAATAGTCAATAGCAGTCTGACTATTGCTCCCAGCCACTGGATGGGAGATTTGACGCCGGCAGAAGAGAAGACAATGCAGAGGCACAGTGGTCTCTTGTCCCCGCTGCCTCTGCTGATACAGGCAGGGATTGAAAGGGACACAGATCGATGCAACGGGAACCTGCAAGGAGGACGGGGAGCAGAGTGGCGACGGCTGTGGATTCAACTAAAATCAACTTGAAAAATTTTAGCGTGTCTCACCAGTCAGTCAAAAATGTCACCAGTCGGCATGACCGGACTATAGCCTTGCAATTTATGTTAACATTTTTTGGGGACAGATAAAGCTTTCTTTTGGTGGTATTTAATCACCACTGGGGTTTTTAATTTTTTACTATATAAAGAAAAAAGTACTGTACATTTCGGGGATAAAAAAGTTTTCCCTACGTTATGTTAAACATTTATTCTTACCCATATTTTTGGGAAAATATAAAAGACGGGGTCACATCAGGTAAATAGACGCCAAACATGTCAAGCCTTAAAATTGCACACGCCCGCAAAATGACAGAAAACGACAACTCCCAAAATTGGCCATAGGCAACGATTTAAAGCGTTTTATTGCTCATCAGTTTAGTGTTATCCGTGATTTAACTTAAAATACACTTCTTTTTTTTTTTTTTTTTTACACCTAACTTTATTGCCATCACATGGGGGGGCTAAGAAGCCAATTTACATGACCGGTCCTCTTTATGGAGACAGGGGTCTCCCAGGCACCTAGGGACCCCCAGAGGAGCTGATGAAGCAGAGATCTGCTTCTGTAGCTGGTAATGACAGCAGAATGCGGAAGTGATGTAATATACATAACTTCCTGCATCCGGGGACCTGGAGAAGAGATCAGAGGGAGATCTTGTACCAACCTCCCTTTGATCTCCTGACACAGAGCAGCCGTGCTGGTCCCGGCAGCACCGAGCACAGCGGATCTCTGGACCGGCAATGGCAGTGACAGAGGCTGCGGGGAGCTGAGGGGGAAAACCGCAGCTAATACAAGTGATCAAGAGACGCCCTGTCACTTTAATGTAAAGCTCCCGTCCAGTTGTTTCATTACAACGGCCGGCTGGGAAGCTACTCCGCCTCCGGCGTTCTCTCGTCACAGACGAGAGGACGAGCAGATTTTTCAAGCCCTGATCATCGATTTAATTGATTTAGTTGTTGCAGCATTACCCACTGCAAGCTCCATTCAATTAGCTGCAAGCACAGTTTGGGTATTCTGCAAGAAGCCAGCGGCCACTGTCTGAATAGAAAGCCCACACTGTGTGGCTGGAGGAATCGCCTACAGGTTGAACGAAAAAAATGTGTACCCTGCTTTACTTTTGAGCAGTTTAAAAGTGACAGTAAAGGGTCAAACTGAGGGACAGACTAAGCTTCTTAACATACAATGGTTATAAGTCTTTAACCCTTTGTTGTAAACTAGGTTTGAACAGTTCCAACTAAAAATGAAACACGCCTGCACAGTACAAACGGTTAGAGTACACTTCACTTCCTACAGCCCCCTCCTTAACATTACATAGGGGGACGCTAGGTAGGATTTTTAAGCCAGTAAAAATCACTTAAATGTAAGCAGCAAGTTGTAAACATTATATTAAAGGAGAGTTAAGGGGTGAGTGAAAAACACTCATTCCCATAACTCAAGCTGACCTGTGACACTGAAGCTGTCACAGGTCAGATCTATTGATCGAGAAGTGAGCGAACACATATTGCTGAATTCCCGATCCTCTCTCTGCAGAGACTGGAGGAACGGACAGGGGTGGGGGTGAATGTATCAAAGAAAATTGCAAAAGTGTGAATAGGCCCTATCAAAAACCTGGGTGGCAGTACAAACGTGACGGGTTCTTACCTTTCCTCAGTCTATCCGAAACAAAGGGGGAAAAAAAAAAGGTTTTGGATAGATATGCCCTGTAAGGTGTTGCTTAACTTTACAGAAACTTGCCATTAAACTGTATCTAAACCCAAAAGCAAAAATGTCATGTATTGCAGTTTTTCCCTTTTTTTTTATTTTTACTAGGGATGCATCGATATATCGGTCGCCGAAACATATCGGCCGAAAATGGCACTTTTGGCATAATGCCGAAAGAGCCATGTTTCGGCCGATACTTCGGTGCATCCCTGCTTTCTTTTCTCCCCGCTGGGCGCTGTTCCAGCGGGGAGAAAAGAAAGTGACAGCCGGCCGAGCGCTGCAGGACGAGAGCGCTGTGAACGGCCGGCGTCTCTCCTCCCACACCGCTCAGCCGCCTATCACAGTCCGGCAGAGCAGTGTGGGGGCGGAGACAGCGCTGTCACAGGAGGCTGGGCTTTCCTCTCTACACCGCTCGATCAGCCTCCTGGGACAGCGTGTCAGAGAGAAAAGCAATGTACACACACTCAGTGATCAGTGATCGCTGAGTGTGTGTACATAATTAAGGATAGGGTGTGTTAACTATATCCTCAATTATGAGTGAATGGGAGTGATCTACATCACCCCCATTCATTCATAATTGTACTTATAGTAAACAAACAATGTTCTCATGTTTATCAATGAACAGGAACACTCATATAGGATTCCTGTTCATTGATAACAGGGGACACAGAAAAAGAGATTGAGGACTCTGTGTTCTCAATCTTTTTCTATTTTAAAAGGGAAATATCAGGGGTCTGTTTAGACCCCTAATATTTCCCCGAAGCCCCTAAATGTAAAGTAAAAAATATTTAATAAACGAATTAATAAATAAAAATGAATATACATTTTTTTAAAAGTTTATAAAAAATAAAATATTGAAAAAATAAAAAACATTTTCGGTTTCGGCCTGACATTTTTTTTTTTTTTATTTCGGTTTCGTTTCGGTTTTAAAATTTCCATTTTGGTGCACCTATAATTTTTACCTGGTGATCAGACCATTCAGACCTGAGCTCTCCAGCAAAAGTGGCAGATGGAGGTTTGAGACCATTTCAGCCTGACTGCTTACAAGGGTCAGTGTATTTCCTTTTGTGTATAACCTTTTATCCCAAAGGAAACATGTTGCTTAAAAAGTCTTAGCTGGAGTTCAGATTTCATTTGTTAGTGAAGTCCATCTAAATCTACTTGTGCATCGCTCTCCACAAATTGACAGTGCTGCTGTCCAAGGGTGGCTCTATTGCTCCCCCAAAGGGTAGAGCCAGCAGTAAGTGTGTTGCTGGCTGGATCACCAGGTGAACAGGTGGGGGGGGGGAAAGCCTAAAAAAAATAATGCAGACACAACAATTAGTGATGGGTAAGCTGCAATATATATGTTTGGCTGGCTTGATGCTGATTGGCCAGGAAGCCAGCTTCCTAGCCAGTCAGCATCGACCCGGCTTCCTGGCCAATCGGGAAGCCGGGCCGCGATTCATTACCCACTGCAGGGCTTCCTGATTGGCCGGGAAAGCAGCTCCATGTTCCCTCGAAGCACTGCGGGTCAGAGGAAGTCTTTTTCTGACCAGAAGTTCTGGTATCGGCATACCTATTGAAGCATTTGGGTGAGTAGGAGTACTCGGCCAAATACTCTACCGATACTAGTACCGGTGCATCCCTAATGCACCGATACTATTTTTTGTTTTCTACACAAAGTTGCCCATTAATAAGCTATATCTAACACACAGTATAGGCATCCTTAGAATTACACCCAAAAACCCATTCAGCTACTCCTCCCAAGTATGGGGGATACCACATTTGTGAAACTTTTTAGCACCCTAGCCGCATAGAGGGGCCCAAAACCCAAGGAGCACCATGAGGTGCATCAAGGGCATAAATTACACATCTGACTACCTATTGCAATTTTGGAGGCCCTAAAGTGCCAGGCCAGTAGAAACACCCAGAAAATGACCCCATTTTGAAAAAGCGGACACCCCGAGGTATTTAAAACGTTTTTTTTAAATGTATTTTGCTACAAGTTTTTAGAAAATAAAGAAAAAAATTAGTTTTTTCTTCAGTTTCTAAAAACGTGTGGCAAAAAACGAAATAATCAAACTCACCATGCCTCTTAATAACTGGGGGTGTCTGCTTTCCAAAATGGGGTTATTTTGTACTGGCCACTCTATGTGGCTAGGCTGCTAAAAAGTCTTGCATTCGTGGTATCCCCCATACTTGGGAGGAGAAACAGAATGTGTTTTTGGGTGGAATTCTAAGGATGCCTTTGCTGTGTGTTAGATATATCTTGATAATGGACAATTTTGTGTAGAAAAATACATTGCTCTAATCGAATTGTTGCTGAAATGTCAATCTCATTGTTTTATATCTTGTCCTGGACATTGTAGCAGAATATTGGGGCATGTGATGGATTGGGTGTGTAGACCAGTATGCATAAAAGGAGATCTATGAGGTGAGTGATTTTCACTCATCCTCAGAGCCGACGTGTGACAATGAAACTGTCGCATGTCAGCTCTATAGAGCGGGAAGTGAGCAGAAACTTCCCTCCGATCCGCTCACTTCCCGATTATCTCCCTGCAGTGAGTGGTGACTGTAAGTCACCGCTCCCCACAGTGATTCCACCCCTCCCCTCTCCGATCCTCCAGAGCTGAGTGGAGGAACGAACGGGGGAGGGGTTGGGCACAGCTGTCTCTGCCTCTAGATGGGAAGAGCCTGGGTGGGGATGAGCGGCACTACTGACTACTGGCCCCTGCATGGGGATGAGCGGCACTACTGACTACTGGCCCCTGCTTTCAATAGGTTCATACTCTGATCGAGAATCTGACAGGGAGGCCTCTCAGTCACTCTTATCTGACATTCTGAGAATTTGAAATGCCTCACTGCTGTACATTTTTTTTGGGGGGGGACATTTTTAGTAGTGAGTATACTGCTGGCACTGGATAACACTGGTATTTGGATGTGCTGTACTGATAACTGATTTGTGCTGCAAATGTGGAAATGATACTGCAGTTACACTAATAGCAGGGATTCCCCCCCCTCCCCTGTCCGATCCTCCAGCGCTGACTGGTGGAACGGACGGGGGAGGGGGAGGGTACAGCAGTGTCTGCCTCTAGATAGGCAGAGCCAGCTGTCACTCACACAGCTGGGTGGACAGTAATGTCGGGATCTGTCCCAGTTGCGGCGTCTCTATATACCACGAGCTGTAGCTTGCGATATACTGAGCTTTGGGTCAGAGGAGGACGCTAGTTTGTCCTCCCGTGACCCTGAGGAGAACTATGGGGAAAAACACTTACCCCATAGCTCTCCTTTTAAAGGAGAACTATGAGATGAGTGATTTCCACTCACCTCATAGTTCTAGCCGACCTGTGACAATGAGACTGTCACAGGTCGGCTCAGTAGATCGGGAGGTGAGCGAACACATACCGGGTTCGCTCACCTCTCGATCCTGTCAACACAAAGCTGTAAATGGGTGTTTCTTTTTAATTCATGTATTCATACACTTTTTTCTTTTGGATTCAGCAAGGAATGGTTAAAAGTAGGGATGTCCCGATGCCACTTTTTCAGGCCCAAGTACAAGTACTTCCCCTCATGTACTTGCCGATACCAACATCTTTTTTTTTGCTGTCTTTGTCACACCGGGAATTTTTGCCTTCACTTTTTTTCTTACCCTGGAGATGAAACTGGATGTGAAAAGAAATGTCCACAAAGTGGGTGAAAGCCCCTATTAGTTGTCAACCAAACAGGTGTTACCATTGGAAGAGTTGCTCTTGCCTTCTGTTTCAGTGACAACTGTAAAAGGTTGAATTTTCTGTAACCTTTTAAATGACAAAGGTCACCCGTACCAATGGAGTGAATCTACTTAGGGACACAAACAGCAGTAAAAACTTGACGGATGATCTCAGTCTACTCTATCCAGAACGAATGTTTTGGCTTTTGGTACACTTGAGATGAACATCAAAGCTGGTCCCTTCTACATTAATGTGTGTATCTTCACACTCCACAGCAGCTATCTTTATTCTCTGCAGGCTCATAAGTAGCTACTATAGTAGCTAAGGCCTCGTTCACACCTGAACGTTTTGTAGCGCGTTCTATGCTCGACAAAACGCTCAAACATCTAAATCCCATTGTATTCAATGGGTCTGGTTCACACCTTGGCGTATTTCAGCCCGTCCCTAACGCGCTACAAAACGGCCCACGCCTGAAAAGGTACATGGACTACTTTGGGCCGTTTTTGTTGCGCGTTTCCATTGGGATACAGCCAAGTAGCCTCCGGAGACGTGCGCTTGTCACACGATTTTTTTTACCACGAATCGCGGTCAAAAAACCGCGCGACAGATGCGCATATGCAGTGTGCCTAGGTGTGAACCAGGCCTAATAGTGTCTTTCTAACAAGCAAGAAAGTCCCCTGCGCTTAAAAAAATCTAATACATACATGTACTATGAATAATCAGAATAATATGTAATCTTTCAAAATGAAAATACAAACACAATATGAAGTCCCACATCTTTAAGTTTTATTCTTCTCAAAAAGTGTCCTGAAAGCTTCCATATACAGTGCTCCACACAAAAGTAAAATGCTTCCAGTGAAGACATCAACTGTCACAGGAATATACTGGGGGGAATTTATAAAAACTGGAGGAGCCAGAACTGGAGCAGTTGTCCATGGTGACCAATCAACATCTCTCTTCAGTTTCCTTAGGTAAGATTTGTTGCAGTACAAATCTGCTCTAATGGTATAATGAACCTTATTAAATAAATAAACAAAAATCTTCAAAGAACGTGTCATATATGTGAAAAAAATATTATTGTGAAAACAATATTAAATAAATAAACATGTGTCATATATGTGAAAAATAAATATATCACAATATAAAACAGTCTGTGTTGTTTTCTTTTGAAAATAAGTAGAAGTATGCACTTATAATATAAAAAATGCACCCAAAGTTCTTAAAGCTCTCCGATCTTCAAAACAAAAAAAGCCCAGAAGAATGAGAATAAAAATCAAAATCAAAAGAAATGTCCAATATTATGAAGTGTCCAACGAAAAAACGATAGAAAAAAAAAAGGCAGGCAGTTCCCCTATAGGGAATGCACTCACCAGATCCCTGATGGTCGAAAGCCTTTATTCTTATCCAATGGAGGCCAAAGATGTATGTCCTCTTCTCCCGTTTGGTGAAAGCCTCAGGCTACTCAATCTGAGTGCAAAAAGGACTGGAACAATGACGTAAAGGTAGGCCCGCCCCCGACGCGTTTTGTCACACGGACGTTCTCAAGGGATGAGACCTGTCATCCCTTGAGAAAGTCCATGTGACGAAACGCATCGGGGGCGGGCCTACCTTTACGTCATTGTTCCAGTCCTTTTTGCACTCAGATTGAGTGACTAGCCGGCTTTCCACATTGATTTTTATGGAATTTTTATAGAGCGCTTGTTTGTCTGTATTTATTATTTTGGACCCATTAAAGTTGAACTTACTACGCTATGAGCGCATTTCTTGTGTTCTTTGTCCGGATGGATACCCAATAGAGGAGACCTAATCTGCTCTAGATTGTGTCTGCTCCAGTTTTGATAAAATGTGCCACGCGTTCAGGTGCCGGTGGGAGGGGGGCGTAGCTGCAGTGGCCGGCTTGCATTCCAGAGGCCGAACGCTCTGGAACGCAGTCTTTGTGGTGTGAACTGGCCCTAAGTCAGATCCACATGGATGCCATGGGTTCATTTTAAATTCTCCCCTGCCTACTCTCAAGAGGTGATGTTGGATTCTTCTGATTCCTTTTAATTTGGTTAGGGAGTCAACAGGGATTCAGGGGTATGTGGGGGCTGCGCTCCTGGTGGCTTTCTTTTGTCTCTTTGGTGTCTTCTGTGTTCTTTGTGGTATCTCCAGGACTGTAAATAACAACTGTGAAACAGGAAAAAGACAATTTAGTTGAGTGGCTCCCTCTTCCCTTGTTTTAGTGTTGAGGTTATCATCACTTTTGTGCCTCATAGGGTGTGTTTAGGGTAGAGCCCACTTTAGCTATTTGTGTAAGCGGAAGCAGAGTGAGTGAGACACGTGCAGACAGGAGCTACATCACAGAAGCAGGAGCGGAGCAAGTGATCGGTGTAGTGATCGTTGCTGCAGGAGCTGAGCAAGTGATCGGCGAGTGGTGTGATCGTTGCTGCAAGGAGTGAATCTGCGAGTGGGGTGTGCTGTGCTGTGATCGAGCGGATCCAATAACTGATGAGCATTGGGAGTAATAATCTGCTGGGAACTATGGTGATACTGACTGTTACCAATTACTCCTGAGCACTACTGTGGTACTGACTGTGTTAAAAATTACTGCTGAGCATTGGGAGTAATAATCTGCTGGGAACTATTGTGGTACTGAGTGAGATACTAATAATTGCTAAGCCAGATGTGAGCCAGTTGTTTGGAAGTCCAGATTCTGGATCTAAACAAACTGGCAACACTGCAGAACATAAACAACATGGAGAGGAGTCTGGATCTGACTCATCAGGTTCTAGTGGAGGGCGGTATAAAGGAGGAGGGGGGTATGGAGGAGCAGGATCCCCAGGTGTGTAGCTGGGTCCCCGTTAGAAGGCAGGGTAGAGGGAAGAGCGTGAGAGAGGCCAGTCCTGAACTAATACAGGTTGCAGGATATTGGGAATATTAGTTCAGGGGTGGCATTGCTGGAGCAGGACACTTCCCCTATCCGCAGGGGGAGGGACATGAGAGACAGATACTGGTGGTGGGGGACTCTGTTAACAGAAGGACAGACAGGGTAACCTGTCATAGGGACCGTGAGCGTTGAATAGTCTGTTGCTTACTGGGGTTCATGTTCGACACATTACGGAACGGATGGATAGGTTATTGGATGGGGCTGGGCATGACCCAAAATTGGAGGCAGATGGAGTGTCCTAAAAAAAACCCAAGAGTTCAAGGAGTTAGGTGCTAGGTTAAAGAAAAGGACCTCTATGGTAGTATTTTCTGAAATACTACCGGTGCCACGAGCAACTTCAGAGAGGCAGACGGAATTTAGGGATCTGAACAAGTGGTTGCAGAGAACATGGAGAACTGGGTTGAACTCTCGGCCGGTTGCTGGCTCTACAGGAGAGATGGGCTGCATCTAAATGGGGAAGGTGCGGCACTTTTGGGGGAGAATATGGTTAAAAGACTGGAGGAGCTTTAAAAATAAAATATGGGGGAGGGAATAAAAATGGGGTTACTAAACAATGAGCTAGAAAATACAAGCGCATTTAATATAGAGGGCAATAATAAAGGGGGATTGCAGGCACTCTCCAGTCAAAATAATTAGCAATATACAAATTAGTAATGTTTTAACCGTATTAGGGTCAAATAAAGTAATTGATTGTGAATCAGGAATGAGTAATAATAAATCTCAAACCACTAGCACCAAAATAAAATGTATGTAAACCAATAATAGAAGTCTAGCAAACAAATTAGAAGAGCTTGAACTGATGTTACTTGAAGAGGACTTCGATATAATGGGAATAACAGAAACTTGGCTAGACAGCTCACATGACTGGGCAACTAATGTACAAGGGTAAAACCTGTTCAGGGGGGACAGAGTTGGTGGGAGGGGGGGTGGGGTATGCATGCATGTGAAAAACAACCTAACTGTACACATACGAGATGACCTCACAACAGAGAGTAGTGATGATGTTGAGTCTTTGTGGCTATACTAGAGAAGACTGAATCTAGTGGTACATTTATTCGGGGTGTGTATTATAAACCCCCTAACAAAGGAAGAGGAGGAGTCTCATCTACATTCCCAAATAGAATTGGCGGGGAAACTGAAATGTTGAAATAATGGGTGACTTCAATTATCCGGACATTGATTGGTCAAATGGAACCTCTCATTCTATAAAGGCTGGCCATTTTCTAAAACTGTTGCGGGACAATTTCATGGACCAGATGGTTGAGGTCGCGACCAGGAAGAATGCAATTCTGGATCTATTAATCTCTAATAATGTGGACCTAGTTGAAGACCTAGCGATTAGGGATACATTGGGTAATAGTGATCACAGGGTGATTAACTTTAATGTTGGCTACAGAAAAGAGAAGTGTGTTGGTTTGAAAAGAACGCTAAATTTCAGAAAGGCAAACTTCAATAAGCTGCGTCATCTAGTGCAGGGCTCAAAATTTCAAGTCCTGAGTTAAATTAACCCCCATACACACAAAATAATAATACACTCCCAAGCCCCCTCACCAGTTCACAGCTTTGCAGGGCGCAGGCTGTGGGGAGGCAGATCGATCCCTGGTGATCTAGGGGTGATTAGTGAGGTCTGCAGGCCTCACTAATACATCCTTTCTTTCAGCCGGAGCTCAGAAGTGTTAGATCTCCGGCCGAAAGAAGCCAGAGCTGACAGGAGCAGCTCTGCTGTCTGCATCCGACACAGATGCAGACCGTGAAGCTTCTCCCGCTAGTCAGGTACGCGGGCTGGGACCGCATGTCTGACATGTCAGCTGTCTGCGGGCCACATAGTACAGGTTCGCGGGCCAGGGTTTTACCTCGGATCGGTACTTGGAGACCCAAATTTCCACTCGCCCTCACTTTATTTTTACTTGCCAAATGCGAGCACGCGAGTGGACAATTTTAGTGTATGACACTAAATTGGACAACTTATTTTAACATTGAACACTAACGAGAAGTGGGATTGTTTTAAGAGTACATTGCATAATGCTATTACCAATGCATACTATCGGGTAACGTAAATAAAAGATCAAGAACTAAGCCTGCCTAGCTAAATAAAACAGTAAGACAACACATCAAAGACAAAAAATAGAAGATGGAGGGGACTGCATTAGCATTCAAGAGCTACAAGGAATGCAATACGATATGTAAACACGAAATCCGTGCAGCTAAAATAGATCACGAAATTGCATATTACCACAGTCTGTAAAAAGAACCCAAAACATTCTTCCAATATATAATCAGTAAAAAGTAAGAAAAGAACCTGGAAGACTGGAGGAACCTACACCTCTCCGTACCTGCTAAAACTACTGAGGTGCACTTACAGACTTATTCAAGTGAATTGTTAAAGCTGGTAGGGTGTGCTACTGTACATGTACAGTGATCAAAGCATTCTGCTACATTGCCCCTTTATATCTTGCCATTTGGGGGTGCACCTCTGTTTAGCAGGGAATGGTTACAAGCGCTAGCAATGCCGACTGCAGCCAACATGCCATGCAATGTTATACATTTTCTTCTGACTCCACCTGGGTTAGAGAGCTGAAACTCACATTTGCAGCAGTTTTCGATGATCAGTTGGGTACAGTTAAAGACAGACAAGTGGTATTAACACTGAAGGAGGGGGCAGTTCCTAAATGTTTTAAAGTACTACAGTTCCTTTTGCAGTGTGTGCAGGATTTTAAGCAGATTTATGTAGATTAGAAGAGCTAGCAATCATTGTCAAGGTGCAGAGAAGCGACTGTGCATCCCCTATAGTTCCAGTTCGCAGGAAGAATGGAGATATAAGGATTTGTGGGGATTTTCGCATGGCATTAAATTTACAATTGGCCATCGATGCATGCTTCTTTGGCTGGAGGACAGCAATTCACAAAGATTGACTTGAAACATGCTTACCTCCAGTTGCCTGTTCATCCAGACTCTAGGAAATAGGTACCGTATAAGACGGGTTTTTAGACCCAAAAACACTGGCCGAAAATCGGGGGTCGTCTTATACGCCGGGTATACTTCGGCTACATACAGTATACCGCGCTGAGCCAATCACGGCAGGCTTTGTACCGTATATACTCGAGTATAAGCCGTCCCGAATATAAGCCGAGGTACCTAATTTTACAAAAAAAAACTGGGAAAAAGTATTGACCCGAATATAAGCCGAGGGTGGGAAATGAGGCAGCTACTGGTACATAGATACCAATAAAATTACATTAATATTTATTTAAAAGAAAAATAACCTAGCTCTGTAAGTGGAAAAGGGGGTACAGGGCTACATATCATGTACTACGGATCATTTAACCCATTCATATTAGCAGAGGATAATTGTAAATCTATTGTTCAGTGCACTCTATATGTAGTATATAGTACATGTACATATAGAGTGCCTGCAACAATACATTTACAATGATCCTCTGCTAACATGAATGGGTTAAATGATCCATAGTACAGGGCTACATACAGATCATTTAATACATTCATGTTAGTATAATCATCTGGCAGTCTCCGGCCACCTAAATTAGGACCCGGAGACTGCCAGATGACCCCGCTCGGAGCGCCGCACACCGGAGCAGCAGTGACGCGACGCTCTGCGAGGTAAGTAAGA
>NW_017306544.1:504922-530630 GCF_000935625.1 Nanorana parkeri
AGGGCTACATATCATGTACTACGGATCATTTAACCCATTCATATTAGCAGAGGATAATTGTAAATCTATTGTTCAGTGCACTCTATATGTAGTATATAGTACATGTACATATAGAGTGCCTGCAACAATACATTTACAATGATCCTCTGCTAACATGAATGGGTTAAATGATCCATAGTACAGGGCTACATACAGATCATTTAATACATTCATGTTAGTATAATCATCTGGCAGTCTCCGGCCACCTAAATTAGGACCCGGAGACTGCCAGATGACCCCGCTCGGAGCGCCGCACACCGGAGCAGCAGTGACGCGACGCTCTGCGAGGTAAGTAAGATGACGCGCTGACTCGAGTATAAGCCGAGGGGGGCACTTTTCACCCAAAAAAATGGGCTGAAAATCTCGGCTTATACTCGAGTATATACGGTATTCATTAATACAAAGCCTGTATTAATGAATGCAAAGCCTGCTGTGATTGGCTCAGCGCGGTATACTGTATGTAGCTAAAGGACGGAACCCGGAAGATGGAGGACGCTGCGGGGATCGTGGACAAGGTAAGAGACTGTAATCCCGCTTATGGTACTGAAAATTAACCCGAGCCACACTCGGGAATACCGCCATGGAGGTTAGTGGGTGCATTTAAACATTATTTTGGGCTATACTCGTCTTATACGACGAGTATAGCCCAAAACCTATATTTTAACACAAAAAATAGGGGGTCGTCTTATACGCCGGCAAATACGGTAACTATTAACATGCATAAGGGGCCTTTCCAGTATACGTGCATGGTGTTTGGAATTGCATCTGCCCCTGCAATCTGGCAGCGCACTATGGACGAAATTCTAGCAGGAATTCCAGGGACACAGTGCTTTCTGGATGACATGTTAGTGAGTGGATGCGCACAGTGGCAGAACGCAAACAGAATGTGGAAGCTGTGCTCACAAAACTCATGGAGCATGGGCTAAAAGTAAATTTAGATAAGTGTGAGTTCTTATAGGACAGCCTAGAGTTTTGTGCTCACGTCATTGATAAGGATGGCCTTCACGCCAAAGATAAGGCTTTGCAGGGTGCTCCAGTTCCACAGACAGCTACTCAATTACGACCTTATCTAGGTCTCCTAAACTACTATCACAGGTTTCTACCCAATTTAGCACACGTGTTTCCCCTACACCTGTTAATAGAAAAAAATTGTAAGTAGAGCTGGACATCAGCATGCAATGATGCTTTTAAGAAGCCAAAGGCACTGGTCCAAAGTTTGAGAGTCCTAGTACATTATGATTTGCAGAAGCTTTTGGGCATAGCCTGTGATGCATCACCTTATGGACCGGATGCTGTATTGTCCCATACTATGGCAGATGGCACAGACCGACCAATAGCATTTGCTTTGCAATCTCTTACCTCAGCTGCGAAGAACTATGCCCAAATTGATAAAGAAGCTTTGGCAATTGTTTGGGTGCGTAAGAAGTTCCACCATAACATATATGGGCGCTCTTTTACTCTAATCACCAATCACAACCACTTCCAGCTAATTTTAATCCACAAAAAGGCATCTCTACCACAACTGCTGGAAAGTTGCAGCAATATGCTTTATTGTTGGGAGTGTACCAATATAGAATAAAATATAAACCACATTCTCAGCACTCTAATGCCAATGCTTTTTCACGCCTTCCATTGTCTGGAGATAACTTTTCAAAACTTTTCAAAAAAAAAAAAGGAGACAAGGCCATCGCTCTTTTTCAGTGAACGGGTTACTGCCAATGAAATTGATTCGGAAATGGACAAGGATATTGTACTGGCGGAAATCATGGGTTTTGTCCGAAATGGTTCGCCGTCTACATCTATGAAACATTTACAGCTTTTTCATGCAAAAGCTCTTGCACTGTGTGTAAAAGGTTGCTGCCGTTTTTGGTGAGATCGAGTGACTATTCCACTATTCCACAAACTCTACATCTACAACATGAAGTGCACCCAGGAATAGTATGCGTAATAGTAAGAGAACATGTGTGGTGGCCCACTATAGATGCAGATATTGGACAATATGTTTCCACATGCTCGGGTTTTGCTCAGGCTCAGCATGAAATGCCAAGAGGAACTGTAGGCTGAGGGGCTGCAATATTTACAAAGACACTGGAAAAATTGTGTTTGGAGTACAGGGGTGTGGAAATGCTATGTCTTTGCCAGACACCAGCACTTTCCTAGTATTGTTCAGGGACACACGGTCAGGGAAGGCAGAGCTTCACATAGAATTATGGAGGAAAAAGCTGTCAGCTTCAAGTGTGAAGCTGACAGCTTTTTCTCCATTCAGATCGGCATCTAACAGGTTACACAGCAGGGAAATCCTTCCCACTGTGTAACCTGTCATGGACGGAGCACTGCCTGTTAATTACAGGCAGCGTTGCATCCGGCTTTTGACAGGTAGTTAGGTTACACAGCAGCGGGCTTCCCCACTGCTTGTGTAACCTAACTATTGGAGGCGTGAGCTCTTTGGATGGCTTGGACCAATGGCAAAGCGCCATTTTTCCAAGCTGTCCAATCAAAAAAAAAAACCCACTGAGGCCATCGATCTGGATGCCTCAGCAGTGACCAGCAAGTGAGGGACAGGGAGGCTCCTCTCTTTCTCCTCTACACTAGCTTGGGTACGGATCTTGGGCCAGCGGGGGGGCACGACGTGCTGGGGAGAGGCTGGGGAATGCCTCACTCGGAACAAGAGGTACCGCACGTCACTGGTATTGTTCTACTACTGTTAACTAAATAGAGCATTGGGAAATACTTTTTTGGTAACAGGCATATGTGGCTCATGTCTACCTTACATGCCTGAGAGGTAATAATGTGATTGTGTATTATTATTACATCACAGGCATGTGTGGTTCTGTGTTGTCTTTGTGTATGGCTGCTACTATATAATGATGTGTAGTGGAAGAGCAAGTCTTTTTCACAGCTACGCGTTACTAAAGTAGAATTTCCCATAGGCCCCATTTAGCATCCTAATCCCAGGGTTGCACTCTAATTAATAAAGGAAACCTACTGCAATTTTGACGATTGCGCTATTTGAAAGTGCCAGTGTACAATGAAAACCAAAAAACTGAGCAGCGAGAAGCAGCATTTTTATGACAAAATAGACTTTGCATGTGTCTTCTGCCTCAACTCTACTTTCTACAAGTTTTTTTAATGTTTACTTTGTTTTTAAAAGCTCCCGCCGATCCTTATATGTTTATGGTTAAGAACAAGACTTGGGTAAAATCCCTTCTCCAGCAGGATGGGAAAAACATTTATTTTGCTCCATAAAATCTCGATATCCTGTTAAGCATATAAAACAATTCTTAAAGCTAAACTCTGTCATGAACAAAGATTGTCTAAACACATCAGGCATGTGCAGGCTTACTTGAATAATTAAGTGCTTTGTGTTTTTTCCAGATCTGGGCAGTTATCCGGTAAAAAACTTTGACTCTGTGAAGAAGCTTCCTGCAATAAAGACCAGTAACTGCTTCTCTCTCCTTGTGCATGGTGAGTGGTCATGTATCCGCACCCTCTTCTATTTTCGCTCAGGCAGCCTGTAGTGGGTGAGCCTGCTGGGAGGGCACATTGTCGATGATGGGAGGGAGAGTTGTACGGGGCAGAGGGAGTTTGTACCATGTCAATGGGCATGTGGAGGGGATTTTCTTCAGGGATAGATTTTGGCTTGGGGAGGACAGCCAAATACTCCCCCCTTATTTCTTTATTCTTTTGCACCCTCCACACTCCTTTCTCACTTTCCTACTTACTTATTCTATCCTTTCATTTTACAAAGATTTCTCTCATACAATCCTGTTATCCACCTTCACCCTTCACCACACCATAGAGCAGCGGTCCCCAACCTTTTTGGCACCAGGGACCGGTTTTGTGGAAGAAAATTTTTCCACGGAATGTGTGTGTGTGTGTAGAAATAAAGTAGTGTGTGTGTAGAAATAAAGTAGTGTGTGTGTGTAGAAGTAAAGTAGTGTGTGTGTGTGGAAATAAAGTAGTGTGTGTGTAAAAGTAAAGTAGTGTGTGTGTGTGTGTGTGTAGAAATAAAGTAGTGTGTGTGTGTAGAAATAAAGTAGTGTGTGTGTAGAAGTAAAGTAGTGTGTGTGTGGAAATAAAGTAGTGTGTGTGTAAAATTAAAGTTGTGTGTGTGTGTAGAAATAAAGTAGTGTGTGTAAAAGTAAAGTAGTGTGTGTGTGTGTAAAAGTAAAGTAGTGTATGTGTGTAAAAGTAAAGTAGTGTGTGTGTGTGTGTAGAAATAAAGTAGTGTGTGTAGAAGTAAAGTAGAAACTTTTGAAAGAATATTATTTCTTATGCAGCTTACTGCAGAAATACTGACTTGATGTCCAACTTTGGCCTTGCCTCCCCACCTCTCGTTGCAGCACCCCTACACATGGTTAAAAAAGTTTGTTATGCTTACCTTTTTTTCCCCAGGTGTCTTTGGTCAGGTCCGGTGACGTCACAGGTCCTCTTTACCCTCTTCTTCCTCGGGCGTTGGGGCGGATCCTAAACGCTACAGCATTCTACTGTAAACTGGGGAGCTTTGGCAGCCTGGGGTCACAAGAAGGGGGTTGAATGATATTAGACATCATTCAACCCAGAAAAGGAGAAGACTGGATCAGTGAAATGAGTAAGTTGCAGGGGGCAGCGTTGGAGAAGTTGGTATAGCAGCCCAACCTGTTTTTTGTTTTTAGGTGATGCTGGGGGATCAATTTTTGTCTTTTTGCGCCCCAGCCACATTACCTACAAACTAAGGCTTCAGAGAGGGTAGCATAGCTATTATTCCACAATGTATCGATTTCTGTGAATGGAAAAGGAGTAGCTGAATGATGGAATCTCCACCGCCCATTCATATAACTCAATGAATTTCGGGAGAATAGTAATAGGAGATAGGGATGGGCCAGAGGCGCACATTTTCAGCCTAGCTGCTCACAGACTTCACTCACTGCAGACTCTCACAGCATCATTGGGTGTAATATCCAGCAGCTGTAAAGGGAGCAGTAAACTGAAGATTTTTTTTCCACTTGCAGGTAATACATACTATTACACACATCTAACCTGTTTGGTACTGTTTCACTGCCCCCACCTGAAAAATAGTAAACTTCATCTTTAATTTAACATCTACATATAAGGTACAACAACATATTTGTATGAATGTTCCATGTCCACAACAAAACTGAAGCCAAAACTTTTTTGGGAGGGTTATAACCCCTGCAGCCATTTTTTGCCATCAGTGTCCCTTTAGAGATTTCCCATCAATTCCTGGGTGATAGCCACAACAGGAAGTGAGAGGAAATCCCCTCAAAGTTATTGAAATACCTGGTGGTCAGCAGGGTCCCCAGAAGAGGTGTTGCCATTGAACGTTTTCCCATCTATTCCTGTTCTGGTCACAACCCAAAATTTGGGATTTTCATTAACAATCAGCGATAACAGTCACCTGGACAAATAGAAAGTGTGAATCTGCCTAGCAGGGACACAGCACTGAAAACCTCTCCACACTATCCAAAACTACAAAAAAAGTTTACAGTGTGAATGAACACATAATATGAAAGGAACAGATCAGGCCAGAGAGATGAGTTATTGCATGTTTTCTGGAAGATGCCCTTATGTGAGGCAATTCATGCAGAGCAGAAATGTTGTGTCTTCCCATTTGCATTTGTCTATTGCATAACTTCCACTGCATAGAGCTCACTTACCTGTCTCCTGCGCGGTGTCCCTACCTTGCCTGCAGGGTAACATCTCCGATGGAGCTACAGTATGTTCATACTATCAGCAGGAGATACTGTAACATTTATTCCGTAATGGATTTCCTCCTTTTTATAAAGAAGTGGAAATACGATTTCAGCTATTTTTCTATACGACTCATTTTGTTGTCTTTTTTTTCTTTTCAATGGATGGAAAGGAAAACAATGTTACCTTAAGGAGAGGGCATTTTTTTCATTTACTATTTATATGCATCCAAGTGACTGGCGGAAAGCTACAGTAGTACCAATGTTCAAAAAAGGTTCAAGATGCTAACCTGGGAACTACAGACCAGTCAGTCGAACATCAATAGTATGCAAACTGTTAGAGGGAATGATAAAGGACTATTTAGTGGATTTTCTTCATGGCAATGGTATAATTAGTGATAATCAGCATGGATTTATGAAGGACTGTTCTTGTCAGACCAAGCTACTAACATTCCACGAAGAGGTGAGTAGAGATCTGGATGGAGGAAAGCCAGTGGATGTGGTGCACCTGGATTTTACAAAAGCATTTGACACAGTACCACATAAACGCCTAATACACAAGCTTACATCTATGGGCACAGACTAAATTGTGTGTACATGAATAGAGAACTGACTACAGGAACGGGTCCAGAGAGTATTGATAAATGGCTCTTTTTCTAATTGGTCTACAGTAGTGAGTGGCGTGCCCCAGGGTTCTGTGATAGGCCCCATATTGTTTAACCTGTTTATTCATGATATTGGGGAGGGTGTTAAGAGCCATGTTTCTGTGTTTGCAGATGATACTAAAATTGGGAAAGTAATAGACATTATATTAGATTATAATAGATATATAATAGATTATAATAGATATTATAACAGGAGGACCTGGATAAAATAGGGGAGTGGGCAACTATATGGCAGATGAGGTTTAGTGTTGACAAATGTAAAGTAATGCATTTTGGGGCTAACAATAGGCAAGTGGAATACATATTAATGGGAACTCCACTAGGGAAATCAGAAATGGAAAAAGATGTGGGGGTCATAGTCGACCACAGATTGAACAGCACGCAATGCTAATCTTCTAGTTGTAATTAGTTCATTATCTATATGATCTATTTTGTACCTACAGTTTGCTAGCAGATTACTATCTCTAATGAGGGCATCAAAATCTGTCTCTAGTGCTTAAACATCAAAAACCACCAACCACTACTACAGCACTTGGGGTACAACTGGCGATAGGTCTGCAGAGCCAAAAGTACATCAAACAAGGGTCTGCCCCATGTCCCTACATCATCATCATATATGGGGTCACCCAGGACAATGAATGAGTAGTGGTAAGTGCCATTCAGGGTAAGTTTCTATTCAATTAATTTTTCAACTATATCGGGTGCAGTAATTATTTGAAGGTGCATATAATTCACACTATAATGGAGGAAACATAGAACATGAAGAAAATATGTTCTAGGTAGAGGGAAAAGGTTATAAGGTTGCATTTGTCATTTAATAATACTAATGAATAAATATGAGTCAATGTTCCCGTAATCCTATCCTATATAATATAAGTCACAAGTTCTACTTCCACTTTGTCACTGGAGGACTACCCCCCAGTCTTAAATCTAGATAAACAGAACATGCTCTAGCCATGACATCGAACCTCTAGCACATAAATCGGTCTTTCCCCAGTGAAATCCTACCTGCACACACAATATGGACTTTCCCTAGTGCGACCCCTCCTCCAACACACACATTGGTCCGCTCTGCTGCACATTGTTTGCTGGGTGTAAGGGCCAAACACATCTCTCTGCCCAGCTCTTAGCAACCTGGAATGCCACACACCCCCCACCACCACCACAAAAAGGCAGCAAAAAAAAGCTAGGGACACCCCTGCCCACACCTCCACTACACAGATTGTATACTGAAAAGTGTCTGTCATTCCATTAGACATTGCTTACTGAGATTAAACATACAGACTGGAGAATTAGCACTCAAAGGGCACGTGGCCTGGTAAGGGCGGGGGCGCTCGATTGCCCCCCCCCTTTCCTGCCCTGCCAGTGCTCGGATCAAGGGCCTGGTAGGAATTGTAGGGGGGACCCCCCGTTCCCCCCCCCCCCCCCCCTTTATTCTATTTCCCCCTCTTCTGCACACAAAAAAAAATAAATTAAACATTTTGTTTTCTAATGTTACTTTGCTGCAACGAAATTTCGTCCAACAAATGAAATCTCGTCCAGACTACTGCTAACGCATTTCGTCCAAATCCAAAACCCGAAACAAATTGAATTTCAGACCCGAATCCCAAAAAACAAAACTAATTTTTTGCCAGTGCACATGTCTAACACTTATGATAAAAATGATAGACCTTTCATTTCTTTGTAGGCGGGCAAACTTACAGGGGATCAAATTATTTTCCTCAGTGTACAGGGTCCACATGCCTCACTTACCAGTATCCATGCCAGAAGTGAAATGGCTCCTTTAGTACAGAGGTCACTAGCCCTTTTTAACACCTGCAGATTATGTGCAATAACCAATACGTGGCCAGTCTGCAGTGTAGGTTCGATACCCTTTCAGTGTCAACCACAGTCACTTACCTCCAGTGATTTGTCTGCAGTGTATATACATTTATATTCAATAATTACATTCAAGAGCATCGGAATTATCCCCGCTGATAAATATGTACTGTGTGTGCTTTAACATTTCAGGGTCTCTTCCCTTGTTGAGGGCATGGGGCCTATTATGGTTCAGGAGGGGTTGGGGGATGCATGCTCACTGCCTTTCCTGGTTAAGGGTTTGATATCGATTTTTCTGCCCAGGGTCCCACTTTCAATCCGTGCCAGACTGTTTTAGGATAATGGTCTGTTATGAGGGGGAGGTTTTTTTTTTCTCTCCATGGTGTCCCCCTTTTAAAATCTATACCAGTTTCCCTATCTAGGAAAACCTTTCAGGTTTTCAGGGGGGACTCCACTTTTTTTGGATCCCCTGGCCAGCTTTGTGTATTTATATATTAGTGGTATTTATATAGCGCCGACAATTTACGCAGAGCTCTACCCAGTGAACATTCAAATCAGTGCCTGCCCTCAAGGAGCTTACAGTCTAAGGTCCCTATCTCACATGCATACATATGAGGGCCAATTTAGACAGGAGCCAATTAACCTGCCAGCATGTCTTTAGAGTACAAACATGGATGGTTCTATCATTTAGCAGCAATAGGTTTTTTTGTTATTATAGACTTCAACAGGGTGCAGACACTATATTCGGGGTTTGTTGCAGATTTTCTTCAGCTGTTCGATGAACGGCTGCAAACTGAACCCAGGCACATTTGCTCATCACTACTACTGGAATAATAGGTACTGGGCCCAGTGGATGTGTGTTTTGAGCCTGGCTGGGACAGTAGCTTCTTCTGAGGGTGTGGACTCCGTGGGAATGCCTTTTATGTATAATACGTTTGTGTTTGGGAAAAATTGTTGTGCTATTTAGCCGTATGAGAGGTGGCTGGAATGTTTTGAGAATATAGTGTGAGGGGAATTTATCAAAACTGGAGCAGACAAAATCTGGAGCAGCTGTGCATGGCAACAAATCAGCTTCTCTTTTTCATTTTTAACTGAACAAATTAAAGAGAGAAGCTGATTGGTTGCCATGAGCAATTGCTCCAGTTTGGATAAATTCCCCGTGTACTTAAATTTCAGTGAGTTGAATTAAAAGAGTGATGTAATTATATTTTGTTGGTTACACACTGCACCAGTTTTTTCTGTAACCTCCAGTATACTTTTAGGCTGGACACATTTCTTAAAAAGCATAGAGACCTGTACTGTTTGTTTTTTGTTATTAAAGGATTGCTGCACAAATAAATGTACTGCTGATAAACATTAAAAGATTTGCGTTTTTTCTTGTTCAGCCCTCTTATCGATGAAAGCATTATAATATGGCGATTAGGATCATTTGCTACACCAAATGATACTTCAACTCACCTAACACTGGTTTCATTGCAGTGTTACATTATATACAGCTTTTGTCCCACAAATCAATGCAGTGGTCTTCATGCATTAAAGTGTCTTTCATGAGAACTGTATTTGCTTACAACCATGCAAGTCAAAATTTTTAACAAAATGAGATGTGGAGAATGAAAGGCACATGGGTCTTATGGCAGCTACTATGATGGAATAAGTTCATAATTCCTTGTCTGGATAAGGGCAATACGTTTGCAGTATCAACCAAGGTGGCCCTTTCATAAGCATGGTGCACCAGAAGATCTTTGTCCCTCCATTCTGAATATAGCCAATCCTGTCACTATTCAAGGAGCCTTTCCTTGAGTAAAATACTTTTAATTAGCAGCCGGAATTCTTTGCAGGCAATCCATTCCCTTGAGTGCTCTTAACTGCTTAACTTGTCTTTTTCGCAGATAAATTTAAATGCAGAACTTCTGCAAGCCCCAGCTCCCTAATGTACATTTGTAATACTAGGGATGCACCGATACCCATACTGGTATCAGTGACTATTCCGAGTATTTGGGCGAGTACCCGTACTCGCCCAAATGCTCAGATGCCTAGCCTGATACCTGAGCATGGACATACTTCGAATGACAGCCCTCTTTTCCCTTTTCCCCTTTCCCCCCTCTCTGTTGACCAGGTTTGAGTTTGCCTTTTCCACACTCTGATGCACTAGATGGGACATCTTGATACTTATGTACACATTCACCTGAGGGACAAGCTGGTTGGGATTTCCCATTCCTGACCTATAGCCTCCATTGTAAAACCTTTTCCGCTAGTGT
Source organism: Nanorana parkeri (assembly GCF_000935625.1). NCBI lineage: Eukaryota > Metazoa > Chordata > Amphibia > Anura > Dicroglossidae > Nanorana > Nanorana parkeri. The sequence goes on from NW_017306544.1 coordinate 515,393, forward strand.
TTTTTGCGACTGTTGGTGTTTGTGTTGATGTTTTTATTTACAATTTTGTAAAAAAGAAATATATATTTTTTAAAAAAAACAATACACCCCACAACACATTCTGCTACTCCCAGTGAGTATGGGGATGCCAAATGTGTGACAATTGTTCACAGCCCAGCCACATAGAGGGGCCCAAAATCTAAGGAGCACCTTCAGGCTTGCAAGGGGCGCAAATTACGCATTTGATTTCTTGACTACCTATAACATTTTCTGAAGCCCTGAAATGCCAGGACAGTACACAAACACCCCCCCAAAATGACCACATTTTAGCAAGTAGACACCCCAAGGTATTTTCTGAGAGGCCCTGCGAGTCTTTTGAAGATTTTATTTTTTGCTACAAGGTTTTGGAAAATGAATTAGTCATTCTAGTAAGATTTTTTGCACACAGCATGAACATACTTAGAATTACACGCCAATACACATTCTTCTACTTGTACGGAGTATGGGGATACGTGTGAGACTTTTTCACAGCCTAGCCGCATAGAGGGGCCAAAAATACCTTCAGCCTTTCAAGGGATGTAAACTATGCATGTTTTCTTGACTACCTATAAAAAAAAAAATGTTTTACACAAAGTTGTCATTTTATGAGATATTTCTTAGACATAGCATTGGCATACTTTGAATTACAACCGCAAAACAAATTATGCTAGTCCCCCCCCAAGTACGGAGATACCCCACGTGTAAGACTTTTTCACAGCCTACATGGATAGTGGGGTCTAAAATCCTTCAGCCTGTCAAGGGACATAAATCATGCGTCTGATTCCCTGCAAAGCTATCACATTTTTGGAGGCCCTGACGTGCAAAAGACAATAGAAACACCCACAAAAGGACTTTTTTTTTAAAGCAGCCACCCCATGTTATCTGACAAAAGGCACGGTGAGTCTCTTGAAGATCTCATTGTTTGCAACAAGTTCTTGGAAACTAAAGAAACAAAATAAAAATTAATTTGTCATTTTCCGTCTTTATAATCCAAGAATTTTTGGCAACAAAATGATATATTTAAAATACTCACTATGCCCCATGTCAGATAACTTGGTGTCTGCGTAAAAAAAAAAAAAAAAAGTTATTTTATGGATGTTCCTGCTGTCTTTTGCTCCACATGCGATAGTTACGCAGGAAATCTGAAGCGTGATTTATGCCCCTTGAAAGCCTGAAGGTGTTCCTTGGATTTTAGGCCCCTCTATCCATGTAAGCTGTGAAAACATGAGTTGATTACCTGATAACTCTGTTTCCAGGAATCTTCCAGGACAGCCATCGAGATATAGGCTCCGCCTGCCTGCAACAGGAAACACATCAACCACATTAAATAAATAGACTCCTCCTTCCATGTAAGTGTGTATGGAATCTCTATACTTGGGAGGAGTGGCAGAATTTGTTTTGGGGTGTAATTTTACAGTGGCCATTTTTAACCAAGGGCAAATTAATCCATCTCCCTTTACCATCTCTCCTTTTACTTCCTGGATTTCTGGCACATGTGACCATCCACATCATCTCAGGGGATGAAAATGCCTTTTCCTGAGCTCATGAGATTACAGATGAGATTTCCCAGCAATGCTCTGCTAATGTAACCTTCTCAGGATGCAGTGCTTGGGCATGATTACATCAATTGTGCCAAAGAGGACCAGGAAATAGAAAACAAGACATTGTAAGTAAAATAAATATGTTTAGCTAATGAATGTAAGAGGATTTCATATTAGCATGCAGAGCTGCATGTTGATGCAATTTTTAGCCAAAGGGGGTAAAGGGGGTTAATAAGTCAGAATAAAACAGTTTTTCTATCACTTTTTTTCCAGCACCATGCAAGCAACACAAGTCATATTTCAGTTGAAACCTTTATTTCTGTAGGTTTGTACAAAGGGCATAAAAATATCAACCCAATGCCTAGCAGTGGGCCCATTCTTCTATTTCTAAAAGCTTAGAAAAACAAAGCCTTTAAATATATCAGACATGCAATGAATGCTTTGAAATTATTTATTATACAATGGGTATTATAGACCTTTGTTTTAGTAGTGCTGAAACCGCAGAAAGGGGAGTTTTTATTTACACACTTTTCCTGATGTTGGACTGTGTCTTATAGCCACACAGCTTCTTCAGTATTTTAAAGTGTATGAAGGACGAGTTCTACTCAGAAGAGTGTGCCCACTCTTCTGAGCAGTATGCATAAAGTTAGCATAAACATCTACATTGATTTTCTCTTCCAGTGTCCTGTGCAGGAGCACTCGAAGCCAAACTGGCTTCACTGCTTTCCACAATTCTGCACAGATTCGCTCATTGATATACCTCTAAATCTTTACTGTCCAATCACAGCTTTGACCAGGCTGTACGGATTATTTGCAATGCAGTCTACAGGAAGGTCCAAGACCTGGCTGGGCCTGGATATAAAGACTGGTTTAATAGAACTGCAAACCTTTCTGTAGGCATAACATTTCTATTTTAACTGTGTGTATAGAGTTTAACTGTAAGATATGGAAACACTTTGTGAATGTTTCAGGAGACTACATATGATCTGAGTAAAAATCCTTCAGAAAAGGAAAAAGTCCACCTTTTGTTAATGAGAGGGATAGACTTCTAATTTCAGTGGAAAGTTTCTATTTTTTTATCTTAGCAAATATAAATAATATGCACCATATGCCAATGTGTATTTCCGCATTGTGCTGCACAGCCTCCAGGCCCAGTAAGTCAAAGTTAACTCTAGGCAAAACTTTATCTAGTCTTTGGAAGATTGGGGGGACAGGTAATAAAATCAAGTTTTTTTTTTATTTCTGCCCTTGGTTCCATTTGGGTGTTTTCAAATTGCACAGAAAGTGCGTGAATCTCCCAAACAGGAACACGAGCAGCAAAAAAAAAACCCCGAGAGGAGGTTCTAACCACTCCCCAATCTACCCAACACTAGAGGAAAAGCTTTGCCTGCAGTTTGTATATAAATAAAGAAACATCACTGTCAAAATTGGTCTGCCTAGACCTATAGCAATTGTACATATCAGTGGAGATGTCATGATCTTCATACTTCAGGAAATGCAGCCACGCAATTCTGCAGTTGACATTTTCAAAGTCATATTCAGTCTTCACGCAGAAATGCTTTAGGAGGACATTTTGTGGACAGCCACAGTCAGCTGGGCATGTGTCTGAATCATGATGGTTCTATTGGAGGGGGAAAAAAAAAAAATAGTAATGCATTTGTTTCATTATGAAATACTACAAAATCAACAACTTATTCATTATTTGCAGTTACATAACACATGAATTAAGCCCATACAAGCACTATGATGACCGGTTACTTTGCAATACCGTACCACCTGATGGCCTGTTACTTTGCAATACCGTACCACCTGATGGCCTGTTACTTTGCAATACTGTACCACCTGATGGCCTGTTACTTTGCAATACTTATACTAATAATTATTAAATCAGTAGAAAGATTTGTTCTTTTGTAAATAAAGCAAATCAGTTCACAAATTTCAACACCATGCTTGTATACAAGTCCAGCTGCAGCTCATTCACCCACTCCCAAGTTACAATATAACAAGAATAGTACTCCAATAGCCACATTTTCAAGTACACACAAAATACCCAACAGATTCAGCATCCACCAGAAACATTTCTGAAGGTCAAACTAGGAATGCAGCGCTACCATTTTTTCCAGACCGAGTACGAGTACAGATGCGTGTTCTCAAGTACTTGCCGCTACCAATTACCGACGCCTTATTTTTAGCGTCATGTGACAATTCTTATAAAACAATACAGACTAAATGATTTTAGGACAGTGGTGGAAGGCCAGGGCCTGGTCCCAGCTGCAAACCTGGTAGTTCAGTTACTAACTCCAAGTTGTAGAGGGACTACAAATCCCAGCAATACATTATACAGCAACGCAGAACAACATCAGCTACAGAGGACTAAAAATCCCAGCGATACATTATACCGCAAAGCCGAATAATACCGTCAGCTATAGAGGACTACTAATCCCAGCAGTCAGATAACATGGCACCATGGCTGGGTGAGGAGGAATGATCTGCAATCAGATGCCATGGTAACGTGGCTGGCATGAGGAGGAATGATCTGCAGTCAGATAACATGTACCCTGGATGGGATGAAGAGGAATGATCTGCAGATCTCAGGAGTGCAGGAGCGGAACTGCTGTACCCGGGGGAGCCCCTTCCCTCTGTGCTCTCCTCCCAAGATGGCCCTGATCGTTTTGAAAGTAAGATTACTGAGTGAGGACTCACTTAAAGTGAAATTAAAGGCTAAAAAATCCCCCCCCCCCCCCAATGCACTAGTAAGGACTTGTCTTAAATGATGCCTCTTAATCCGATCATCTTCTTTCCTGTAGTTTTCATCTGTCCCCTCCAGCACTGGCGCCGGTCTCCGGTCCAGCGCCGACTCCTCCGTCTTAACTGGCACTTCCTGTCCAACAGCATCTGTGCAGGTCCACCCTGCTGCATTTACTTACCTTGCATCTCTCCTCGTCTTCCGGCTGAACATCTGGACTGTGCATGGGCCCGCCCCAATATTCTTTGCAGCCGTCCGAGAATTGTCAGATGTTCGGACAGGAGCGTGCGGAGAAGACATGGGTAAGATTTAACCCTTTGAAAAAAGCTTTTTGTTTTCCATCGTTTTGCATATATCTACTGCTTGCTAGCAGTAGATATATGCAAAAACTGCTGAGGGTTTAATAACCCTCAAAAGGAGGACCTGTAAGGCCCTGCAATACCATAGATCAATCCCACTGAGGAATGGCTCAGACAGAAATAGGTCCAATTCTTTTGAGGGCCTTAAAGAATCTAGATATAAAAACTGATCCTTGGCCAGCAACACCTGAAGAAAAAGACTAAGCACTGAAAAAGACTTTAGTACACTACCTTAAGTGTACTAAAGGCTAAACCCTTATCAGCCCCTTCTTGGAGAAAGTCCAAAATAGCTGGGATATGCGAGTTCCTGTTACACTTGCTCCTCCAGGTATGAAAGGTCTTCCATATTTTGCCTTACAGAAAAAACATACCTTCTGATTCGACCTTCGGCATCTGTCAGCTGCTTCCGTACACTGTCCCCAGCAGACCTGTCAGTGACCGCTCGCTGACACACGCAGCTGCTACAGCCCTGTCCATTGCCGACACCACAGCGATCTCCCTGCCTCTCCTCCACACCGCACAGACCCCCAACGGCACTTCGGACGAAGTCCCCTCTTCTTGTCTACACCCTCCTGTGGATGTACCTCTCGGATCAGCATATCAACTACAGTCGGAACCACACCACGAGCGCCCCGATCCTCCATACCGGCCGTCCATCTCCAGATCCTGGCAATCACGCGTAAGTGCCACCACCTTTAGTCTCCATTATAACTTCTTTAGCTAGCCAGTGTTCTTTGCGCCCTTTCTTGGTTTCTTGCATATTTTGCCTTAATTTTTCTTAGGTTACTGGTTTACCACTACGTAGAAGAGTATCAATGACTTTACTGGAAAGACCCCTAGCTCTTAGGATGTCTTCCGCAGATAAAAGGTTGTTAGGCTGAATCTGATCACCTCTGGATGTAGGACCCGGCCCTGAGAGATAGAATCTGGCGATAGAATGAGGGAGAGCAGTAGAGTGAACCAAGCCCTTTTGGGCCAAAAAGGCACAATTTGAATGAGCTTTGTTTCTTCCAGAACCCATTTCTTAAGAATTCTCGGAATAAGATGGATAGGAGGGAAAGCATAACAGTGGAAAAACATTGATACATGTCCCCAAAGGCAGTGCCCAGCTCCCCATGCTCTTTGTTTAACAACCCCTTGCATTTAGCCTTAAAGAGGGAGGGAATTGATTTGAAAGATTCTGCTCCTATTGACTTCATTGGAGTTTAGATCAACATGCAAACTTAAAAGCAGTTCAGTGACCCTCCCTCAAACCTAACCCAGGTACATTCATCTCCTCCCTAATCCTTTCCAATAAAATAACCCTTTGATAGGGAAGAGGAAATGATGCCACAGGATGTGTGTGAATCTGCACATAAAAAAATGCAAATGAACTGATGTGAACATGCCTAAACTCACTGAAGCATGCATGAAAACTCATGTAAACCATAGTATTTGAGGTTGAATAAAGACATTAGTCAATCATGTCCAACCTATTAGGACCTCATTCTAGGAGTACCTGTACCCCTGTATATTACGGTCCCTTAAGAAATCGTCCAAAAGTTTCTTGAACAATTCCACATTACAGGTGAAACTCGAATAATTAGAATATCGTGCAAAAGTAATTGCAGTAATTGCTGCAAAAGGGGCCCAAACCAAGTACTGAGTAAACCCCCTCCCCCCACCAGTGTCTTTGCAAGTTTTTTTCATCAGTTTTTATGCATGTATGGTGTGAACAAGGTATTCACCATAACTAATGGCCCTAAACATGATTCCTTTCACTCTGAAGTGCATGGATACCCAATATAACAAATCGTTGTTGAAGTAAAAATAAAATATATGATTAAATTACCCCCCCCCCTACAAAAAAAACCAAACAATGAAAAGCCCTCCACCTCCGTGCATACACGTACGCACAGAAAAGCTGCTTTACTGCTGCCTGTGCTTTCGTGTATGCATATGCAGCATATGCGTGGCTTGTTGTTTGGTTTTTTTTGGGGGGGGGGGGGGGGGGGGAATTTGTTCTAGGTTTTTTTTGGGGGGGGGGGGGGGGGGGTAATTTAATCATATTGTATTTTTTTTTGGCTAGTTTTAATTTTCACCTTAAAGGGGAACTCCAGGAAAAAAGATTTTTATATAAGACCACAATGAAGACTATCCTGTGCCCAGATGAATAGCCAAGTGCAGATCCTGTTTTCCCTCTTCTTTCCCGTTATCCTTCTGCTTTCCCCAGGCATTCACAGCAGTTACCTGAGTGAATGAGCAGAGCTGGGACTTATAGTCACTCACAGTGCATCTTATTCCCTCATGTAACTGCTGTGCCTGCCAGAGAGAGTGAAGGATTAACGTTAGATCTGGGGTCAGGTTCTCCATCGGAGTGTGAAGCTGCCGGAAAGAGGGACAGGGTGGAAGAGAGACACTGAACCGGGCAAGAATGGCACAGGCAGGGGAGAGTTTCATGTACATAGCCTCACAGGCTCCCCCACCCCCTGCTGTGAATGACAGGACTCCTCTACAGCGGTGCCTGCTGTAATAAAAATAACTCTGTCATATTATTAATCTCCTTGCTAGCAGTGTGGTTGGACAGCTAAGGCGGTGGTGGTTAGGTGGGTTTCAAGCTGTCTGACCACACTGCTTAGCAAGGACAGCATAGGTTGGAATGGGACCAAGAGCAAATGTTTTTTTCTTTGTAATGATACCTTCTTTAACATCCATAGCTAAAAACAAAAAAAAATGATTTCCTATTGAAGATGATGTCTTACCCGGAATCCGATTCCAAACAAACAACAGGCACATCAGTGTGGTCCGCAGCAAGTTTAGCTGCCAGCTGGGGAAGTATGGAAATTATGCCAGCATGCTCATCAGATAAGCTCCCACAACCTGTAGAAGAACAGACATTAAGGTTTATTTAAGGGCACAAAAATAGTAACGCATAACAATCAGGAGTTTTTTTAAAATTATGTTTGATTGTACTGCAGAACCAAAATACAGTGCAATTACATTAAAGCTGTATAATGAGCATACTGCATGAGGGTGTAAGGCTTCTATTTGCTGCATACAGATACAATAATCTAATTTTACAACTACATTATGTTTCAGTCCACTGGTGCCATTTCCTTGAGGCCCCATGTTGGTGTTCTGTGTGAACTTGTCATTTGCTGTCTGCCCCCCTAACCATAGTGCAGTGAACTTATATATATATGCTGTGCTCTCTCCATGTGTCCTGCAAGAGTTGGACTATTTACGGCACTGGTAACCTGGAGGATGGCAGAGTGCACTCTGAGACTGAGTCCGTCTGCTTTTTTTTTTTTCTTCAGTAGATGCACCTGCTTCCTTTGTATCTACGCCCAGCTAATGTGCTTGCTCCAGGGCACCCAGCACAGTCCACACTCAAAATTCACATCAGTCACACTGACACATATCCTAACTAAGATTGTTAAGGGCTGTCAACTGGATGTTTTATTGCTGTGATCATTCTGATCAGTACAATAGTTCGGTTCAGTATTTTGGGGGTTTGATTTTTTTTTGGGGGGGGGGGGGGTTTACCTAAAATTCGATTTTATTTATATCAAATTAAGGCTCATTTAAATACATTTGATGTCAAAGCTCACATTCTAGGGTTTGCTTAGGTTCAGAACTTGGACAGTTGGCTGCAGTCTGAAGGGGTTAAGGTAGCGGCGCTCAGTCCACAAGGCGAGGCAGAAGTCAAGGGAAAGACATACAAATGAAATAGATTTAAAGTAGCCTCTTTCCAAAGCCTTGCTGTGTCCAGGAGTCGTCATTCTCCCACTCCCTAAGGGCAGCGGTCTCAAAGTACCGACCCGTGAGCCGATACTATGTGGCCCGCTGCCAAGTCAGGTACGCGGTGACCGCATACTTGACTTGCGGGAACAGCTACATGGTCTGCATCTCTGTTGGATGCAGACCGCAGAGCTGCTCCTGTCAGCTCTGGCACTCGGATAACTTTGGCTGGAGCTCAGTTCTATGTAACATATTAGTGATGTCTGCAGCAGATCTCCCTAATCACCACTAGAGCACCAGGGATCGATCTGCCTCCTCCCTGAAAAAAAGGTAAGCACCTTTTTTCAGGGAGGACCTTAAGATACACCTGTATCTTAAGCTACAATTAAGAATTCCTGCAGCAGGAATCCCTAATCTGGTGTTTACAAGCGGCCACTGTTAACATATGACTACATTAACTTCAATGGGTATGTGATCAATCACTCTCCCTGGATGCATCAATTGTGCATCCAGGGAGTGTTTTCTAACCGCTTGTAATTATATCACATGCCATTACATGCGGTGTGCAGGCGTTTACATGCAGCTGCGGTCACCTGATCATTAACTTCAACGGGTGACTGCAGACGCTTGTAAATGCCAGATGAGGGATTCTTGCTGCAGGAAAATGCAAGTTCCTGACCCAGGAATCCCTAATCGCACCTAAACTTACAGATATGAATGGGGCCTTATATGTGTGTATTGGGGTCCATAGTACCACACCGGATATAGTTACATTTTATTTTGAAGTATGAAATTTGGCGAGCGGCCACCATGGGAGAAAAAAAAGATTGTCGAGTGGCCCCCAAGTGAAATGAGTTTGAGACCCCTGCCTAAGGGTGTGTGTTAGCCGTCTCTCCCTGCTGTCTTTTCCCTTCCTATATCCCCCTCAGCCTCACCACCCTACATGTCATTTTTTACCTAAAGCCACTCCTGGATTAAATCTGTTCTAAGTATAGGCTTTCATCATACAAGGTTTGGATATACTTGTGTAAAGAAGCTCTATGCACTACACGTGGGCACCCCAAAGAGAAGGGATTGTTGTGAGACAAATAGGATAATTATGCTTTATAAATTGTGTAAGACGAGGTATTTGTCTAGTTGAAAATAAGACACTGGGCTAATATATAATGTTTTTACCTGTAGGGCTTGCTTGAAGCCCAAATTGCTGATTACAGAGTATGCAGCGATGATTTATACAGACGCCATCAAGTAATGGAATAGGTTGTGGTCTTTAGAGCCATATGAGAAGGGCATATGTATCTATATAGACATATATTTATGATCAATTTCTAAGGGTATCTATTGGCTTTTATAGGTCCGGCTTATATGATATAAAGAAGATCTTGATGTGTTATTACCCAATAGAATATTTGGCTTTATCTGAATGTTCCTCACACTCCTGGCCCCTGTGGTGGTGTCCTATGAACTCCCTTTCATCCCTCTCCATCCGCCCACATGGTTAAGAGGTGGATAGCAGCGATGTTGCTATTTCTAAAAGACTATTGTAAATCTATTTATTCTGATGAAGCATAATGGCATACACTTCAAAGTGGAGCTTTGAAAATATAGATGTTGGAGCTGCCAATGTTGACGTAGTTTTTAAAAGTTGCAGTTCCTGCCCTTCCTACCGCATATCTCCCCCCATCTGTTCTCAACATCATCCTGCCCTCACCACCATCTGACCCCTCCCCCCTCTCTGTGCCTGACTCCTTCCCTTTACCCCCCTACTGCTCTCCCCACCGTGCCTGCTAGGGCTTCAACTAATGATTATTTTCATAACCGTTATTTTCATTAGTTGGCTGATTCTTTTTTGATTAAAATCGATAAATTAGATAAAAACAAAAATGTAATACCATCTTGTATTTAAAATAAAATACACAAATGGAATGTTACGAGCATAAAGTTTACTTCAGAATAAAATTGCATGCACAATTTTTTGGCAATTGCCCCACACTGGAGCGCACGGCATTGCACTGCGGGTTGGAGGCACGTTTGGTGTGGCATTGAAATTAATGGTACCGCAACGCACCTCCCGCAGCATGCGTCAGGCTGAAACCAAAAATAGTTTTTTTTCCAACCTTTTTTTACTTTTATTTCTAATTGTATGTATTATATTAGACATTTGGATTAGTTTCATGAATTTAAAATAATCTGGATTGGAAAAACTCCAAGCCAATACAATAACTAAACTTTTATTTAAAATAAAACGCACCAAAATTGGACAGAAAATACAAAATAAATAAATATCACACAATATATATATATATAATAAAATCCCATCAGTTTAGAGTTAGCCATGAATGTTGGCCTGAGAATTATTGCTCTCACTCTGGTGCACGTGGCGATACTGGACATCGTAATTTTCATACGCAGGTGCACCTGACTTGTGTTTCCATTAGTATGTGTGTATTCGTGGGGAACTTCACATTTTTGGGGGGGTATTTTTTATAAATTCACAGTCTCTCCTCCCCAATGGCTGCAGCGGTCTGTGTCCCCTCCAATCCCCGCTGCCTCTGCCATTTAAAGCGGGGGAGAGCAGTGGGGAATCGGAAGGGTTACAGACCGCAGCAACAGGCTTCCAGCGGGGAGGAGAGCTGCAGAGCGGCCGGAGCATAAACAGTAATTACTATAGATATATTACGACCATTTACAATATCCATTACTAATCAAGTGTGGGAAGATAAAAATCGTTGTAAAATTATAATGATTGTATTTTTTTCTGGTATATGGACATTTCACAGACTCTCACCTGAGGTAAAAAAGTGTTCCGGATTTCTGTGCTCAAGTCAATTACCCCAATATCATCTGATCTCTAAATCTATAGCCTTAACTTTTGAAAGCCTCTCAAAAGTTTGTTTCATTGCCATGACAATGTTTTGAATGTTAACATTCAATTTCTGGATCCACGGAAATGTAAAATTTGTGTATGCATGGGATCTTAGTCGCTCCCTTGTACCACTGTATTTATGTAAATGTTCACTTGCGAAAACAACTACTTTCATAATGGCAGTCATTGCATGAGGCTAGGTCACAAAACCTTCCAACACTGCAAATGATATGGATGACACCAAAGATCTGCCATTGCCATTCTGATGATTTGAGCGTTGGCTATATTCAAGGAATTGCAGAAACTCTTGCTACTTTATGTTGTTTTATAATTTGTGCTGCTAATGCAAGGCTGAACATTTTGACTTATGCAATCACTTGTGTGATTTAAAAAATGAAAAGCATACTTCGAGTTTTCTAAGATTTTCATCAAAACTGGTTTCAGCATTTTAAGATCCTGTGTAGTTTTTACAATAATTCCCTTTTCCATATTTTTCTCCATTCCTTAAAGTGATATGAAAGACAAACATTTGTAAGCTTTTTTTGAAAATGCTGAAATCACTTACAATGGATGCCGTTTTAGTTTCTTGCAGAATTAGCTGGTCCCCAGAGCACTGGCCTGTTTTCTGTTTTAGGGTGGCTGCTTTTCAGAGTCCTATGAAGCCACCCTTGTGTGTTCTCCACAAACACAGCAGGGCAAGCCACTCCCTACATTTTTCTTAAAGCTCATAGATAAGACAGCTGCTGGAGACTGTGCTCCTGAACAGGAAGTTCAGGGATGTGTAGCTGAGGGTTAAAGACAGCTGTTCGGAAACATGATGACTAAGCGCTTGGGCAAAATATATAAAGAAATATTTTGCTGGGCAATGTATATGTTTAATCTGGATTCATTATTGGAAAAGGTTTGAAAGTTTAAATACTACTTTAATACAAAAAATGCCATCTCATTCAAAATAAAATGTATGAGATATGGTTTTATTGCCCATCTCCTTCTGCTATTTCCTTTCTTGGTGTGTTATTTAAGGTAATGAAATGGAATGCATTATAAAAAATGTCTGAAATCAGATAAGTAGACATATGACAAAAGAATGCTAAACAAACACGATTGTGCATTCCCAGAATTGATGTCAAGACCTGCTACTTGAATAAAAGGCCAGACACATCAATTGTGTCGTATCACAAAGATGCTAAGCTATAAAAGGTGGCTTTAAAAAGGTTATTATGATACAAATCGATGCTAACAGACAAATTGTGCATTCCTTAAATGGAAGTCCAGGCGCATTGACTGAGTAATGTCAGCGTTTGCAGCTGCGACTAGGCCCTGGTACTTCACCACGGTCCCAAAATCACTAGTCTGTATTGTTTTAGAAGAAAAAAAAGTATCAGTAATTGGTATCGGCGAGTACTTGAGGAAAAGTTTTGGTACTTGCACTTGGTCTGGAAAAAATGGTATAGGTGTATCGCTAATTGTTGGAATACAATAGAATGATCAACAGGCCCACAAATTGTGTATTCAAAATCCAGAGGTGCTACCTAAATGGAAGCCCGGGCACATTAATTGAGTCACATATAGGTGCCTTAAAAAAGGAGAACTATGGGGTCAGTGCTTTTCTCCATAGTTCTCCTTAGGGTAACAGGAGGACACAAACTAGCATCCTCCCATCACCCAAAGCTCAGTATACCGCGAGCTACAGCTCCCGGTATACTCAGAGGCCACAGCCGGAATGGATCCCGACAATGCTGTCTGGATCCACCCAGCTGTGTGAGTGACAGCTGGCTCTGCCTATCTAGCGGCAGAGCCAGCTGTACCCGCCCCATCCGTTCCGCCAGTAAGCGCTGGAGGATAGGACAGGGGAGGGGGGGGGGAATCCCTGCAGGGAGCCGTGAGTGACAGTCACGGCTCTCTGCACGGATAGATCGAGAAGTAAGCGAGCTACGATATGTGTACGCTTACTTCCTGATCTATTGAGCCGACCTGTGACAGTTTCATTGTCACACGTCGGCTCGAACTATGAGGCTGAGTGATTTTCACTCGCCTAATAGTTCTCCTTTAAGGTTTATGAAGAAAGTACAGTGAAGGGCGACTAAACTGATAAGAGACATGTAGGAGCTCAGCTATGAGGGAAGATTAGCTGCACTGAATGTGTGCTCTCTGGAGAAAAGGCGATTATGGGGAGACATGGTTACTATGCATAAATACATAAATGATCCATATAGTATGCTTGGTGCCAAATTATTCACTTTAAAAGGTCACTGCAAAGGACAAACGGGGCACTTTTTGCGTCTGGAGGAAAAGAGGTTTAACCTTTGCATACGGAAAGGATTCTTCACAGTCAGAGCTGTGAAATGGTGGAATAGACAGCCCCAGGAGCTAGTTCTAGCTAACTCAGTTAATTGTTTAAAAAAAAAACAAAAAAAACATCTGGATGTATTCCTAATGCAGAGAATATTACTGGATATTGAGTTCTTATAGGTATATTAGGCATCAGAGATTTTAGATCCAGTGAATATCCGATTGCCGTATGGGATCAGGAAGGATTTTTTTCCCCTTGTTGGAGCAAATTGAACCATGTTTTATAGGGTTTTTTTTTCCTTCCTCTGGATCAACGGTGGGTACTTCTGGGTATAGTTCTGTTTAGGCTTTTTTTTTTCTCTATAGGTTGAAACATGTATCTTTTTTTTTTTCAACCTGACTAAACTATGCAATTCAATAAAAGACTAATGCAAAGCATAGTTTTTAAATGTCGAAGTACATTGCATATTTTTTATGTACATTTTAAGTATATGAGCCTGTGAGGTTATAGTGGCTATACTGGGTATGCTGCAATATACTAGAATCTGCTTATAAATCTAGACTGACATATACAGGCAGTCCCCGACTTACGAACAACCCGTACTAACGAACCGAGGTCCCCCCCCGAGATTAGTGCAGCTCCCAAGTCCCGAATGTGACCTGTCCCTTTAAGAAAAAGTATCGGTAATTGGTATCGGTGAGTACTTGGAAAAAAGTATCGGTACTCGTACTCAAAAAAGTGGTATCGGTGCATCCCTACTAGAGGCCAATCGGCGCTCTGCTAGGGCTCCAGTCGGCTTCAGCCATTTTGGAGAGGACAAACAGCACATATTGTAATAGGAGCAGATTTCCTGGACACTAGAGAACAATCTGTCCTATGCTGAGTCTTCAACAGAAGGCGGCCATCTTGGCAAGGACAAAGATGCTCCCACAGGGCTTCACACTAAACGATATGGCTGAAACGTTTTACACACACACACACATGTATTCAAAGAACCAACACTGATATGTATTAAAATATTAATAAAATAAAATAAGTCCATGTTAATTAAAGGGAATCCAGAAAATTTGATTAGGGCTTTCACTAGATTGTTAAATTAAAGTTCAGGAATGCGCTGTGACTCCACCAATGTAATAAGTCATACTCAGCTGTCTACCTGATCTATAGACCTTGAGGGGAATTTATCCAATTTGGAGAACACAGAATCTGGAACAGTTACTTATAGCAACCAATCAGCTTCACTTTTCAGTTTCTTCATTTAGGCTTTAAAAATGAGTGACAACGTATGCGACCGACTGAATGTTCTGGGAGCTGCGTGACAACACATGGCATAGAGTGACCCTGCTTGGAGCTGTGTGACAACACATGGGAAAGAGTGACTGTTCTTGGAGCTGCGTGACAACGCATGGCACTGACAACCCAACATTTTCAAAAGCCAGGGACAGAAAGTGAGGTAAAATCTTCTGAACAAGGGGAACAGACAGCAAAACAAACGTGACCCTTCCCTAGGCTATCCAAAACTAAAAAATGTTTTTTGGGCTGGAGTTTCCGACTTGCATACAAATTCAACTTAAGAACAAACCTACAGTCCCTATCTTGTATGTAACTCGGGGACTGCCTGTACTATTTACTTCTAAATGTACAACCACTCGTTAGCATTATTCTTCCATACATTCCTATAGCCTACATAATTGT
>NW_017306544.1:530690-583329 GCF_000935625.1 Nanorana parkeri
CTTAACCCATTACAATAGCTGTTACTACTCATGTGCGTCAGGTGAAACTGGTTGTACTATATTTAGGGCTATATTGTAACTGTGTATGTAACTATGTAATGTAACTTTCTTGTGGCTACCCCCCTAGATGAAGTAGAATACTTTAATATGTATTAATGTGTACTCCAAGGTACCCATTTCTGCAGGTAGTTTGGAAATATACTGGACAAACTATATGTGGTAAAGCACCACCATATGTTGCATTTCTGAGCTGTCTTGCAATGATACAATGGAATAATATACTTCCATGTAGATCATCCATTTAAACATTTTTGTTCTACTGCTCCTCTGAAAAGCTTTTATTCAAATCATTTTTAAATGAATAATGTTAGAGTTTTTTTGTGAAATAATATAAAGTAGTAAGTGATGCATACAAGTAGAGATGCACTGAATACTGGTTTTGGTGCCGATACTGGGCATTTTCACGAATACTTGTACTTGTGAATATGCCCCGATACCAGCGGTTTTTTCTTAAAATGGTAAATGTTCTCAGTTTAAACATTTGATATGTTTTCTTTTGTGAATAAAATATGGATTTATGAGATTTGCAAATCATTGCATTCTGTTTTTATGTAGATTATACACAGTATTCAACCTATTTTGGAATTGGGGTTTTATTGCTGGGATTTGTAGTGCTCTATAGCCGCTGTCATCCTGCATTGCCATATAATGTATTGCTGGGATTTGTAGTCCCCTGTAGCTGGTATTATATTAATACCATCAGCTATAGAGGACTACAAATCCCAGCAATGCAGAATAATACTATTATTACTAGGGATGCACCGATACCAAGTACTGTAGTCAGTACAAGTACATGTACAGATACTTTTCGAGCTCCAAGACAAACTAGAAAAAAATTCAGAAGTTAGGAGGCCGCTGTCATGTGTAAGGAGCACACGGAGCTCCTGGGATTTGTACATCTCTGTTTTAAATGTATATAAATTTAATTGTTTTTATAAATAAAAGGGATGCACAGATACCAGTTTTGCGAGTACGAGTACTGGTACTTGCCGAGTACTTACAAGTACGAGTAATGATACATTTTTGTTTAGCGTCATGTGACAGTTTTTCTAAAACAATACAGACTAATGATTTCAGGACAGCGGTGGAACACCAGAGCCAGGTCCCAGCTGCAACCGCTGCAACCCTGGTAGTTCTCATGAAAATGCCAAGTATCGGCACTCGTACTCAAAGTATCTGTGCATCCCTAATTATTACAGAATAAGAGCATTTAGGTACAGGGTGCGACAAAAGCTTTGAAATCATTAATACCTTACATTTATTGGTGCATATTAAAAATCGGTATATACAAGAGGTGCACCGAAATGAAAATGTCAAAACTGAAACCGAAATGAAAAAAAATAAAAAATTATGTCAGGCCGAAACTGAAAATGTTTTTTATTTTAACTTTTTCAATTTTTCTTAAATATTATATTATTTTTTATAAACTTACATTTTTTTTATTTATTCATTTTTATTAAATATTCTTATGTTTTACTTTACTTTTAGGGGCTTCGGGGAAATATTTGGGGTCTAAACATACCTCTATTTCCCCTTTAAAATAGAAAAAGAAATTGAGGACACGGAATGCTCAATCTCTTCTGCAATCGGTTATAAATGAACAGGAATCCTCTATACTGAGTGTTCCTGTTCATTCATAACTTGGACATAGTGTGTTTACTATAACCACAATCATGAATGAACAGGAGGTGATGTAGATCACTTCCCATTCATTCATAATTGAGGCTATAGTAACCGTACTATATCCTCAATTATTTACAAACACTCAGCGATCACCGACTACTTGTACCGCTCTCCATCCTGACACGCTGTCACAGGAGGCTGGGCGGGGCAGTGCGGGAGGGCAGCTCAGCCTCCTGTGACAGCAATAACAGCTGTCTCCACCCACACACCGCTGCTCTCCATCCTGGATTGGCTGTCACCGGAGGCTGGGCGGGGCGGTGCGGTGCAGCAGGAGAGAGCTGTTATTGCTTCTGAGCTGCCATACAAGATCTAGTATTCAATATATTGCTATAGGATTTTGGGAAATACATACAGAATTGCATTTACTCAGTTTGTCAAGACCACAGCTCCACATAGAGCAAAATGTCTACAACATACTTATTTATTATAAGCATAAGAGACTTACACCCCAAGTTCAAACCTTGCGAGTCAGTGCATATGATTCCAACAATGGATGGATTTTTCATCCTGCAATGCAACGGAAAAAAATAACAGAATCTTAACAGTTATTCTTAAAATATAAAGTAAACCACAGACTAAATTTCGAGACCCAATGGGTAGAAAATCATAAGTCTCAATTTAAAGAAGGGGAGAACAAATAAAACCTTCTTTTGGTGGCACTGCCTTCCAAAAATGATCGTAAAGTAAAATTGTATTAAATCGATTTGTTCCTTTTACAAAGCCAATAAAATAAAATGTTTCTCGTAAAAAAAAAAAGTAATAATTTTTATGAATGTGCATTTTCTAATTTAATGTTAAGAAATGTAAAGTAATGTTACAAAAACTAATGAGACAAACAAAATACCTCTTGTATTTCAATAAGTCAAGGCCAAAAATATATACAGCTACTAAAAACGGTCCTTCCAAGAATCTTCCTGGACTGCTACCTGAGAGCTGATTGATTTCTCCATCTACAGGACACACATCAAAAATTTGAAAACCCCTCCCACCCCCCTCGTCCCTCAGTGGCAAAAAAGAAAAACTACCATACAGAAAGTGAAGTAAAATATATATATATTTTTTTTAATTAAAAACACAGTATTAAAATAACATCAAACAAATCAAGTGTCTTACAATTCTTGCAGAAGCATATAAAAAAAAAAGGGAAGAAGGGGATTGTTGGAGCATCTTATGTACCAAATAAATAGAAGAAAGGTATCGTAGAGAGATGACAAATATTTGTCATTGAAACAAGTAAATATCACAACATGGTGCAAAAGTAGGCCACAATGCAAACATGACTTTGGTATTGTCTCGATATCTACAACTGTAGAAACTAGAGATGCACCGATACCAAGTACAGTACTCGGTACAAGTACAGATGTTTTTTGATCTTCGAGCTCCAAGACTAGACTAGAGAAAAATTCAAAAGTTAGGAGGCAGCTGTCATTTGTAAGGAGCATACAGAGCTCCTGGGATTTGTGCATCTCTGTTTTAATGTACGATTTTGTTTCTATAAATATATATTAGGGATGCACCGATACCAGTTTTGCAAGTACAAGTACTGATACTTGCCCAAGTACTTACAAGTGCTGATACATTTTTGTTTAGTGTCATGTGACAGTTTTTCTAAAACAATATCTACTAATGATTTCAGGACAGTGGTGGAGCGCCAGAGATAGGTCTCTGCTGCAACCCCTGTAGTTCTCATGAAAATGCCAAGTATCGGCACTGGTACTGGAAAAGTATTGGTGCATCCCTAGTAGAAACAGTATTTAGAAGTAGATAATTCAGAAACGGATATATTTGCCTTTATAGGACCCGTGATGGAATTATTCGGGTCCTTAATGGGTTAAAACACTGTTTACAATTGTAAATCCGGCTGTGGGCTTTACAATAGAAGAGATTCTGCCGACTCAGCTGCAGCCAGATCGCTTCTACAAGCCGGTAAAGTGCCCGACACCCCCGCTGTGTTTCCTGGGCTCCGCTGCCCCTTTGCAAGCCGGGAACCAGCATGCAGGGTGCCAACAGGAAGCTGGGGAGGAGAGTGGCAAACGTCCGTTCACCGATCTCCTACCCATTCTATGGGACCGGAAGCTATGCAAAATACATCATCACTTCAGGTCCCATAGCGATCATTGCTCGGCTCTTGAAGCCCAGTAACAAGCTACTGAAGTATGATCTGCATTTTAATAGCTTACTTCAAGTGGAAAGGTGATACTAGGGGTCTTTTGGACCCCCAGTATCACCTTAAAGAGGACCTGTTACTGCCAATACGCTATCACATGGGGGTTTCTAACCTCCCCCTATGTGATAGCAATTAAAGTGAAGAAAAAAAAAGTAAAAGAAAAAACAAAACAGGACACATGTAAAAATAATGTTAAAACATTGTTGAAGTCCCCTGCGTGTGTCCACCCTATTATTCATGGCAGGTGTCTTTTCTCAGGCATTAGATATTCATGCTCGTATAAACCACCTTTAATAGATAAAGGAGCAATTTTGCCAGGGAATCTCAACCCCCAACCACAATTTCATACATTACAAAGCCCCCATACAGTATAGCAAAAGCGCCTTACGTATCCTCCAAATGCTGCTCCAGAGCCGCTTCCATGATCAGCATAGCTTCTTCCGTACACCACTCACGTGATCTAGTCAGCTGCCGCTTATGACGTAACTCGCGATAGTTTAGGAAGTTGCAAGAGAGTCCATCCAGATATCTTCCTACTGAGCGGAGAAACAGCGACCTCTAGTGGTGGTACACTGCACGTGTGAGCTTTGTAGTGTCATGTACTTTACATCTGTGGCGAACGGTGTTCTAGAACAGCGGAACAGTACCACAACAATTCCGAACAGCGATTGCTAGAGCTCCCTCTGCTGGCAACAGTGCTAGTTGCTAATAAATGATTTGTTGAATTGTATTGCTACTGTCTGTATTGAGCTCCAGGATCTTTTTTTTAAATTGACCCTTGCGGTTAAATTTACCCTTGCAGTGCACTGCAAGGGTTAACTGCTCATATTTCTCTAGGGGCGAAAAAGAGAGCTGAAATACAGACCCAATCCTCCTTCCTGAGGCAGTGACCTCTTACCTCTCTACCCCTCCGCCCTGGCTGTGCTATGTCCCTTGGCGCCCTTATGTCTAATGGACCTGTATTAGACATGATGATGTCACAGGTGCTTAGACCACCAGAGATTGGGGGAGAAGAGGCTGTGGGGACCCGGTCTAGCAGCCAGTTGGGACCAAGGATGGTGGTGAGTATTTTGCCTTTATTTTCGCCTTGAGAGGAAAACGAGCAGTTAACTTGCAGTGCAAAAACAAGAAATTTAAGAGGTCAGTCTTCATTTCTTAAGTCTGTTCTGGTAGTTAAACCAATAGCCTCAGGTTGCCCACAAGGCATGCGTTACACCTTTTCTGGCTGCCGGAACTAGCATATCTAGTTATAGTTTTGGCTACTGTGGGAATGTAGTTATGGTTCTTATAACTTTTCTGGCAGTTGATTCATAATCCCAGGGCTATTGAGCACCTTTGTCAGTGACTGCAGCAAACCACCCAGTATGCTAACAACCACCCTGGTATTCTGGCACCAGTACCCAGCATGCTTAGCATGTTTTGTGGCTGCCAGAACAAGTTCTCCAAGTCACTCCTCATCTCATGCCTGTACCAACAGCTAAACCGGAATTCTAGGGTTGCTAAGAGCCCATTCCAGTGCCTGGGACATGCCACCTAGTAAACCAAAAACCCATTTTGGCACCTGTAATGGAGAACCCAGCACGTTTAGCACCTGTTCTGGCTGCCAGCATAAGGTACCCAGCTCGCTCCACATCTCATGTCTTTTCCTTCAGCTGAATCAAGGGTCCAGGGAGACAAACCACCCATCCCAGAAGCCACCTAATATTCCAACAATCCATTTCGGCACCTGTTCTGGGTACTGGAAAAAGGTCCTCGGGTCACTCTTCATCTCTTATGTAGGGTTGGGCTCAATGTTCGAGCCGAACGTGAGTTCGACTTGAACTTCGCTATTTCGTGTGTTCGCCGAAGTCATCGTCGTGGACAATGCCGGACGTCGTGATTGACCCTGGATTACATCGATGGATCAATTTTTTTTTTTTTTAAATAAAGGATTTTTGATTAAAGTCTGGTGTTTTTATTTAATCTTTTATTTAACCATTTCGTGAATGGGTAGGGGTACAAGTACCCCTTACTCATTTATTCACAAGGGGGGGGCCACATCAGGGTGCTCCTTCATTTAAGGGGCACCCTGATGTGAAAAAGCCACCTGCCCCCACCCCCACAACCAACGCCCCAGGGCTTGTGGGGAAGAGGCCCTTGTCCCCATCAGCATGGGGACAAGGTGCTTTTCCAGGGGCAACCCTGGAAAAGCACCCTCCCAGTGCCAAGGGCATGTGGCCTGGTATCGCAGGGAGGGCACTCGCTCATTCCCCCACTTTCCTGCCCTGCCAGGCCTGTGCTCAGATCAAGGGTCTGGTATGGAACTTTAGGGGGGACACCACGTCTTTTTCCCTCCATTTTTGGGGGTGTGGTTCCTCTTTAAAAATTTCTACCAGACCTTAAGGGCCTGCTATGACTTTAAGGGGGAACCCTACACACTTTTTTTGTTGTTGTTTTTTTACTTTATACTAAAATTCAATGCACAGCTTGGCCATGCTCATTGTAACTTTTCAGAGTGGGCATATTGTTTCATGTCTGTTTCATTTGTTCACATTACACATTTTGCTTGTTTTGTTACAAATTGAAATTTGGACGAAATTCAGTAAATTGGAATGCATGCAAATTTCTGAATTCTAACATATCCGAATTCAAACAAATGTGAATTTTTGTTTAACAAAAATTTGGATCGATCCGAATTTCATCTGAATTTCGTCCAGCACCAAACTAATGTGTGATATTGGTGACTTGCTGTCCTTTTTGTGTGATATTAGTAACTAGCTGTCACCAGTATGGACTAAGATGACCAGTACTGAAATAAATGACTAGTATGGATGGGCTGAAATGACTAGTAGGAAGCAAAATGACTGGTAAACATTAAGATGCCCAGTACGGACTAAGATGACCAGTACGGACTAAGATGACCAGTACGGACTAAGATGACAAGTACGGACTAAGATGACCAGTACGGACTAAGATGACAAGTACGGACTAAGATGACCAGTACAGATAGACTATGGTGACCAGTACAGTACTAAAATTACCAAAAAACCCTAAAACTATGTTCAATTAATTTTGAATTAAACAATCTGAATAGATCTGAACCAAAAATAAAAAAATCAGATTGATCGAAAACAAAAAATTCTAATTAATCCAAATAACAAATATTAAGCTGAATGGAATTTCGGCCCCGAATAACCAAAATGAAAAATAAAAATCAGAATTGATCCAAAACTAGACTCATTTTCTGGGGGGGGGTTACATGTCTAGTTCACATGTGGTTTTCATTGATAATAAAATATAAATAAACTATGAATTCTTGTTTGCATTTGTTACAAGTTTTTTTTAATAGTTCTACATGTATGCATGCTGTGGTGTGTGTTAAAGGGAGACTACGCTCAAAAAGGTTTAATCAAAAAGGGTAGCATTTAAATATCTAAACAAATAAAGGTAAGCTGTTCAAATTCAGAGCTGTGAAATCAGTTGGCAAGATATAAATAATTGCAACTGCACATTTTATTTGAAACTAATACTTCAGTATTAGTTGCACTTGCTGCTAACGCTTACTGGCTAAGAAGAACAATACCCCAAACTCTGTTGGTAGATAGGGACACACCTCATTTGGCGGAAAAATTATGCTCTGTTTAGGATCAGAACATTAAGATATTAAAAAAATACATTTTAAACACCTCCTTTAAAAAAAACACAAAATGAATACAAGATCCTTTTGTACCATTAGTACCATTAGTTCCTCTTTTTTGACGCTCCTATGAACATTCGCTTTGGTAGATTGCCTTTCTAGAGTGTAATTTTTACATTTTGATATGATATGTTTTTGTAGGGTCATGGTGCAACAGTGCCTAAAGAAAGACCAACAGAGGTTTGCACAGACCAAGTTAGGCTTCCAATGCAGAAAGATGTGCTAGTTGAAGAGGAGTTGAGAGCACAAAGTCCAAGTAGTTTAATCGAGAAGGAGTTAGACTCTGAAAGCAGCTCTAAAATTATTATTTTAGAACAATCACGCATTCCTGGTTCTGAAGCTACAAGCTTCCATGATTTAGAAAGTGGCAGAACAGAAGAAGAGTCTGTATCTTCTGATTCAGTTTGACACCACCAAAACTCTCTTTAGTCTTCCTTCTACATGTTCCATTGCAGAAAAAATTGCATTTGTGGAAATGCATCCAGTGCAATCAAGCAGTACAGATTGCGAAGGCCTTCCCTTTAAAGACATTGATTTTTATTTCCATAGAAATCCAAATGGAGATCATTATTATTATTATTATACAGGATTTATGAAGCGCCAACAGTTTGCACAGCACTTTACAATATAAGGAAGACATTACAATCACAATACAATTCAAGACAAGATGTTAAGGAGGGCCCTGCCCCTGCAGCTTACAATCTAAAAGGTAGGGGGAAGTGATACATGAGGAGGTAGCTGTGTGGGGATGAATTGTTTGACAACGTGATGGTTGAGGGCTTGTTCACACCAAATGCAGACCATATCTGCGTGGGTTTCTGCACACGCAGTGCAGTGTGTTATACCGCGTTTTTTGCAGCGCTTTTGATGCATTCCGGGCCATTTTTGACGAAAAAATGATTTTTTTTTTGTTTAAAATGGACTCTCAGGGCGTTTGCATGCATTTTTGATGTGTTCCACAGCAGGTAAAATAAGGCTTGCTGCAGTTTTTTTACATGCTCTGGAATTAAACGCTGCAGTGTGAACTAGAGCCCAAAATACCATTGGAATACATTGGACGCAGTTTTGATCTGGTCTGTAACTGCTCTGCTCTACTCCTGGAACGCGCTTGGTGTAAATAAGCCCTTAGTGTTTAGGTTGAGGTGGGATAGGCTTCCCTAAAGAGATGAGTCTTAAGGGATCACCTAAAGGCAGTCAGAGTGGGAGATAGTCAGACAGGATGGGGGAAAGAATTCCACACGATGGGAGAGACTGTAGAGAAGTCCTGGAGGTGAGCATGAGAGGGGTTGACGAGGGAGCTGGAAAGCAGGAGGTCTTTGGAAGAGCGGAGGGGACGGTTAGGGTGATACTTTGAGACAAGGTTTGAGATATAGCCGGGGGCATAGTTGTGGATGGCTTTGTAAGTGGTTGTTAATATTTTGAATTTTATCCTTTGGGTTATTGGAAGCCAGTGGAGGGATTGGCAGAGGGGGGTTGCAGACACTGAGAAGTTGGTTGGGTGGATGAGTCTAGCATCAGCATTTATGATAGACTGAAGGGGAAATAGCCCGTGTAGTGGTAGGCCAATGAGGAGGGAGTTGCAATAGTCAAGACGGGAGCTAACAAGTGAGCGGTAACATTGGTTAGGAAGGGGAGTGTTTTGGAGATGTTGTGAAGAAGATCTTATTCGGCGCTCATGGCTTACTTGCAGAGTAAACAATATGAAGCTTGAAGCTTTTTTTTTGCAGCATCTGCATTGCAATTTTCAATTCCACTTTATCGTTCACTAGTGGGTGTACTCATTTTAGGCATTGCTATGAGACTGCTAACAAACATGAGACATCAAAAACTCACTGAGAAGCTGTGAACACAAATTTTACTATAAAAAAGAGCAGAAGCATTGATACATTAATAAACCAGGCACATGCTTCAAAAAGAAAGGAGATACTTCAAAAAATAACAATCATATTCATAAATGTATTTCTGAAAGTGAAAAGAGTAAAAAACAGAGAAGATTCCTGGGAAAACAGACAGCTGCCCGTGGATCACTTGTGACATTTTTGTCATATAACACAGTAAAATAAAGTTATTATGGCAATAGTCCAGACCATGAAGACATCAATAGTGTCTGAAATTGGTGAAAAGAGATTTAGCATCCAAGTAGATGGTACGTAAGATGTTGGAGTAGTTGACCAAGCTACTGTGGTCATTAGATATGTGAAAGAAGAATCTGTTAAGGAACTTCTCATCACTGTTTTACCAGTAAAAGACACATGTGGAAGAGGATTCAATTAACTTTTAATGTCAAGTTTTCAAGTTCTTGGACTGAATTACAAAGAAAATTGCAGGAGAGTCTGTTGATGGAGCAGCAAACATGAAAAGTGCTTATGTGGGGTTGCGTGCTCAGATTGCAAAGGCCTAATGACTAAAGGCATCAAAGGCCTAATGCCTAATGCTGTCTACATTTGGTGCTATAGTCACATTTTAAACCTGTGGATCTCTGATTGCTGTGATGTTTTAGAGGCAAAAACATTTTTGGGTCTCCTACATTGCCTAGCAACATTTATTGGGGACTCTCACAAGAGAATGAATATCTGGAAGGATCAACTTGATAAGAGATGTGGGCATGAGAAACTGCTCAGGGTGCAAAACATTGGAGAGACAAGATTGTAGGCCAAAGATAAAGCCCTCCACTGACTATTTGGAGAAAAACACTCTCTTTTTGGACACTTCAGAAGTTTTAGTGTTGGTTTCACAGTTCAAACAGTCCGATTCAAAGACTACATCGGAGACTACTTCTCTGTCAGAAAACCCATGTTTGTTTAAGACCATTTGAATGGCACACCTATTTTTGTCTATTTTTGATGATATTGGCCCCGTTTCAAGATATCTTCAAACAAGTGGTGTTGACTATATGGTTGCATGGAAAATGGTGGAAAGTACAGTTGACCAACTAAAAAAAATGGGTTTTCTTTTATAGAAGAGAAAGTAAAGCACTTTGCAAAACAATAAATTACCTAATAGTAGAAAGAGAGGGACTTGATTCACTGGAAGTTGAGTCAGAGCTCCAAGAGAGGAGAATTGTGTGAAAAAAGTGTATGCCTGGAGAATCCTCAATTGATGAAAGGCCTATCAGTGAAACCCAACGTTTTCGAGTTGATGTTTTCAGACCAATTTTGGACGAGATCATAGAATGTCTGGCTGAACAATTTTCTGAAAACAAACAATTAATTCTTGGCTTCAAATTCTTGGATCCTCGTTCCTTTGACACAATCAGAAAAGATCCAAATGTGTTAGAGACAGGAGCACTAGAAATCATTTCTCACTTGGCAAAAGTGGATGAATCATGTCTGAAAACTGAGCTACAGAGTTTTGCCAACTTGTTTCCACATCTTACAGAAGATGAGAGCGGGAAGGTAGACATAGTTCCTATTAGTTCTGAGCAAGAAGAAGATGATGATGATCTGGATAATAATCCTGTTAACCTCCCTGGCTGTATGATTTTCCTTTTTTCGTTCTATTTTTTTTTTAAACTTTTGAATCTCCTGTCAGTTCCGCCCCCCTGTGACGCGGACGCTCGCAAGGGACGGATGGCGGCATCGGCCGGAGGACACAGCGCGGCTCGAGGGACAAGGTAAGAGACTGTTTTCCCGAGTGTGGCTCGGGGTTACCGCTTATGGTACCGAAGATTAACCCCCGAGCCACACTCGGCAATACCGCCAAGGAGGTTAATGCTGATGCTAATGATGATGACTGGGGCAGCTATAAAGATGATGGTGTGGAACAAGAAACATAATGCAACTCGTGTAACAAATATTTTCTTTGCTGTTAAAGATTTTTTTTTTAAATATAATCTTTTCTCATCTGCTTATGAAATCTCTCTGTTGTGTATAAAAACCTGCTAGCGCTAACATTTACTCAAGTGGCATGTGAAAGGGCAATTAGTAAGCTAAAACTTATAAAGACTCGCCTGAGAGCCACCATGGGGTAAGAACTTCTTAATGCACTTATGATAATGTCAGTTGAAAGAGATCTTTTGGAACTTCAATTCCCAGATGTTCTTGAAAAAATTCGTAAGACCGCTACTTTGATGAGGTCTTTGCTAACTCTTTGAAAGTTTTAGAGAAAACATACCTCTCCAAATGGTAGTATTGTGTATACAATACATCATAATATGCTCTGGACTTACCAGTTGTAATATGCAGTTAACCATTAGAGGAAACTGTGTTCTCATGTTTGTTTGCTAGTTTGAAAAAACTTTTCAAGAAATGCATGTCCCCTAATTTATGTTTGCTTCTGTATATCAGATTGAAGTTGTAAAAGGTAAAATGTAAAAGGGGGGGCTCTGATGTCAAGGGATACTCTGATGTAAAAAGGGGGGCTCTGATATGAAGGGGAATTCTAATGTAAAAGGGGCTCCCAATGTAAGGGGATACTCTGATGTAAAAGGGGGATGCTCTGATATGAAGGGGAATTCTAAAGTAAAAGGGGGCTCCTGATGTAAAGGGATACTCTGATGTAAAAGGGGGGCTCTGATGTGAAGGGGAATTCTAATGTAAAAGGGGGCTCCTGATGTAAAGGGATACTCTGATGTAAAAGGGGGGGGGGGCTCTGATGTGAAGGGGAATTCTAAAGTAAAAGGGGGCTCCTGATGTAAATGTATACTCTGATGTAAAAGGGGGGCTCTGATGTGAAGGGGAATTCTAATGTAAAAGGGGCTCCTGATCTAAAGGGATACTCTGATGTAAAAGGGGGGGCTCTGATATGAAGGGAAATTCTGAAGTAAACGGGGGCTCCTGATCTAAAGGGATACTCTGATGTAAAAGGAGGGGCTCTGATATGAAGGGAAATTCTGAAGTAAAATGGGGGCTCCTTATGTAAAGGGATACTCTGATGTAAAAGGGGGGCTCTGATGTGAAGGGGAATTCTAATGTAAAAGGGGGCTCCTGATGTAAAGGGATACTCTGATGTAAAGGGGGGGGGGGCTCTGATGTGAAGGGGAATTCCAGTGTAAAAGTAATTCCTGATGTACTCTGATCTGAAGGAGTGCTCCTGATTTGAAGGGAGAACCTCACTTTTTTGTGTTTTTAAATGGGGTCCCCCCTTAAAATTCATGATATTGTAGTCTAGGGGTGCCTTGAGATTTTGCACACTTTTAAAGGGTGCCGTGACTGAAAGAAGATTGAGAAACACTGATGTAGACGTCTACTTGTGTTCCTTATAGCTGATAACCAATGACTTGACAGGACATTGTGTACGCATAGGTCGCAGTTCTCACAGCAGAGGCCCCTTGGGACACAACGAAGCCTGTGCTGTCTAGCAGAGGATCCTCCAAGACAGAGGGCAGCAAGGAAGGACTGGGATGACGGCTTCTTTTCCTTTCCTCCTTTTGTCTCCGATGAGCAGATAGGAGAGGGGGGAGGAGAAGAGAGACATGGGTACCGCTCATGGCCCCGCCCGCATGTGAGCAGATCCTTGCAGCAAAGCAGAAGCAAGTTGTACACATGAGCTGCGGGGGTCAGCTATTCCATTAATATTATCCTCGGCTCTAAATCACACCGCATCGCTGTAGAGTGCCTTCCTGCCAGTGTAGTCAGGCTGTCACTGTGACCCCAATAAAGACACCTTCCTATACATCCTAATCGACATAACTTCGGGAGGGCTGAGATAAGAATCCAGCAGCTGCCAGCCGACTAGGGCGGTAGTCGGCTTTTGCATTGTCCTAGCCTTTTAGCTGTGTGTGTGACTGAGTGGCGATGCTGGCCCTATTTAACAAGCTCTTGGACTGGTTCAAGGCCCTCTTTTGGAAGGAAGAGATGGAGCTCACCCTGGTGGGGCTGCAGTACTCTGGGAAGACCACCTTTGTCAACGTGATTGCGGTAAGATGAAGGGATGAGGAAGGCCTCATGACAGTATCAGGCTTTTGCAGTCTGCTGAATGCACATTGTCATTTGCTCTTTCCTTTTTTCCCCTTGATTTATATAGAAGTATTAGGAATATAAATGTGTACAGAACACTTGCTATGTGTTTATGCATTTTGATTGCACTGTATGAAGGGAAATCTATATAGTCAGAGATGTTCCATTGAGAATTGTATTTCAGTATTTTCATCAGCTGTTTTTCCGCAGGAAAAGGACTAGGCCTCTTATTCATATGACTCCAGGAGGGAACAGTCACTGGGCCTTTTATTACTAAACTGACTGACGGAAGATCTGTCATCCTCTTGCTCACAGTCATCAGTCTGATGCTTTTTTATTTTGCAGTGCGCCATGGTATAGGGAAATGGACCGTGTGAGCAAAAATAAGATTTCATTTGTCAGTCACTTTGCCATTCAGTTAAAACACTTTGCAAAGGATAAGGGGTCAGTCTTAGCCCCCGAATAAAGGAATAATGTCACCAGCACACCAGTTTTTGTTAGTCAATGATCCATTTTAATGGCACATTGCCATCCAATAAACTTGTATTGGATGGCAATGTGCCATTAAAATGGATCATTGACTAACAAAAACTGGTGTGCTGGTGACATTATTCCTTTATTCTGTGATTCACACGGTGCCTTCCGTGGTCACTACAAGCACCCACCCAGCTTGGGGTTACTCTGGTTAGGAGTGCAGCAAGACATCCTGTTTTTGAAGTCTTAGCCCCCGGTCACACCTAGGAGGTTAGTCATTCAAAGTAGGGCTACATTTACACGCTGTGGCTTGGATTCCTGTGGCAAGATTCTACGAAAGCCCAGGTGTGTCTGTGCATATGTTGCCACTGAGCCCATTCAAGTGAATAACAGCAGCCATATCTATCAGTGGCTGTCGTACATGGAACATTTACTTGCGGTCTGGGGTTGATGGTCGTACATGGAACGAGTAACTGCGGGTCGGAATAGGTGATTGTCCCTGGATGCAACCTGTCTGCGTCTGGATGTGGATAGCCACTGACAGATGCAGCCGCTGTCAGCCTGTCATTCACTTCAACAGGCACAGCGACCGCATCTGTATGGACACACCCGGGATTCCTGCTGCAAGAATCTTTAGGTTCTTGCCGTAGGTATCCCCAGCTGCAGCCTTAGGCCCCATTTACACCTGTCAGTAACTTGCGTTTTCAGGAATCCCTAATCTGCTGTTTACACCCGGCAGTTGTCACCCATTGAAGTTAATGATTGGCACACCGCATGTAATCGTGTGTCATATGATTACATGCAGTTAAGAATCAATAGCTCTCAATAGATCCTCAAATCATCTCTTAATTCATGCTTACAC
Organism: Nanorana parkeri; assembly: GCF_000935625.1. Classification (NCBI taxonomy): domain Eukaryota; kingdom Metazoa; phylum Chordata; class Amphibia; order Anura; family Dicroglossidae; genus Nanorana; species Nanorana parkeri. The sequence goes on from NW_017306544.1 coordinate 545,510, forward strand.
TGTCCTTCCTTCTGGAGGGTGACTACTTTTGTTTCCCATTGTCCCTGTGTGTGTTGTAAAGTAGTCACTGCTCCAATCTCGCTCTCCCGTGATAGACTACAATCTCATGTTTTTAGCCCATCACCGAATCTCGTTGAGATTGTAGTCCATCACAGGAGCAGGCATGGAGCGGTGGCTACTCTACAACACATACACACAGACCATGGGGAACAAAAGTAGCTACCCTCCAGAAGGAAGGACAGTGTCACCACCAATTCAGAGATGATTTGAGGATCTACAGACGAGTGATGCACAAATAAGATACATGTTTGTCAATAGTAATAATATATACTAAATAATAATAAATAATTAATACCTTATTTGTCAATAAGGTACTTGAATGCATTTTTAAGATTTAACTCCTGAGTTTAGTGTCACTTTAAGCCCTGTGTGAATGTAGCCTAACATCTATGAAAATGTGGAATAGGCTACCTCAGGAACTAGTTCTAGCCAGCTCAGTTGAAGGTATAGTCCACCTTCTAGAAAATAATGAATGCACACATATTCGTAAAAGCAAAAATGTGCATTTTATTGAATTTTGTTTTGAATTGGAGCTAGTAAAGCATTACAACCATGATCATTGGATCGTGGGTGCAATGCTCTGGCTCTTGCAGATTCTCCCTCCACTCCAAGTCTGTACTGAGGTACAGACACTCAATAATACAAATTAGTAGGAAGATTGAATGGACTACAGTTGAGGTGATTTCATAACAAGAGCTTGTTAAATAGGGCCAGCATCGCCACTCAGCCACACTCAGCCTTGTATTTCATTGAGAACCACCAGTCCCACTACCGCAGTGGCAGATGGGACCTAAAGTTTCTCCATTCACAGATCCTGCGTAATATATTTTATGTAGAGGTGCACCGAAATTAAAATTTCAAAAACGAAACCGAAATGAAAAAAAATGTCAGGCCGAAACAGAAAAGTTGGTGTTCCTGCAGACAGAGTATATTTACTTTATCCACTGGACCTCACAGTTAAAGGGTCACCTGGTAAGGGATGAAGAACTGCAACATCTAGGTGGTGGTATACATGAGCCATTAAGAAGGCACATGTAGTCAGCCTGCAGCCCAAGAAATAGAACACATTTGCATTATTACTTCATGACGGGATTATACTGTCATGGTTCCTGAAGGGGTTAATCACACCCTTGACATGCTTTACAATTCCAGTAGGTGCCTCCATTGAGAGCACAACAGAAGTTAGTCTTAAGCATTGCCAAAGTACTCCCATTTGGTCTGGTCCAAGCTTGGCAGGGTCCACAAGGTAGACATGGACCAAGGCGACAAGGCTTGTAGAGCCTAATGCCTCCCTCAGGTGTCCTTCTATTGCAGGGGTGTGGATTTTTTTTTTTAAACTACTGTCAAAGGGCTAAAGAGGGGGCCACTCAGATTTCTGGTTCAAAACGAGCAGCTGCTCCCCTGCTCTACATTTAGCCCTGCTTGCCTTCAGTGGAATTCAGTGGCCTTAAGAGAATTTCTCTAAAGCCACTGAAGTCTCTAAATTTTATGACTGTGCCTAATAATATCTCAATGGATTCCCCAGGTTCTGCCAAATAAATGAGAATTTTGCCAAATAAATGAGAATTTAATCATAAGTGACAACTGCTCCTCAAATCACAGCCATAGAGTCCATTCTACATGGTGTCATGCACCACATTTCTAAAAGATTGTAAGCTTAAAATAGTGCGACAGTGAATGTATTGACACAGTTTCTATATTTTTTAAAGTTTACTTTTTCATTTATATTCTTTCAGTCCGGACATTTTAATGAAGATATGATTCCAACTGTTGGCTTTAACATGCGGAAAATCACAAAAGGAAATGTAACTATCAAGGTAAAATCTGTCATGTCAGCTGTCCTCTAACCATGCTGTACTGTTTGATAAAACATTGTTTAAGTCTTTAGGTTTAAAGTGAACTTGCCTCGATAGATATATGACTGTTTTAACTTTTGATGTATTTCTATGGTTAAATCTGTGTTTAACGAAAAGTATGTGGAACAAAGTACCTTAACTTTTAACAAAATTTTACCTTATTGAGTATCACTCAGCTGTAGATCCTCAAATCATCTCTGAATTGGTGCTGACACTGTCCTTCCTTCTGGAGGGTGGCTACTTTTCTTCTCCATGTCCCTGTGTGTGTTGTAAAGCAGCTACTGCTCCAAGCTCACTCCTGTGATGGACTACAATCTCGATACAAATTTGTAAACTAAACGTAAGATTGTAGTCCATCACATGAGCAAACGTGGAGAGGTGGCTACTTTCCAACACACACAGGGACCATGTGGAACAAAAGTAGCCACCCTCCAGAAGGAAGGACAGTGTCAGCATGCATTCAGTGATAATTTGAGGATCTACAGCCGAGTGATACACAATAATATACATTATTGTAAATAGGTAAGGTACTTAAATGCTGAGTTTAGAGTCACTTTAAGAGACTTTGAAAGCCGGAGTAAGACCAGGACTCAAGCTGCATTAACAGGATAATTAACAAAATGGTTGTGGTAATAGCATTAATCATCCAAAGCAATAAAAGTCTCAGAATTTACGGCGATCATTGTAATTCGGTGAGGCCAATAATTGTACACTCCATAGCTTATCCCAAGCTTGGCTCTAAATTGTGTTAAGTAAAGAAAATGTAAAGAGAAAATATGAAAGAAAAAATTCTAGCAGTGATCGGGAAGTGGTAAAGGAAAGGGTAGAGAAGGACGAAAGGAAGGGAGAAGTGCTGTGGGGGGATCAGTGCAATACAAGAGACCATTACAAAAAAAACAACCTCAAGCTTGGAAGGCAGGTCAGAGACCAACATCAAATCATAGTCTACGCCCAAGGGACTCACGGCTAAATATTGTATCCAGTCAGTCCAAGTATCATAATAAGCTTTATAGGTGTCAATAGCTAAGGCTAATAATTCCTCTATTCGCATCATATCATTCATGGCGTTGACCCAGTGTGATACAGACATCTTCCAAAAGGCAGAAACTGCTTGACGGGCAGCAGAGAAAATGGAAGTAGTGATCTTTTCTGGTGTTTTTTGGAACCAGCATAGATAGAGCGGAGGGCAATTTCAGGGGAAGGGGCCAAGACAGTGCCATATCAGTCGGAGTCCGAAGTATTTTTAAAGTTGCTATCTCCTTTGTAGTCATTCTTAGTGAGTCTCTGATTTGGAACTAGCATGAAGGTCAGGAATTCTGACTCACTAAGAAGCAAAGCCAGAGAAAAATCTAGAAACTGCCAAAAAGAACTCAACAAATATGGTGCCGTGTTTTTATCCAGAGCTTTATCAGTGTCAGGGAACCAAGAAACCAGACAGAAACTTATAGTGCAGGTTTAAAAATAAAAGGAGTTTATTGAAAACAACAATAAACATAAATGCAAAAACAATGGAGGAAGTCCAGGGTGTCGTCAGTATCAAGCCAGAGGTCGAAGGACACAGCGGGTAGTCAGCCAAACCAGATCAGAGAACACTGAGAACAGGATGAACTGAAACAAAGCCGGAGTTAGGAACCAGATTAGTCAGCCAGAGCCGGGGTCATACACGGAGAACAGGAACAATAGAAGTGCACTTGGTTGATCAGAACAAATGCAAGGGTGAAGACTGAATGGAGAAGCTGAAGGTTAAATAGTGAGCTGGTGTTTGGATCACCACTCTGAGAAAAGAATTTGTCAAGAGTTTTTTCAGAAGTTGCAGAAAGATGATGTTAACTGGTTTCAGCATAAGTGGGCACCAAAGAGGAACAACGGTGCCAGAAACACTACTCAAGCCATGCTGCAAGCAGCTGGACAAGGAAGGGTAAGAAACCCTGACAATCAGGTTCACATTAAACTAGAAGTCAAGGCTGCAGAATAAAAACATTGTTCATTAAAAAATAAAATGTGCAGCCTAGGAAATGCAAACTCTGCAGAGGCTCCAACGGAGACAATGTAATATATTCACATGACACTGTGAGGAAATTTCAATGTTGCTGCAGACACTCATTATTGTACCGCTCTCCAGCCCTTCTGCGAACAAACTGCCTCCTGCTGCAACCAAATATTTAAAATTTTGACTCATCTCTCCATAGCACCTGCTGCCATTTTTCTGCACCCCAGTTTCTTTGTTTTAGTGCATAGTTGAGTCGCTTTGCCTTGTTTGTTGTCAGGTCGGAGGTATGACTTTTTGGCCACAAGGCCGCAGAAAAATGGCAGCATGTGCTCTGGACTGATAAATCGAAATGTGAAATATTTGGAAATAAACTGTTAACACTTTTATTTCTGAAAGCATTATAACTTTACAGCATTTTTGCACACCTGCCTAAAACTTTTGCATAGTACTGTATATTTATATATTATATACTATACAATAGTAATATTATGGGGGTTATTCACTAAGCTGCCGAAGGATTAAGCCGAGCGTTCGGCTCACTTGGGCTGCAGGAAGCCTTTGGTTCAGCCGAACTGAAGGGCTGCTGTACGGGCTATTCACAATAGCCCATACGGTAGCCGAAGCAGTCAGCGGGGCCAAAGCATATGCATTCGGCTCGGCTGAGCTGAAGACACAGCCAAAGCAGGGAGAACGGTCTGCCGAAGTGGACTGTTCTCCCCACAAAATGTAAAATAAATATTTAAAAAAACTGCGTGGGGCCCCCCTTCCAAACCAGACCCTTTAGTTCTGGTAGGAATGTTAGGAGGAACCCCCGAGTTAAAAAAAAATGAATTGTGGTGTTCCCCTCAAAAGTCATACTAGACCCTTTAGGTCTGGTAGGAATTTTAAGGGGGAATCCCAATGCCCAAAAATTGGGGTGGGGAAACCGTGGGGTCCCCCGTAAAATTCCTAATCAGACTCTTAATCTGGGCACTGGCAGGGCAGGAGAGGGGGGGGGCGAGCGAGCGCCCCCCTCCATGCCATACCAGGCCACATGCCCTCGGCATTGGGGGGGGGTGCTTTTTCAGGGGGACATGCCCGATGGGGACAAGGGCCTCTTCCCCACAAACCTTGCCCTGGGTTGTGGGGTTCTGTGTGCAGGGGTGCTCATCTGCATCTGTGTACCCCCTTTCTTATTGGTTATTTGTTTTCATGCCATGATAGTTCACTGAGAGTTCACTGTATGGCATGAAACAAATGGGCAGAGCGAGTGGTGACGTCACTAGGAGCTGGCAAAGTGCTCATTCTGCAGCAAGAGTTCGCCGGGAGCGGTTCATCAGAATGGGGACAAGGTGCTTTTCCTGGGGTTTCCCCCTGGGAAAAGCACACTCCCAATGCCAAGGACATGTGGCCTGGTATGGCGCAGGGATTGGGGGGGGGGCGCTCACTCATCCCCTGCCTTTCCTACCCTTTCAGGCCGGTGCCCGGATTAAGGGTCTGGTTGGGAATTTTGGGGGGGACCCCACGTTTTTTCAGACACACCTCGGATTCCTGCTGCAAGAATCTGTAGGTTCAGCTTGTGAATGTAGCCTAAATGTCTAATGTTTTTTTTACTAAAAATGTATTCTGTTAGGACATCAGCTTATGCATACATTCGAAACGCAGTCAGCATAATTTCTTTCTCCTAGCATTATTTCTTCAACAAACTAAGGCTGTTGAGGTGGACATCTCTCTACATCTTCTGGAAAAATAAGCCTGCATGTGCCAGAGTTCCAGGAAGTAAAGAGAGATATAGTAACCTGCCCTTAGTTAAAATGGCCACTGTCAGAAGACTGGGGGAAAAAAAAGATATGCAAAAAAATAAAAAGCCAACAATTATCTAGAAATTTGTGTGTGTAGATTGTCATTAATAAACATTTCTAAAGGTGGCTTTGTTGTTATTTCAAAGATGGGTAAAGTTCCTCTTTAAAGGGACAACTATGCAGGGGATGGCACCCATGACAGTCTGGAAGGTCTGAAAGCAGAGGACGGACCTGTGCTAATCCTGGGGTGCCTGTTCTGCTTTTACTTTGGCCATAGTTGGTTCCTGAGACTTTATAGTTCTGTATATGCTGCTTTTTGATCAATCATCAGTACTGCTGGTACTTGCAGTTCTCAATTGGAACAAATTGCTGCTATTGGAACACTGGGGCTATTAGTTCAGTACTTGTTGTATGCTGTTATTTGAGATTAGGGATGCACAGATACCGGTTTTTCGGTATCAAGTACGAGTATCAATATTTTGTCCCCCATACACACTGATACCGATTACCGATACCGGCATCCTGAGGTACCGTGGGCACGGATTATCAGGAAGCCGGTGTTCTATCGAAAGAATACCGGCTTCACGTTACCTTGCAACATTGAGAGGCAGGCTGGCTCGGGGGGAGCACCGGAGGAATGGCAGTCACAGCGGTCCCTCCTCCCCGCTGGTGCCGGCTGCAGTGGTCTGTGTCCTTGCTGCCTCTGCCGATACAGGCGGAGAGAGCAGCGGGGATTGAAAGGGACACAGATTGCTGCAGCCGGCACCAGTGGGGAGGAGAACGGAGGAGCAGAGTGGCAGCGGCTGCGGATTCAACTAGTCTAACTAACTCATCGATGATGACAATGATTCTCATTATTGATTATAATCAATGTAATTGATTAGTTGTTGCAGCCCTAGCTGTGTCCTTCAATTGCTGGGACGTCTCATCTGTAATCTCACGCGATCTCAAGGAAAATACGTTTTTTTAACTCACTATAAAATCCTTTTTTCTGAGTTCATTGAAGAACACAGCGCCCTCCCCCCTGGACTTGTCTGTGCCCTTTATTTGTCTCTGTTGCTTTGTTAATAACTCAGCTATCTCTAAAAAGTGGGGAGTTGAGCCACCAGCAGGGACCGCCCCAGGGCTGTGCTTTGTTGTTTTTTTTATCTGCCTAGCGTCCTACTCCTGCAAGTGGCATACAACCCTTCCAAAAAATGAAGATTCGGCTGTGTACTTCCATGAACTCAGAGAAAAGGATTTTAAGGTGAGTTAAAAAAATCCTATTTTATTTGAGATCTCATGACATTACAGATGAGATGTCCCAGCAATGCACTGCTGATGTAGCCTTCCCAGGGTCTCTTGGGCACAGATCACATCACTAATGCCCAAGAGGACCAGGAAGTGGAAAAACAGTAATTGTAAGTAAAAGCAAAATATGTTTGTTTAACAAATTAAATTAAGATGAGTTCATATCAGCATGCACAGCTGCATGCTGATGTGATTTTTAGTGAAAGGGGTAAAGGCCAAAGTTAATTTAAAAAAACTAAAATTATATGTATTATCTTTTCAAGGAAAGGGCATGCATTTCACAATGGTTCTGTTTTTATTTTTATTTTTAGCTCTGGGACATTGGGGGACAACCGCGCTTTCGAAGTATGTGGGAGAGATATTGTCGGGGAGTGAGTGCTATTGTGTGAGTAACCATCTACGTCTACACTACTTCTTATGCCCTTTCTTTCTTTTGGGAAAAAAAGCTACTTTGTATATTTTTGTTGCCTGCAAAGATTGATAAGCAAGTATAGCTGGCAAACAATAGCATATTATATTAGCATTAGCATTATATTTATAGAAAAAAATATTGATTTGCATTTTATAAAGTTCTGGTGAATTATATTAATTGTGTCCATTTGAGAGAAAAGCTGCAACATTTTAAAAACAGTGCATTCAAAGTGGTGTTTCTGCATAAATCGTTGCAGCAGAACTATTGACTTACAGTGTTTATTCTTTGCTCTTGAATTTAAAGTGACTTTTGCTATTTTTATAAGATGCAATAAAATGCTTCCCCCAAAGCAAGCAATTCATACTTACCTGTTCTAATGCCACCAAAATGCTCGGTATTGTGTATGAGAAGCATGTTCAAAGCTAGCATCCCCGGTTGTTTTTCGCCGATGACCCCCTGCATCACTACCAGAGACAGCAGCGACATAGGAGCCACTGGAAGATACCACAACAAACAGCGGGAGACCAGGCATCGGATGCAGCCAGAAGTGTGCTGTATACTAAAGATTTTTAAGCAGGTTTCTCTTCAACACAGCAGGTCAAGTGTAAGTAAGTATTGTTGACTTTTGGAATGCACTTTTTTCATCTTTTAAAAATAAGAACCAAGTCGCTTCAAAGCGTTTCTAAACCCAACGCATAAAATTAATATTTCGCCCTGAGAATTAGGAGAGCAGTACTGGATCCATGTTGACCAAATGCCATAAAACATGTCATATTTATTGCAATCTATTCCTCAGAGTCCATAATAACATTAACCTGTCGGATCTATTCCACCCTGGAAGGGACCCCAGGGCTTCTCCAAAGTCTGCGTATTAACCATTTTGCAGCGTTAAGGAGGCCATACACCTTACAATTACCGTACGATCATTTACGTCCGGTCATTGAACCGTCGTTCGATTTCCGCATGACTGCCCCATAATGCACAGACCCATGTGGATTTCAATTATCGTTCATTAGAAATACTAACTGACCGAATTTTGGCGATCGACAGCACAGATTTTTGTCTGTGCTTGTGCAGTGTTCATGTTGCAATTTTTTTCGTACTAATCCATCGGTTTTTGTACAATTCGAAAAAAGTTTTCTAGTCTGCCCGATAGACGAAATTTGGCCAGTTGTACAATAATTGTGAATGTTGACTTCCCATCAACTGCCCGATTATCGCACGAAAAACCGATTTAGTTCGGAAATCGAACGAAAATCGCAAGGTGTATTGGCACCTTTAAGAAGAAGAGGCAAGGATGTGGCTTTGTATTTGGCTGTAGAGAAAGGCACCGAGTGAAGCAAAAATGTTGAGGGGGAAAACGGTAGAGTCACGTCAAGGAGAAGCTGTATTTGTTCTCTTATGTCTTGCCAAAAAGGTTTAAGCTTTGGGCAGTCCCACCAAATATGCAAATTTGTACCTAGTAAACCACAGTTCCTACAACAAAGAGGAGAAGCTACAAAGAGGTAGTTACATTCTACCTAAGGATTGTGGAATCTGGTACTAACCAGTGAGCACCTTGTAATTAGTTTCCTGAGATCTGGAATATATGAATGAGGTATGGGTAGGTGCAAGAAGCTGCTCTACCTTTGCATCAGTGAAGGTCAGGCCAATATCACGCTCCCACTCCCTAAGGAAATATAAAGAGCCTTTCAAGCTCAATTGGAGCAACAATTTGTAGAAAAGGGAGTGAGAGCGTCTGGGAGGTGAACCCGAATCACACAATTGTTTATAATGGGTCAACGGTCTTGAAGGCCTAATTAAGAAGAAGCATGTTGTCGAAAGAAGTAACTAAGTTTGCCAGGAGTCAAAAGGGAAGGCATCCCATTGTTCCCTCAGTACTTCCAACTGAATGAGGGAATTCCTGACATAAATTTACATAAACGTACATCCCCTTTTGCATCCCAAGTCTGGAAATATGACAGTGGCTCACCCAGTAGAAACCAAAGGAAACCACCAATTGACGTCAGGGGGGATATGTTAAGAATAAGATCCCCGTGTTTATTAACAGTATCCCACACCTTCAAAGTATTATGGTAAGAACGTGGAAGCCACCAAATCCCTACAATTAGGTGGCAGCCAATGGGCATAAGCTACATTTCTATCAGCCATGAATCTTTCTTATGGAACCAACAGCTTATCCCGAACATTATGGTGCCAATCCAAAATCCGCTGCGACGCAGTAGCTTTATAGTAAAGAAAGACGTCTGGCTCTCCCAGAAAGCCAAGGTCTTCTATTGTTCTACACAAATTCCAAAAACAAACTGCGTAGTTGGCGGAAGAATGAAGGCGACAGTTTAATCGGAATTGACTGTAAAAAGAATAAAACATTCATTTATAAAATATTGATACAGCCTAGCCAAGTAAAATGTTTTATACAAAGATCATCAGTGATCACTTTCAGTAAAGGTAAATAATTGAGGTCAAACACCCGTCGTGGGAAGCCTGGGAGCTGGATACCCAAATAACGCAAATGGCTCGATGCTCATTCAAACATATATGAGGACTGCAGGTTGGAGATGATGACTGGAGATAGGTTCAGTGACAAAATTTCCGATTTGAGTTGTTTAATATGGAAATTGGAGAGAGCACTAAAAGTGTGTAGTTCTTGAAGTAAATTAGGAAGCTAGACCAATGGTTGGGTAAGGAAAAATAAAACATCGTTGTCAAGTGTTTTGTTCTCATATTATATTGTTCCTTTATGTATTTGTCAGTTTCAATTAGCTATGTAGGCAACGGATTAAGGATGTCCTCTATATCTGATATGTGGTCTTCCGCCTTCATAACCCTTTCCCTAATGGCCTGTAGATCTTACCCAAAAAGTCCCACATCCATTCTCACCTTATCTATCTTTCTCATCAGGGAAGATTTGCAAGGGGTAATCGCTGTGAATACCTGGTTAGAGACTTGCCATAATGTGAGCTCCTCTTAAGAGGTTATATCAGCAATCCCAAACCATTCATCTTGTTTGGAGCTTGGCATGGTCCAGACGCTGCCTTGGAGCTCAAAGGATGGAATGTCTTTGAGGTGCTTCAAAGCTGACCGATGTTTGTTTTGCTCATGGCAATGTTCCTAGGGGTAGGTCAAGGCAGCCAGCAGGGATTTCAAAGTTGTTGTTTGCTCACTACAGTGCAGGTGAGGAAGGAGTCTAAAGCTGGCCATACACCAGTTTGTTCTTGGGACATTTTTTCAATTTTCTGATAGCTAAAAGGATCAAAATGGGGTCAAATTGACGATTGTTTTAGACCACGATAACTAAAAAAAAAATCAAAGGAGCAGGATGGAAAATTCTCCTCGAACAAGTCAAATTCTAACAATGAATGTTGTTTTAGTTTGGGACTCAACATTCATTCTAAAATTGAATGTTAAAATGAAACAGTTTTCAAACGGCATCAGCGTCCGCTCATCCCAGAAGTTGACAATTCCTCCCTTTCATAAATATATTTGTTATAGCCTTTCTCAGTCATTTGGAGGTGTGGGCCTATTTATCATAACAGCTCTGCTTATAAATTATCATATAGTGAATGATTTTAAGATTTCTCTAACATGTTCGTAAAATAGATTCAAAGTATTTAATGATGTATCTTTTACTAAATAATTCCTGTACATTTCTAATATTCATCCAAGCATACTAGAAACATGTATTTTGTTGCCTAACAATTTGTGAAATTAATGTTCTGTTTTGAAGTGGCTATCAAAGTTAAAACTTATAAATACTTCACAGCTATATGGTGGATGCTGCGGATCAAGACAAAATTGAAGCATCGAAAAATGAACTACATAATTTACTGGACAAAGCGCAGCTGCAAGGCATTCCAGTGAGTAAATGTATTATTCTGTATTTAGTTTTGCTTATAAAAACCCACTTTGGTGCAGTTTTGTATTTTAAACCTTATGTAAAATGGTGATGATTTTCTCTTGTTGAAACAAGATAGGCTATAAGGAGGTTGCATCTAACTAGTAAGATCACAGGTAGAGAGAGAGAGGATGCTGCACATCGCATGCCTCGGGAGGCATTTTCTCACTGAACATGTGAGGAGTTATGTGTCCTGTGGCTGCAGTAGAGAAGATCCCTTGGATTTCAAGCCCAGGCTGTGTAGTGGACCACAATCTATTATGTCTGTTTCCTACTGTCCCAATTCCTCTTGTAACCTTCTGTGTCTACTCTCATTTTTTGAGAGTAGACATCAGCCCCGTATGTGATAGCAAAAAAGATAAGTGTTAAACAAATTGATTAAAAAAATAATTGTGTTATTACCTTTATTTTTTTTTTACATTTTACACAGAGTGACTGTAGTGCTCAAAAACAGCCACTGTGTATGGGAGAAGCAGAACTTCACACTGTCAGTGGCCACTCTATGTGCTGTGTGTGGATCCCTGCTTCTGAGGTGGCAGGTGAAATTGCCAGCACTGCTTTCTGGGCTTTTCTATCAACATGGAGGATGTAGCGGCTGCAATTTAAAAACAGACTTGTTTCTCTGAGGGTGGTAAGCCTGCTGGGACCCCCTTCATCCCTGGTGGCTTGATGGGTTCAGGATTGTGGAGCTGGGGCATGGCGGATGCAGTTAAGGGGAGCTTTACTGGTGCAGTGGGCACTGAGGTTAGCTGTGCGACATGTGGGGAAGTTTATCCCTCTCTTGGGTCAGGCTCTAATTTTCCCACCTGTAAATCCTTTCAGACCCCTGCTACACTCTCAGGTTCTGCCTAGGGGTTCTGAAACCCTGAGATCTATTCTATTCCTATTGAAACTCTTCTGTTTCTGAAGTTTTTGTTTCGCATGTGGAACAAGTTTTTACTAAAAAACAGAGTCCCCACCGTTGCCATCATCCTCTGATTCCTCTGCAAATGAAGAGATTTTTCCATGGGATTTTGGGAAAATAGGGGTGGCAGATCAACCTCACTCTGCTAGTGATGATGACACCTTTCCATCTACTTTTTCCACAAGAGAAAGTAGTGGTCTTTGCACTTATTCATTTGGTTTGTGAGACTCTTAAGAAGACAAGCATGGTATCCTAGTGGTTAGCACTTCTAACTTGCAGCAGAGGGATCCCTGATTCCAAACCCAGCCAAGACACTAACTCTGCATGGAGTTTGTTTGTTTGTTTATATTGAAGTTTCTGCGGATGCTTCAGAAACTCCTGTTCCTTTTGGGTACAAATAAGTCTAAACATTTGACTAAGACTTTATTTACAAAGAATGGAACTGCCCTTCTGGGGTTTTTGTACTTCAAAGCGCTTTACTTTGCGTTATCCTTTTATAAAGAATTTTCTTTAATGAAAAAAAATGGATGTCTCCTCCTATAGAATAACCAGTGTCTATGCTGAATAAGACTACTGTGATTCCGGTCAAGGAATCGTCTTCTTTTCTGTCCAACAGACAGGAAAGCGGAATCAGTAGTGAGATCTATGTACATCATTGCTGGATCAGCCTTGCATCCTGTTTTGGCCACAGCCCTTGTATCCATAACATTTACAGATTTGTCAAAACTTTTGCATCAGGGATTGGAGAGTGATCATGTTTCTCCCGTCTATGTGGAACCGGCGGTTCAATTAATTTATGCTCTTCAAAAAATAGCACTTTCGGCATTTAGCCAAAAGTGCCATTTTCGGCCAATATGTTTCGGCGGCTGATAAATCCGTGCATCCCTAGTGATATCCCTTTATTAAATTTGTCACATAAGGTGGCTCAGACAGTTTCAGAGTAGCTGCCTTATGTTGTAAACCTGCTTTTTTGATTTTTCATAAAGTTGAGATAGTACTTCGTCCTGGACATTCCATTCTTCCTAAGGCAGTATCTGATTTCCATCTCCATGAGGATATTCATCGCTGAGCAGTGCGCACGAGCGGGAAAGCTGCTTGAAATGTAAACAGCCAGTGATAGCTGTTTACATACAAGCGGTCCGGTCTCTGTAGAGTTGCCTGATCGCTTGTATTGTACGTGCGGCCCCTGCCACCGCCGATCCTGAGCTCTGATGGCCTGGTGGCTCTGTGAATGTAGATCAGAGGACGATCAATACACGATCTCTCTCTGATCTCGCCGCCGGTCTCCGAATGCTGGAAGTGATGTGTATTACATCACTTCCGCATTCAGCTGTCATTCCCGGCTACAGAAGCCAGGGAGAAGCTGGTGAAGCAGATCTCTGCTTCTCTGGGGGTCCTTAGGTGACATTAGGGGTCACCTAGAGACCCCTGATTAGAGACCCCTGATTTCTCCATAAAGAGGACCTGGCACTGTAAATTGCCCTTTCACATAGCTGGATTCTAAGCCCCCTATGTGATAGCAATAAAGTTAAGTGAAAAAAAGTTTAAAAAAAATTAAAGTTCCAAAAAAACCAAAAACATTATGAGTCACTTATAAAAGAATCCTTTTAAAGTCCCCCGCCCCCACATACACACACAAACATCGTTGGGTGCGCCTACGTGCGAAAACCACGATTGCGCCCATTACGGCACGTGTGTTACATATCACGCGAACATCAGAGAGTGAGCAATAATTTTAGGGCCATCAATCACTGTTAACACTAAACTGTTGAGCAGTAAAAGCTTTTAAAGCGTCGCCTGTGGCCAATTTTGGGTATGGTAGTTTTTTGCGATTTTGCTGGGACGCATAATTTTAAAAGCTTGACATGTCTGGTGTCTTTTTACCCGACGTGACCCCGTCTTTTATATTTTACCAAAAAATTGGGTAATAATAAATGTTTTATAACATAAAGTAGGGAAAACAGTTTTTTTTCCCAAAATGTTTGTACTGTTTTCTTTATATAGTAAAAAATTAAAACCCCAGTGGTGATTAAATACCACCAAAAGAAAGCTCTATCTGTCCCCAAAAAATGGTCTAAAATTCATTTCAGTACAGCGTTGCATGACGGAATAAAATGTCAGTCAAAGTACTGCAGCACTGAATACTGAAAAATGGCCTGGACAGGAAGGGGGTGTAAACACTCCGGTCATCAAGTGGTTAAGAAGTGCTCAGGAGGACTTCTAGAATGTTGCTGGATGCAATTACTGTGCAGTTGAGAAATTATGCGAAATTTTGCAAAACATGCAGTGAGTCACAAGCATGAATATGTCGAACGAACACTTTGAAAAAGGCACAAAACAGACATAAAACTTTGTGGTTAGTTAGCATGACATTTTGGTCTTTGCAACAAAATTTTTGTCGCAAACATGTTCACAAATTCTCCCTTGTCTATTTTTTATGTATTCCTTAAAGTGCCATTACAAGACCCGCTCCCTGCTGAACGATATTTTTAACATTGGAACATTTTTTTTTTTTTTACTAAAAACTTGCAAATTGACCACTAAAAAAAAATGCTTGAAAAAAAAAATGCAGGATTTGTCTCCTACAGACCTCAATGCAATTGGAGCACTATATTTGTGGTTTGCACATATTTTCAACGGTTTGGCTCTTTCAACACTATTTATTTTGAATCCAATAGAATATTTTTAACAAACTATGAAAGAGCATTCTTTACTTTTCCTGTTCATTTAAGTTACTATTTGTCCTGACTAGCTACTCTCAGTAAATGTGAAGAAATAGTTGGAGTAGGTAAAAGCCACATGTCCAAAGATGAGTAGTGGAGATTGTAATATGCATATACATTATATTATCTAGCATGTAAGCTTATAAAGAACGACAACATCTTTATTTCAGAAATGACACTGGTTATAGCATGTTAATATATAATTTTACTTTAGGAGAATAGATCCTAAAGGCACTTAATATTCTCCATTTTTTGCAGGTTCTTGTACTTGGAAACAAGAGAGATATTTCAGGTGCTCTTGATGAAAAAGAACTAATTGAAAAAATGTGAGTATTTAACTTTAGAGAAAACTGCTATAATTAACTATACACTTTATTAGTGATCAGCTGGTGAGTTTGCGGCAAAATACAGTTCAACATCTTTGGTTCTTGGCTGCCGGGGACTGTCTTTTTTTTTTCTTTTGGGCACTAACCACAGTAAGACCTACCCTAGATCTTCCAGTAAATATTTAATGCATAGGCCAGCCTGATTAGATACAAATTTAACCTCTTGCCGTCCGCAAAACTGGTTAATGGATTGTATAAGTAGGCCCTCATGTTATACGGTAATGGTAATTCTGAAGGGATTATCCATAGATTGTACCCGTATTGTAACAAGCTTACACTTACTGAGCACAAGGGATTGCTGATGTATGGATAGATACCATCTTTGTGCACACACTTTATATTTCTGTTGTGAGCAAAAATGGTATACTTCTTACTTTGAAAGCTTATCTATACATAACAATAAAAATAAGATTTTTGTACTTACCAAAAATAGTCTATGACATGTGGGAAATCCAAAAGCAGTCCAACTGAGAGGTGACTAGGTGACGAGAAAGCATGGAGCCGGCTTTCTGGCCAATCAGGAAGCCGGGCGCCGTGTAATGACGTAGCGCCCGGCTTCCTGATTGGCCCGGGAAGCCGCCTCCATACTTCGATTCAGGTGTTGATGCGCACATTTTTTCACTCTGTTGGTTTTCCTAGTGGCTTTGCCCACCTCTCAGTTGGACTGCTTTTGGATTTCGCACATGTCATAGACTATTCTACAATCCTATGCCGTTCAATGGATAATAAAGAAAAATAGGTTGGAGGCAGCTATCCAGACTGGCGTATCCTCAGCAGTAGCTTCGGGGGCTGTACCTGGACTCCACTGAACTGAAGATTGTGGGCTCGCCAAGAATGTGACACTTGGTCACTGGGCTCTACCACTGGTGCTTTTTAGAACTTGGTGTACTGTGCTAGTGAACTGCAGAGCACTTTCCAGGTCCAGAGCCATGGCACAGCCTCTGCCTTGACCCAGTCTCAGATGACTTACTTTGTGAGAGAGTCTATGGTTGTGGCAAAGATAAACATGGATGGACTGATCCACTGTTATACTAGTTACTAGGGATGCACCAATACCGGTATTTTGGTATCGAGTACAAGTACCAATATTTTTTTCCGGTACTCACCGATACTGGAGGCCCTATTAAGGAAGCCAGGCAGCGTGTAATGACTAGCCACCTGGCTTCCTGATTAGCATGAGGATACGCCTGTCCGGATAGCTGTGATAAAGAGACCAGCTGAAGTAGTGTATTTGAGGACTTGTTACCGAAGAAAAATTATCAGCCAAAGAGAAAAAACTGTTAAAAAAATAAAAAATTGGGGCTTTCCACAACAGAGCTTCAACTTCCTGGAACACTAGCAAAAACTGAAGCATGAAGGTTGGTGGCGGGGTGATACGGGGGCTAACAATGTTTTTTGTTTTGCCATTGTCCAAACCTCCTGAAGACAGAAGTATAACTCACATGTCATAAACTAGGGTTGCACAGATACCAAGTACAGTACTCGGTACAAGTATGAGTACATGTACCGATACTTTTGAGCTCCAAAACTACACTAGAGAAAAGTTCTAAAGTTAGGAGGCAGCTGTCATTTGTAAGGAGCACACGGAGCTCCTGGGATTTGTACATCTCTGTTTTAATGTACGATTTTGTTTTTATAAATATAAATACACGGATGCAAAGATACCAGTTTTGCGAGTACGAGTACTGGTACTTACAAGTACAAGTACGGATACATTTTTGTTTATTGTCATGTGACAGTTTTTCTAAAACAATACAGACTAATGATTTCAGGACAGTGGTGGAGCGCCAGAGCCAGGTCCCAGCTATAACCACTGCAACCCTGGTAGTTCTCATGAAAATGCCAAGTATCGGCACTGGTACTCGAAAAGTATCTGTGCATCCCTATATAAACTATTCTACAATTGTGTGTCCCTCAATGGACAATAAAGAGAATTCCCTTGTTTAGAATTTAAAAATAACACAAAAAAAATGATTTCTTTCAAAGGGGGTATTAAAGGCAAAGCCTGCTTTTCGACTCAGAAGAGCTGGCAGCATTTGATGAAAATAACTCATAAATGTCTATAATGGCAGGTGTCCATTATTAATCTAAATAACTAGTTGTAAAATATTTGTTTGCCTGCATTTTGCAACAAACACTTTTATTTCCATTTTAAGAAGAACCATTTTAAGTACAGGTGTGTGCTGTTCATATTGTGCATGGGTCTTCTGAGCATAGCACTGGAGCACTGCACATGTAATGAAACAGACCTGTCTGGGAGCTAAAACTTAGTCAGGGTGACTAAGTTTGGCCTCCACAGAGACCCACAGCATAGACACCCCATAGGTCAGAGATTAAATACACTGAACATTGATTATGCTGAAAATACAGGTTTCACACATAAAGGGGAAAGGAAATAAACAAAATTAAAAGGTATGCTGCTAATTTTTTAGCCATGGGGATGTAAAAAAAGTTACCATATATAACTGCTGCACAAGCTATTTTGTAATTTAATGTTATTAAAATTGCCTTTCCATTTAAACTGCAGCTGCTGTAATTTTCTAAAACTGTCAAAAAATTAAATGCAGTATTGCTACCTGGAGGCATTCTGTACACAGTTGGTGTACAGAACACCCCCAGGAATGTCACTTCCTGTTTCTGTGATTAACTGCTGGTTTTCCAAGAAGTTTGCACTAAGATACAAGTAAAAGTTTAGACACCCCTTGCAAGAGGAATTTTTTTTTTTTTTAGATACTTCCTAAGTGTTAATTACTAAAGGGAGGCCGACACAGCAACGTCCCTCAATAAAAGACACACAAGTCCAGCAGCTGATTATATTGAGCACAGTCCCTCCTATTTAGGAATCAGTTTGCAAAGGACATGCTGATCAAACTGCTATTTATTCAGAACAGAAACAGGTAGGAATCTGCAACAAAGTTTGTTGAAAACCTTGACATGTACATTGATCACCCAGAGGGGATTGTTTTTTTCTCAACAAAAGTGGAGTTAATCTAAAAAAAAGTGTGCTGCAGTAATCTTTAAAGGAGATAACCTAGCAAGGCCCCATTAAAAAGTAAGAAAGGTTTGAAGAGTAAGTTTGCCATCTGTCCCCGTTTGCCAGAGGCAATCCTCATTTTGAGTTTTTTTTCTTATGTATATGAATTGTGCAGCTGCCAGTTTCTGTCCCCGCCCACCCGTTGCCTGTAGGACCTGTGTGACTCGAGGAGGAGTTTCAGAGCACTTCCCTTGGCTCTTTGCTACAGACCTGACAGGTGGCGGGTGGGCCAGCAGACAGGGACAAAAGCTAGTAGCTGCATATCATATAGGCTTGGGGGGTGTAAGTGGTGACACACACAGACCTTTTCTTTGCAGTGTGGACTTCTTGCTCCTCCATCTGACCAACACAACCTGATTCTTATCTCACCAAAGACACAGTACATCTTCCAGGATTGCAGTCCACCATCTGCAGTCACAGTTGTTCGACAGCTTGACTGCCCAGCCACTCTGTAAGCTTGTGAGCCTGGTTCTCCACTCCTCCAGGAGAATTCCTCTGGCTTCTATGAGTACCCTAGGGAATCAGGAGTGGCACGCATGCACTACTAGTGCATTACTAGGGTGGTCCCTTAAACTCTACTTTTATTGATTTTTCACATGTGTTTCACAAGAAGGGGGGCTGGTTTTCTTACTGAATGTTCTGTCTACAGTGTTAATTTTGACTATGACAGGGAGAGCTTGTTGTGACAACTGCGTACCTGCATCTGAGCTACCCACCTCTTCACCTTTATCAAAGGCTGCGGGGGTGCCCGATTCCAACCTCCTTGTATCAGAAGCCTTTTCCTCTGCTGTGGACGGCTTCATGTGAAAACCCTGTGACACAATCTGTCGGCATGTGTCACAAACATCCTACTACGCATTCTCTGGTGGAATCAGACTTGAACATATTGACCATTAAGCAATCAGAAGCAGAGACCTTTGTGGAGAAAGCCTTTGAGGCCAAATCATTTGCCCATTCTTAGTGAGGAACATAATCAGGGCGCTTTTCATTTACTTGCCCTAGTAGCGAAACAGAAGGAAACAGTTCCCCTTCCAATTGAGGCAGTTTGTAATACTCTTAAATTGAAGGATTCCTTCCTCTAACAAGGTGAGAGGCCTTGGTTCTCACAAGACAAATGGTCCACTAAGGTTATTTACAAGGACTGGAAGTCACTCAGATTGTTTCTTATCCCCACCCCCTAACCCCCAAACACTTCTCTCTCTCCCTTACCGCTTTGAGGAGGATTTTGTTAAAGAGTGGTCTGGTCCAACTGCAGTAGATTCTCCTGTCTCTCGCCTTAACAGGGCTTCTACCATTCCAGTGGAGGATGCTATCTCCTTTAAAGAGCCTATGGACTAGAATACCTGATCTGTTCAATGTATTCACTAGACCCTTTTCTTGAAACATATGGTCAATCCTCTGATTGGCCAGTTCTTAATCTTAAACCCTGCTCTCTGAGATGGCAAGCTGTGGTTCTGTCGGGATTGGATTATTCCTTTGTAACCAACACTGTGGTTTTTGACAAGCGTGATGAAATTATAAGTTTGTGAGCACATATACCCTTTTTATAAAATATATACATCCATTTTACACAAGATTTTACACATGGTGGTGGCGCTCTGTTTTACTATTTTTTCAGTGATACTGCATTCATCTTGCCTTGAGCCCCAAACTAGCCTTGAGCCTCCTAGAGTAAAATTTCCAGGATAATGCTCGATTTATGCAACCATCACCCACCACTAGAATGCTTTAAATGCTAATTTAATCTTCTATAGGCATACCTTGTAGACTTCAGTGAACCAAAAAGTAATTGAAAGGTGACAGACAAGATCTCCTCCTTGCAGCTGACTACATAAGACATACCTATTCTGCCTTTGTATAAATAATGATCTCTTGGCAATGGCTTTGCGAGGGCATCCGCATTCATTTCTTCTGATGAGCTATATTGCATGTCGATAATAGCTTGTTCTATAAACGCTGTGACTTACTGTCACTTTGTCAGTCTTTGGGTGGAAGATTCTATATCCCTTACTTTGTTTACTATAGCCCAACAGAATACCTTCAGTGGCTGTGTTCTCCAATTTGGATCGCATCTCCTTTAGAATATAGGCATAAGCTTTACATCCAAATACTCTAATGTGCCCTAGGATAGGCTACGATCCATGCCACATTTGAAAGTGGGTGCTTTTAACAGCTTTTGATGGTCTGTTCTGTAGGTATGTTGCAACAGGGGTGGGAAATTCCTATCGCCCGAGGCCCGGGACATGTATTGGCAGTGATCGGTTCCAAAAAGAGAATTTGTCACCTCGGAATGCTATCACACAGGGGCTTGTTATCTCCTGTGTGATAGCAATAAAGTTAAGTAAATAAAAAGCGATAAAAGCTAAAAATATTAAAATAAGTAAAAATGAAAAAGCAAAACATAATAACATAATAATTAAAAAAGTAAATTAATAAAAATAAAAAACGTAAATAAAAATTAATAAAATTAAAACCAAACCCACTGCCCCCACCATCCGCATGCGAATAAACACATTGTGTGTGTACGCTGAGTTCTGCCCCCATTCCACTGTGTGCCATATTGTGGTAGCAGCAGCGCTCTCTAACACAATGCATTTCAGGGTAAGTTCATTGTTCCAAGTAATTTGGGAAAATGGAATTACCCACTCAAATATTGCCCCCTCTTCGCCCCACTGCTATACATACCTTTCGGTGAACAGTCCTTCCCCTCCAAAGGTACGGGTGTACTATCTGTACCCCGAACTGCCTTCCAGTGCAGCCCTGTGCCATGTATTCGGAATTTCGCTTGCAACATAGCACTGTTAAATACGGTTTTGGTTAAGATTATTTTTGTATCACAACAAGTAGATTGTCATAACGGACAAGTAGATTGGGCCCCCGCTTTAGCCTTTGGATAAATAGTTTTTTTTTTACATTTCCATACCCCTGCTTGCAGTCATGACTGCTTCTCCCCAGTACTTATGTAGGTTAGTGTATGACAGCATACATCTGGCCATTTCTATGAGAGTGCGTTTTTTCCGTTCTGCTACACCATTTTGTTCAGGAGTGTATGGTGTAGTTGTCTGGTGTACTATACCTTGTTTCTTCAGATATGATTCTACTTCCTTACTGATATATTCCTCTCCGTTATCGGTGCATATGATTCCTGGTTTCTGTTGGAATTTGTTGCTGGACATGGTTACAAACTCTTGAAGTTTTTCTGATGTTTCATTCTTGTGCTGAAAAACTCATCAATGAAAGTCAGTAGATATCTGTTCCCGCCTGATGTGGGAGTCTTTATTGGTTCATGCACGTCGCTGTGTATGAGCTCCATGGGGTGGGTGGATGGTAATTCCTTGGGTGGAAGGGGGGTATGTGGGCATTACAGCATTTGCATGGCATGAGCATTCGGCAGGACAGTACAGTTATATCTTCTGATAAGCCTCTCTTTATGATATCCTTTATGGCTTATGGGTTTTGGTGGCCTAGTCTGTGCCATAGATGGATACCATTGTTGTGTAGATTATGAGTGGCTGTCTTGACTTGTTTGTCTGTACATGTGTTCATCCAATTTTCCTTTTGCGAGGATTTGCTTATTATTTCAGATTGTACATTCATTACCTCGAAATTGAACTGTGAGACCATTATTAGCAAGGGTTTTCACTGATGGAAGGCTTCCTTCTAGCTCTGGAACATACAGTATATTTTTCAGAGAATACTTGTTCCATGATGGTGTGATGTAGTTCAAGAATTCTTGACCGTTACCTTCCTCAGTAGTACTTTTCCCGTTTGCTACAAAAACGTTGTCATTTGCACTGAAATCAATTTCAGTGAAAAAGGTCTCATCACTAGTCATGTGGCTTGTTGCGTCTGAGTCAATACAGCATTCATGTGGTGTACTGTTCTAAGTTACTTTAAAGGTAGCGCTCCCTGATGTGCCTGCAGTTTCCTTTGTAGCTGCCTTAGCTTTTTCTCTTGTGGGTGCCTCTCGCTTTCGCTGCTCAGCTTTCCAAATTAAACAGTCCTTTTTCAGGTAATTAGTCTTTTTACAGCGAAAGCACGCTTTGCTTTCTTTGTTTTGCTTGCACTCTCATGCACCTTAAGGGCTTTCTCGTTTTCTTCATTGTGCATAATTTCTTTCCTTCTGTCATATTCATTGATTCATTTTTTTTGGCGTATTCTAGTGTTAGTTACTGCTCAGGTCTGGTTTCTAGAGCATTAATAAGAGCATTGTATGACTCTGGAAGGCTGCATAGCAGTAATGCCACTCGAGGTTATCTTTGATTTCCTCTCCAATTGCACATACGTAGTTGTTTTACGATTTCCAGCGTGGCATTTACATGTTCACACATCTCCTGGCCTTTTCGCTAGCCTCTTCTTATATAGCTTGTGTAGCCGTTATAGTGTACTAGTTCTTTGTACAATCAGCCGCACAAAGACCGGTATCCATAAAAGTCCAGCTTTATTGTAATAATTTACAGATAAAAAGCCAAAATCAAACATATTACAGCAAACACATCACCATGGTATCTCTCCCACACCAGTGCCTCTTACGTGTTTCACCACTTGGGCTTAATCATAGACAATACTGTCGTGATCCTCCCAGCTGCGTGAGTGACAACTGGCTCTGCCTATCTAGAGCCAGAGTCAGCTGTGCCCTCCCCGTTCGTTCCTCCACTCAGCGCTGGAGGATCGGAGAGGGGAGGGGGGAATCCCTGCGGGGAGCGGTGACTGGCAGGGAGAGGATCGGGAAGTGACCGGATCGGCTGCATGTTTCTGCTCACTTCGCGATCAACAGAGCCGACCTGTGACAGCTTCTTTGTCACAGGTCGGCTCTAACTATGAGTGGAAATCACTCACCTCATAGTTCTCCTTTTAACAACCTTGAAACAAATTATAGCCAAAGCATGGCTGTCCAACTCTCTGTCATTAGCCAAGGTTAATGACATGTCCATTAGACGTTCTGAAATGCAAAACCAACAGTGAAACTCACAGATAATTTTGGACCCATGGGCCACCCACTTCCTGCCAGGGACATTTGACTGTCACCCAACAGACTTATGAGTTCTGAATTCAACCTTAATTAATTGGCCATGACACTTCAGCAAAACTCCCTTATCTCTCCCTCCCCAATTCGGTTTACCATTTTTATCCTACTCACTCTACCCACAATATTTAAGCTCCCTAAACATCTGGATCTGTACTCATGATAATACTTTGACCACAAAATTTAAATTTTTAAAATGTCATTATTATGCTGTACTGTATTCTGTACACCTACACATTTGAAATTAGCAATAAAAAGTATTAAACAAAGAAAAAAAATAAACATTTTATATAACCTTATGGATATTGATCAATAAAATTTTACAGGAACCTTTCAGCCATACAAGACCGGGAAATCTGCTGCTATTCTATTTCTTGCAAAGAAAAGGACAATATTGGTGAGTTATTATATTTACATTCACTTGCTGGGAAAGATGTACATTATAGTCACGTTGATTACTATGATTTGTAGAAAGGGATTGCATATTCCACTTACAATTCTTGAAACATAAATAATCATATATATTGTCACTGATTTAATAGATTAAGACACCACATGCCTTTAATTATAGCATGTAACTCCAGACAGTAGACAAATAGGATTTTTAAGGTGTCAGCAAAATAAAAAATGAAATATTAAACTGTATAAAACAAAAATGTTATTTACAATTATTATAAAAGATCATACAGATAAAAAAGTGTTTTGAAAGCCCAGGTATTTATATTAACATTCACATATTGCTTATGGTAAATCACAACGTTCTCTAAAACCCATATTTGTGCCTAAGATCCCCCATCAAGAGTTTGTGAAGTTGGTTTATACAAACATTGTACAATATGACATATTTTTGTCAATAGTTGGTGAAATAAGGGCACACTTTTCTATTGGGTTTCACTGAACTTAGTCTGCTTCTACAGACAGTATGGGGATGATATCTACAATAATATAAACACTATGTTAAAACATACAAAATAGTATTATATTCAATGTATCCACCTTATATAAGATGGATAAAGAGAAATCTATATAGGGATGAAATAACTGATCGGCAAAGTTGGTAATAATCGATACTGAAAATCATTGTCAATGATTTTCATTATTGATTAGTTAGTCGGCCAATTAGTTGGACTGCTTGCAGTTGCAGCATCTAAATTGGCATTTGGTTTTACCAATGTAGAAGGTGATTCAGAGGGCTAGTGAGAGCTCATTCAACGAAGGCAGTGTCATGGGCCTCCCAGGCCAAGGTCCCGATCGAGACGATATGCATAGCGGCAAGCTGGTCCTCACAGCACACATTATAGAATTGATCTTGGACTTCTGACAACAGTGGATTTCGGGAGACAGGCTATCCAAGCTTCTTTTTCTCAATACATTTCTTGCAATTACCCACCCTGTTAGCTTGATATTGATCAAGGTATGCTGCCACAGGCACCAGGAAAATGGGAAATTGTATCCTACCCATAATTTTCCTTTCCTGGTGCCTATCCATGGCAGCATATTATCCCTCCCTGTCTTGACGGAGTATAGTTACGAGAATGCAGGAGGTTTCTTTCTCATTTATAGATTTTCACTGGTCCTGTAGGTGGGGATAGGGGGGTGGAGCTATATCAAGGGTATGCTGCCATGGATAGGCACCAGGAAAGGAAATTATGGGTGGGTATGATACATTTTTCCATTTTCATGTTTCCAGACCTGGTTGAATTAATAAATTGTAGAATCTCATTGGTATTTAGGTGTAACACTTCTTATTTTAGACATTTTAAAGAGCTATTATTATGCACACCGGCCTTTACAATATTTATTTATTTTTATTATTCTTTCAGATATAACACTACAGTGGCTTATCCAGCACTCTAAATCACGAAGGAGCTGAGAAGATCTAAACTTTACTTGCCTCCTGTTAACGTCCTGGAGAATGTTTTGCTTTTCAAATAGTATGAAGAAAGACATTAAAATATTAGGGATTCTCGCTTTCTTATCCCTCCTCTTTGTGTGTAGTTCTTCTTTCAACACATTTTCCCCTCTGTTTTAATGGTATTTTTACATTGTACATATCTCCCTTTGTAAAATTCTCACTATAAATTACTTTCGGGAAAATGGGATGTATCACTTTCCATCTGAAAAGATCAATAGCATTAAATCATGTTTCTTTAGCTTTAGGCCTCATTGCAACACAGCTAAGTGTCGGCCCATACAGATCCGTGCGGCGTGTACGGACGTATCGGGCCGTTCCCGGGAATTACAGGTGCTGAGTGTGATTGTACGCAGCAGCCTGTTCTTCTTCATGGGGGATGGATCCTGTCTGCGTCCGAGCATGGACACCCGCATCCGCACGTATATACAGTTTGGGTGAGCGTACGGTGGCGTACGGCCGCATACTCCCATAAAGAAGAACAGGTTGATGTGTACAATCACACACAGCACCTGTCCTTCCCGGGAATGGCCCGATACTGGCATGCCGCACGGATCTGTACGGGACAGCTCTTAGCTGTGTGGATGAGGCCTTACAAAGAACATTTTACTTGAGAAGTGTAACACATATGTATTTAAAGAGGAACTTTATAAAAGGCTGGCCACAGCAGCATTTACCATAAATGTGCTAGTATGCAGAAAACCCAAGTACCTGTCTGCTAGCAAATTTTTTTAGTTTGCAAATTACAGCTAATGTTAGGGAAGTGTACAGTCCCAGCAAACTCACATGCATGTTCAGGAGCTACATCATCAGAGGCTGCCCAATGGTTGAAGAAAGAAGATGCAAACATTTATAGCACACTAACCTCTGGGTTTACCCTACTCCAGCAATGCAAGGTCGGCACTCCCCACCTCTGCTACCATCTTCTTATACTCTTCTTCTGGGTGTGGCGTCTTCTTTCTTTGGCTGTTGGTGGGCCACTGATTATGTGTGCTTGCTTTACATTATTGTGCACCCTTTTTCGTTCTCAGCATCTTACAACTGCTGTGAGCGGGATTGGAATGTATACTGCACATGCTCTGTATTGCTAGCAGGCAGGCTAAAGAGGTTTTTTTTGGCAGAAAAAACATACAAAATATCTTCTGTCTAAAAACTCTACCTACCAGCAATTTTCTTTTAACTATATGCTTTAAAAGATGGGTGGTCATGTGCAAATTTTACCTATGCACTTCTGTTCACATGATGCTTTGGTCAGCAGAGAGCTCCTATATGTTCAACCTTCCTTGCAGCTGTTGTGGCTGAAATACTGGTCATACATGTTACAAACTGATTAAACAAGCTCCTTTAGATTTACCAACAAGTATGTAGTGAGCTCATAAGCTTACATACCCCTGGCAGAATTGGTTCTATGTGGACTATTTTGTAAGAAAATAGTGAGAGATCACACCAAACTAATTTTTTGTTTATTTTGAATTTGATTTCAACTAAACTATTAGGCTGGACAGAATAACACGTTCATTTAACAAGTCATAGGAATAAAGGAAAGACTCTTGCCTCTTGATTATCATATATTGCCCCTTTTAGCATCAGTGACAGCTTGCAGTCTGTATTTTAGCCTGTAGTAAAGCTGCCCTTTCTTCTTTAAAAAAAAAAAAGAAGCCAATTCACTTTGCTACAGATACTGAAGGGTGGTTTTTGTTTCAGATCATTGTCATGTTCAATGGTCCTTGCGAGCAACTGTCTTGGTAATAAATGCAAACTTCCCTCCAATATTTTCTGATAATATGCTGTATTCATCTTGCTATTATTTTTTACTAAATTCCCTGGACTTAGCAGAGATTTACCTCCATTCTTCACTATAGGCCCTGTTGACTTCTCTTCAAAAATAGCATTTAGGACTGTGACCATAAAATGTAATTTGTCTCATGATTTTGTTCCAGACGTTTTGAGGCTTCTCTAGGTGCTCTTTGCCATATTTTTTATTTATTTTATTTTTTTCAACAATATATCTTTATTGAATTTTGTAGCAGTTCGAACAACAAAGTAGCCAATGTGCAGATACATCTTTGGCATATATTAAGTGGAATGTTTTTTAGCCTTGGTGCAGCAAAATTGGCTAACAGCTTACAAATTCTGGCAAGGGTATTTAAAACTATGAGCACATTTGTGCAAGGATAAAAAAAATATTTAGTGTGTGTCAGAGAGAATATTTCCTGATAGATAAGAAAGCAAGGCAAAGCTACAGTTGCATGTACCACAAGACCTTAAGAAAATAACCTTTTCTACAATCGAGGTAAGATATACACGCACCTGCACTTATACCCTCTCCTCATTATACATTGTTCTGGAGCTGTTTAATGCAGAACTTAACATATTTGGGGCCCCTGGGGCTTTGCCCTAATGTGCAAGTATGCAAAAAAACATTAGCAACCTACGGCACACTTACCTCTTCACTCTGTCACTGTAGCTGCTATCATCTGCTGGTCTTCTCCTGGGTCCTCAGCCTTCAGAAGTCTCAGTTGGGTGTAGTGTGTGCACAGGAGTTACTTCATCCCGGCACCCAAGGCATGCCAAGATTGTACACTGATCTGCGCACTTGCAGCTCGGAGTACAATAAGGAAACAAACTTTTATGGCAGAGGAGACATACAGAGTCACTTCGGTCATGAAAAACCTACCTGCTAGCAATTTTTCTACAAACGCGTTTAGTTCTGCTTTAAGTATCTAAACTTTTGTGTAAAATTATTAAGATGATATGTACTTTTAACATTTTAACTGGATTTTGTTAATGTTCATAAATTGTTTACTGTCTGTTTTGAAAACATATATTAAATAAGATTAAATACTTGTCTGTTGTAGAAACAAGGTCAACTGTACTGTTTCTTTATGAGAATTCATCACATTATTTTAAATGTGCTCTGTTGGCTTCCGGAAACAAGCGGAGAGCAATGCACATATGTAAAGCACATTGCTGTGTCCCTCTTGGGACACATTTATACCACTATAAATCCCTTTCTAAATCATACAGCATGGGACACGGGATCAGAGCTTTAGGCCATGGGTTATATGCTGCTGTCTTCAGGTGATTGGACACTGACAAAGCTGTAAGGACAACCCTAATATAACCCCTTCCACTGCCAACAAGCCTCAGTTTTCTGCTAGTGTCCTTAGATGTTGGATGACTTCTCTCTGCTGAAAGAAGCAAACCACTTACTTTATCTGTCACTTCTATCAAGACTCTTCTAGCAACACCTTTAGCTGCTGCATAGCCACTGGGGCTCCAGCAGAAAGAAGATATGGGACTGGCCTGTAATGTTGTTTTGGGTGCTGTATAGTACATTATGCGCTCACCTAGGCACGTAGTTCAGTGCATTAAGATAGCCAAAGAGTGCTATACAGGTCCAGAGCCGTGGCACTTCCACCTTTTGTGACCTTGTCACTGAAGACTTCTTAAAGGGTGAGCCCATTAGCTGGGTGAAGATTTGCTATTCACTGTCTATTTGCTGGGAGGACCACAAGGCGACGGTAAGTCAGGACTTTAGTCCAACAGTAATTCAGTGTGCTGTTTGCACTCTGGACTCATTAAATCACAGCCAGTGGCGAGGGACAGTTCGGCATGCTTTGCCTTTAACCTCTTGCCGTCTGCCCGTAGTAAAAAAACGGACGGACGGCACTGCAGCATCTGCGGGTTGCCGTCTCCAGACGGCAATTTTTTTCTGCTCGCGCGCGCCCCCTAGCGGGCACGCACGGAGCATTTTTGTGTGGCCCGTGTCATGATCCAGACCTGCCAGGGTGTCTGCACACCTTCTTTCTGACCAGCTGTATAGCGCATGTGAATGCCATTTTCATCTTTCCTGGTTGGTGCTGCTCCTCTGCACTGGGCCCCTCTGCCTACAGTGACTGGTCACAAAAGGCGTACTCTTCCTGCTCTGCAGTACTCTGTGAGCACTCCTATGATATACATCATCTCACATGGCAGATCATATTGCCAAGGGGAATGGGTCTGTGGGCCCAGTCAGCACACATATGGCCAAGAAGAAGGGCAGTGTCATCTCCGTGCAGGCTCCTAATTCTGATAGCTCTGACTGCTGTCCCCAATCAGAGCCGATGCCCTGGAGGCCATCCTAGCTCCTTCGGGTGCACCCCTCCTCCTGTTTAGCTGAAGAGGAGATCTCAGCCCTTATAGAGGACTCAGACCACAGGGGACTACAATTACATCCTCTCCTCCATTCTAATTTTCCTTTGAGTGCCCCTGTGCTTGGTGAGGAGGAGGATGATATCTCACCTGACTTAGAGAGTTTAGTATTGGAGGATACCTAATCCGCCAAAATCTCTCTCAAGCTGAAGGATAGCATTTCTATCCTTATTGATGTAAAGCGCACATGTGAAAAGTCACCAGCCAGGGCTCACTGAAGCTGCCTTAGCCTGCCAAAACCTTCCCTGTACACTCGCTTTCACAACCTGTGTTGTATGGTGTCTGGCCTCATCCTGAGGAAATCTTCGTACATCCCAAATGTATTGCTCAGCAATACCCATTTGAGGAAGAGTTCCTAAACAAATGGAAAGTACCAGTCATGAACCCTGCCATTTCCTACCTTACCAAAACCTTAATGGTTCCTTTTAAGGATGTCCCAGTTTTCAAGTACCTCATAGACAAAAGTTTTGATGCCCTTGTCTAAAGCCTTGTTCTCCCTAGCAGGTCTGGCAATACACCTTGCTGTGAGCTCAGTTTTAGACAGATGGTGTGACATCCATGTTGATATGTCAGTGAGTAGATTAGTGATGCGTAAGGAGATAGGGGTGCGCTGAGGAGTGGAGAGATAGATTTGAGAGTTGTTGGCATAGTGATTGGTATTAGGAGCCATGGGATGTTATCAACTGACTCAGGGAAGAAGTGTTGATGGAGAATAGAAGGGGCCCAAGGACAGAGCCTTGGGGGACCCCACAGAAAAAGGATAGGAGGAAGTTATAGGTGACACTGAAGGTGCGCTGGGATAGGTAGGCGTTGAACCATGAGAGAGCAGAGACTTGGAGGCCAAGGGATTGGAGTTTATTGAGGAGGAGCAGGTGGTCAACTGTGTCAAAAGATGGCAAGGAGTGCAGAGGTGGTAGAATATGAGGTCAAGGGTGTTACCATTAGAGTGAGTAGAAGTGTTAGTCCATTGAGTTAGGCCAAAGGAAGAAGTTAGGCTGAGTAGCTGAGAGGTTGCTTGTGTGTTAACATTAATAGGGACATTAAAGTCATCAAAAACAACAGTGGGCGTTTCAGAGGAGATAAAGTAGGTTAGCCAGGCAGATAAGTTGCCAAGGAAGCTTGGTACCAGTCCTGGAGGCCGATAACTAACAGCAATCCTCAGAGAAACTGGGGAAAACAGACGTATACAATGAACTTCAAAAGGGGAGTAATCGAGAAGGTATCAGTTTCAATCATACAGAACAAGGAAAGGGTTAAGTTGAGCTTGATAACAGCATTTACCAGGCCTGAATATTAGCAGTGTGGCAGCATCAATCATACACAGCAAGGAAAGGGTTAAGTTGAGCTTCATATATTCACCAGTGGAAGAGCAGAGAAGAACGGAGATGAGGGATGAAAATGATATTATGAAAAGTAAGTCGTTTTGAATGTGCCCCTATACCAGTGGTGGCGAACCTATGGCACGCGTGCCAGGGAGGGCACGCTGGGCCCTCTCTGCTGGCATGCGAGCCCAGGATCAGGGACCGCCAATGGAAATAGATCCGACCGACCTGGATCGCCTCAGTACGCATATTTCGTGCATTATCGCGAGAAGTCGCCGGCCAATGTTATTCAATGGAGCTTCAGCGGTACCCTTTTTCCTGCGGATGTTGTGCGATTTTTCTATTTTTGAATGCAGCCCGACGGTGAAAGTCACGCGATCCCGGCCCTGCTTGTAAGGTATGTCGCTTGGTGTGAATTGGGGCCTAAGGCAGTGATGTGGAACGTTTCTTAAACTCGAGCGCCCGAACTGCAATACAGTACTAAACTTATTTTTAGCCCTGGCAATTTGAGGTAAATAAATTGATTTTGCGTCGCAGTTTGGGCACTCGGGTTCAAAAAGGTTCGCCATCACTACACTATACTTTCAAAGATTTACTTCATCAGAGATGTATAATGTCTGGGCCCTGACCCCCTGGCTGTGCCCTACCCATAAGAGCATCTAAACATATACGTTTACTCTTTGCTGTGCCACGATTGCTGCCCTGTGACCCTGGACTCTGTCCCTGCTGTTCCTTGTTGCTGTTTACCCTTTTGCTGTGTCTGGATTACTGTCCTGTGACCCTGGACTCTACCCTTGCTGTATCCTATTGAGGTGTGCCCCTTAATGAAGAACCCCCTGGCCAAGGGTCTTAAAAAACACTCTCGATGCCTGTGTGTGTTCTGTTCCCCCCACACCTCTGTCACAGGGCCGACCACAATCAGGGCCCGGAGCTACTCCTGATGTCGTAAATGCCAGCACCAGAAGCTGAACAGAGAGCAACGTGGAGGACGAGCGTTGTGCTGGAAGCCGCTGGGCGACTGATCACAGAGTCGGATCACAGAGAAGCAGGACGCAGACAATTGTCACTGTTATAGTGACAATCTGCAGGACACTGTTACAGTAATAATCTCCTGGGTGCTGTTGTAGTAATAATCTGCAGGGCGCTGCTGTAGTAATCTGCTGGGTACTGTTGTGGTAATCTCTTAGGTGCAGTTGTAGTAAAAATCTGCTGGGCGCTGTTGTAGTAATAATTTGCTGGGTACTGTTGTGGTAATAGTCGGTGGGGCACTGTTGTAGTAATTTTGAAGAGATCCAGCGCCGCCTTCACAGAATCATTAGCCGTGCTGATGTTCCTGAAATACAGGCCTCTGTACTTACCAGCGGCTTCTTTCATGTTTGGCTCCGCCCCCAGATTGTAACGGTGCGGGGCCTGCCGGGGGTCATGTGATTGGGCTGCTCAGTCTTAAATGCCCGGTCATATTTTTTGTCCCAGTCCGACTTTGCTTTTCTCATTTTTTTTTTCTATAACTGCCTAATTACAAATACATTTAAAAGCAACATATCAGTCAAAGACCTATGGTCACTAAAGAAAGTGTCACTATCCTTGATGTCATTGAAAACAAAAACTCTGAATGACAATTTAAGGTGTTTTAATCTTGGTTTGTCAGCAAGGTAACTAATTAAAATGAATATCATGTGTAGTGCCCCCCTGACCCCCAGAGGCAATCGTGGACCCCCAAAGGGCAGAGAAGGCTGGCATTTAGTTCTCAGGGGAAGATCCTTAGCCAGTGAAGGAATCTCTGATCAAGAATTTGGGCGCCATTCACTTTAAGTGCCTTTTTTGTAGAACTTCATTACTGGGAGAGACGGTATAGGGCTTAGACCAAGGGTGCCCATTAGGTCGATCGAGATCTACCAGTCGATCGCAAAGCATATACTGGTAGATCACGATCGGCTCACAGGTGACATGGGAGGTGGAGGCGGCCGGGCCAGGCCCCAGCAGCTCCAGGATAGTGGCAAGAGATAGTGGGGCGCCCGGCAGTGAGGAGAGAGCCGGGTGGGAGACGAAAATAGAGCAGTCTGCAGGCACACTCTGGGGCAGCGGTGGAGCCTCAGCCGGGAGGAACGCGACTGAGCGGCCACTTGATTACAGAGCCCTCCCTGCTGCATGTGTTCCCACAGTCAAAAGAGATGACTGATTTAATCTATGTGCCCTACGTAACATTGTTTGTAGCACTCTGTAACTGATGGAATTGCTCTGCATTTCTGTGTAAAGTATTGCTGGAAGTTGTAGTCCTCTATAACTGGTGCCATTCTGCATGGCAGCAGTGCAAAATGCCATCAGCTATAGAGGGTTACAACTCCCAGCAATACTTTATACAGAAATGCAGAATAGTAACGGCTATAGAGGACTACAACTTCCAGCAGAACTTTATACAGCAATGCAGAATTGCAAACACCGTATAAAATATTGCTGGGATTTGTAGTCCTCTATAGCCAAAGCCATTCTGCATTGCCGTATAAAGTATTGTTGAGAGTTGTAGTCCTCTATAGCTAAAACCATTCTGCATTGCCATAAAAATATTGCTTGGAGTTGTAATCCTCTATAGCCGGTGTCATTATGCATTGCCGTATAAAGAATTGCTGGGAGTTGTAGTCCTCTATAGCTGAAGCCATTCTGCATTGCTGTATAAGGTATAGCTGGGAGCTGTAGTCCTCTATAGCAGCGGTCCACTACCTTTTTGGAATCAGGAACCGGTTTAGCTGAATTTTTTTTTGCACGGAGCAAGAGGGGGCCGATGTGAGGGGAGGAGGGGGTGGTTTTGGGATGTTTCAAGCGCATTTATTGTGGACTTTATTTATATTATTATTACATTGTAATATATAATGAAATTATTATACACGTCGCCATATTTCAGAATCAGTGGGAGCCCTGAGCTTGTTTTTCTGCTCTCAGTTTGCCAGTGCAGGCTTTCAGGTGGTCAGTTGGCCAAGTATTGGCATTGTAAGAACCGGAAGGGGGGGTCGAAAAAAAATCTTGCACCAGGGCCCTTTGTTCCTTAGGTCCACCACTAGCCACCGGTGTTCTGATCTCCAACGACGATCTCCAACAACATCACTTCCAGCTGGTCCCCAGCAGTGCCGGTCCGGGGGCGGAGCAGGGGGCCCCAGCAGCAGGTAAGATTTGCTGGGCGGGAGGTGCAGGGAAAGGGACCCGACCAGCCCACCTGAGACCCTGCAGAGCCCACCATAGAGTCTCAGGTTGTGCAGGATCTATGGTGTGCTCTGCAGGGTCACTCTCAAGTGGACTGTGTGGGATCTCAGGTATGTGTGGGGTCTAAGATGGGCTCTGCGGGGTCTCAGGTAGGTCCTGAGACCAATGCGTTATAAGTCCAGAGTCCAGTGCATTACTAAGTTCTGAGTCCAGTAAATTACTACGTTCTGAGTCCAGTGCATTACTAAGTCCTGAGTCCAATGCATTACTAAGCCCAGAGTCCAATTCATATACTGTTATGCATTGCTGTATAATGTATTGCTGGGATTTGTAGTCCCCATACAGCCGGTGCCATTCTGCATTGAAGTGTAAGCTCCTCTGTACAGAGACTGATGTGACTGGCTCTGTGCTCTCTGTACAGGACTGCGGTATATATTAGAGCTATATAAATGTATAATAATAATAATAGTGTGTGACTATGGGGGGGCATTAAAGTGTAAGTTCCTTTGGTACAGAGACTGATGTGACTGGCTCTGTGCTCTCTGTACAGGACTGCGGTATATATTAGAGCTATATAAATGTATAATAATAATAGTGTGTGACTATGGGGGGACATTAGAGTGTAAGCTCCTCTGTACAGAGACTGATGTGACTTGCTCTGTCCTCTCTGTACACTGTGGTATACACAGGTCTAGGCTGCTGTGACATGCTCCTTGAATAAAAAGAACATTTGGATTTATATAATCTCACGAGTGCTGGTGATCTTCATTGTTATCTACTGTTGTATGCACGACGCCATCCGTGGACATCACTACAAGTACCACCGTTATTTCAAGGTCTCTATTGCTGTAATCCTCGTTTCATTTCCCCATGTTGAGGGCATGTGACCTGGTATGGTGCAGGAGGGGGGGGGGGGCACCCTTGTCCCCCCCCCCCCCTTCTGCTCTGCCATTTTTCTGCACGCATCAAGGGTCTGGTATGAGATTTTAGGGAGGACCCCCATAAAACCCCTACCAGACCTAAAAGGTCTGGTATGAATTGGGGAGGGGAATTCACACGTTGTTATTCTATTTTAACATTTAACAACATAAATTCACTCCGATTTACATTCTGAAAACATTTT
The DNA here is from genome assembly GCF_000935625.1 of Nanorana parkeri. Classification (NCBI taxonomy): domain Eukaryota; kingdom Metazoa; phylum Chordata; class Amphibia; order Anura; family Dicroglossidae; genus Nanorana; species Nanorana parkeri. Next base: position 580,613 of record NW_017306544.1, read on the forward strand.
GGACACATACACATACTAGACTGTACGGTGCACTTGGCAAGGGAAAGCGCTTCCATGTCAAAAACATAGCATAAAGACACTAATACAATCCCATTCATACAGGGGGGTTATGCATTAAGCTGCCAAAGGAGGACTACGAGGCACCTCAAAATAAGAATAGGGGAACACATTAAGAACATACCATCTTGTCTTGAATTGTATTGTAATTGTAATGTTTCCCTTATATTATAAATTGCTGCGTAAACTGTTGGTGCTATATAAACCCTGTATAATAATAGTAATTAAAAAAGGGGATATTATTCACAATGTTTCTAAACATTTTACATTTTATCACAACAAAGACCCTAGGGGAATAAACATTATGGGGATAGATAGGGCCACTGCACCTTGGAGCGGGACTAATCTAAAAAGGGCGATATCCCAGAATGAGTCTAAATGGATATTCACTATGATTACATTAAAACCAAAAGGATTGAACTGCGAATTTGATTTGAATTGTTTTCCTATTAACAGCTGAATAAGGTTTAACTACAATGGATTTATTATCTAATAGTTCATAAACGCTTGGTGTAAAAAAATGTAAAACTTTATATAAAAATTTTTTTTTAAATATTTTTCATGATAAACTTATTATGGATATAGGATTAATTATAACCCCTGATGTAATGGGTATTTATATTTATCTCTTCTCATCTCAGATAAATTCATCTCTGATGTTTTTAGTAATCTTACGGAGCCTACTAAATCTTTTAAGATGTATTTTATAGTTTTTAGTGGTCAAAAAATGTATTTCGATTTAGTCCAGAACAAGTAAAATGTATGCACTGAGGACATCTAGTGGTTGACTAGAATATTGCAATAACAAAATGGTATAAAAGTAGATTTGTTGATCTCAGCATCTACGCCGTCCAGACAAACTTTTTTATGACGAAATGCGTCGATAGGCGGGTATTTGCTGAGGTCATCACGTCCTAAGAGCTGTAAAGAGTATCTGAGCGGAGATGGATTTTATTGAATGCAATCGTCTTTTTTTAAATCTTATGAGTAGTTTCATTTATTGTAATAAAGCGTGTTTTAAAAAATCTACTACACTAGGAACATTTAATTTGTCTCCCCCCTGAGTGATTGAGGAGATAAATAGATTGTTTTGGAAATTCTTGCTGGTTAAAATGGAGATGTATTAGACGCAAAGCTGAGAAACACTCAGCTCGGCAGTGTGAATGAGACCGTAATGTCTGTGCGGAGGACCTTAAATTGGTCCTGGTGAAAATCACGTATTAAATGTTGGGTGATAAACTTACGAAACAGAAACTATTAGGGGGACAGCAGGGTAATAGAGTGGGAAGGTTATCCCCCTAAGGGGGATTATGGTATGAAAGGGTACAGTGTAGGGTGTACAATGGTTCATGTAGATTGGGTGAGTTTTCCTCTTGTTGTCTTATCAGGGTTTATCAAGTCGTTAAGTGGGTTGAGTCAAAGTGTCGTGGTCAGATGTAAGAGATCCAGTGCCCCCAAAACCTTTCAAACCTGGTGTAAGTGTCCGACAAGATTGCTGTTAGTTGTTCGTTAATCATCGCATTAGTTCTAATGGTCTACACTTTCTGCTTTCTGGGAAGATCCTATTTTGTGTTCTGGAATAGCTAGCTTCAGTTTAATCAGAGAAATCTTTTTTCTGTTAGTGGCTGTCAGAGAAGTGTTGCTCGTCTTCGTTCTGCACATTTTCACGCACATGAGGGCACGCATGTGAGCCGTTCTAGTGGAAGCATTGTACGTACTCGTGAGCATGCGCACGTACTAAGCCACGTGCACGAGCACCCATTTGAACATTGGCACCAGACGGCCTATTTAAGAAGGAGCTCTGCACCTTTTCCTTGCTGAGAGTTCTTCAGCTAGTGCCCTGCTTCCTGTGTTTCCTGCACCTGATATTGACCCGGCCTGTTCTTGGACTTTGCTGATTGCTGCCTGATCCTGACCATGGCTTGATCTGGACCATGGCTTGATTCTGGTTGCTGATTCTGCACTGCCTTGCCTGCACTTGACCGACCGAGCCTCCTCCTGACCCTGCCTCTGTCTGCCGATTCTGTACCTCGCTGCCCGCCAGATCGTGACCCAGCTTATAACTGACTTCCTTTCTGCTCTGCACCAGTGCCATTTTCACCCATTGCTGACTTCATCTCCTAGGAAGTGACTGCCATCATCTTCCTTCAGACTGGTCCAGCTGCATCTCCAGCTCCGAGTGTATCTACTTCATCAGGGACTCGTGCCCCTCTTCCGTCCCTACACCCTCTGTTCACCATTACCAAGGGCATTTGGAGAAGAGAAGCAAGGGAGGCCACCCTCGTCATCTCAGGCTCTTGCTAGGTACGTGACAGTGGCTTTCCCAGCAGAAAAGTGCAACACTCTGGAACATCCTCAAAAAGTAAAAAAAGAGGAGAGAGCAGGAGAGCCGTTACGGTGTGGTATTAAGTGATCCATTGGTGTGAATAGGAAAACAAATGTGGTAAGTAGGAGAGTGTGACTTTGCAGGTGATCATGGGGATGGTGACTGTGTGGAGACAGCAATATATTCCACACATACTCCCCATTCAGGTTGCAGAGGATGGGTCAATCACACTTGATGCTCAGAGAGGTCCAGTCCAAAGTCCCTTAAGGGGACATCAGGATGATAAGGGAAACTCTGTTGGTGTAAAAAAAAAAAAAAGCCCAAAATGTATGCA
>NW_017306544.1:583424-599946 GCF_000935625.1 Nanorana parkeri
TATTGTAGAAGCATTCATCAATGTATGGGTGTAGATATGTGTGGGGTGGAAAAAAAAGATCCCAATGGCAGAACAAATCTTAGTAATTAAACATTTATTAGAACAACAAAAACACATCTTGTGAATATCAGTCACTTTCTCAGAAATATGGTGTGAACACAGGTTCCCTAATAATAAAAGAAGGATGGTAATTGTCTGCCTTTTAATTTCCGGGAAATTCCTGCAAATACTTTTGAAATACTGCCATGCTTGGTTCAGCTGGTTATCACATTTCTCCTCTTAATTCCTAATTTGAAGTTACATAAATTTCCCTTTTTAACCTTAGAATTACATAAGTGAATCAGAGTCCATTATGATGCAATGCCTTAAAATCCACGCTTAATTTGCAGTGACGGGAGGTACACTTTTGTTTTTTTAGCTACAAATGGCGTGTTGATCACATTTTCCTTAACTGCAGTCAGATATGTTTGTTTTGGCCACTATTTGTGAGTGATTTTTGTGGTTTCTACTGTGACATTCACATCCAAGGGCCCATTGACACTATGTGCACTGGGCTGCTTTGCTCAACGCAGGCCCAACACATTCACACTGTATAATCCATTGTTTGCAATAGGCCCAGTTCACACTGCTAGTGTGCGCGGGTGAAAATGGAACATGCTGCTTTTAAGTGCAGCACAACGCAATGCAACACATTCCAATACATAAACCTGTCCACAAATATGGTTTTTAATATAAAATCAGCTTTAACACACAATGATTTTGAACATAAATCGCTCAATATCCTTTAAATGTAACAGAATTGTAATATTAAACAAAACATTTTTTGTTAGTCCATATAATCAGTACAAGCAATCATCCGTCATTCCATTAAAATCAGTTAGATGCTTCCTTTTATTTTTGAATAAGAAGACATGTTATCAATTTCCCAGAATGTTGAGGTTTAATATGAACAGGTTTGGCATAACAGAGTGCAGAGTTTTCTTTCTATATGTAACCGCCTTATGACTATACAGCAGAACAGCTTCACATTTCAGATTTGTATATACATTCAGCTTTAACTGAAGTCCCCATTAGATAAAAGATAGTAGCAAAAATGGGACATTCAAACGACCAGTAATTGTCATAGGTGTCAATATAAATCGGATAAAAGCCGGAATGATTTATAATAAAATATATAATGAGGTACAATGTACTGGCACAAAATGTTAACATTCTGTATATGATGTGATCCTGTATGCCCGGATTCCCCACAAGGCCACCGAGGCGGCAGGGCGCAGAGGGGCGGCAGCGGTGTCCTTGTGAGGAAGTTGCGGGCGCCGGGCGGTAAACATATTGCAGAACCTGGCCTTGGTGCGGCAGGGAGAGTAAATCAGGCCCTGTATATGACCACCTTCACATAGAAACCCCAAAACGTACATCAATATATCATCTTGCTGCGTATTAATTCAAATCATAAATCTCTACACAATGGGATATTTAGTTCTCTACATGTTTTGTGGATATAGTCTACTTCCTCAAGGTAAACAGGGTATTGTGTGTGTACTTGCTATAAATACAATAATTCAAATCAATACCACTATCAGGATCCACTGAGTAATGGGGGAGGACTGCATCGGGTCATCAAATTGGAAACATCCTAACATGAGCCTCGTGCAAAGACTGGTGATAGCGCTGTATTATGTTGTATTCAATTTAGGGATGCACCGATACCAAGTACCGTACTCAGTACAAGAACAAGTACATGTACTGATACTTTTCCAGCTCCAAGACTAGACTAGAGAAAAATGTAAAAGGTAGGAGGCAGCTGTCATTTGTAAGGAGCACACGGAGCTCCTGGGATTTGTACATACCCCATTTTAATGCATTATTTTTGTTTTTATAAATATAAATAAAGGGATGCACCAATATCATTTTTCCAAGTACGAGTACTGATACATTTTTGTTTATTGTCATGTGACAGTTTTTCTAAAACAATACAGACTAATGATTTCAGGACAGTGGTGGAGTGCCAGAGCCAGGTCCCAGCTGCAAACGCTGCAACCCTGGTAGTTCTCATGAAAATGCCAAGTATCTGCACTGGTCTGTGAACTGGTATCTGAACATCCCTAATAACATTTTTATACTTTTATTCAGTATTATATTGATATTGGGAATACTTATCCATAATAAAATGTATGATATAGTGTGCCTCATAAGGAGATGTGCCCAAGTAGATCACATGAGGGTAAGCTGAGATGAATAAAAATGTAATTTTTACAGATGGGTTTCTATATCGAGGTGGTTATATATGTGAACAGTTTGTGCAAACTAACTAATATAATAGTACAAACTATTATATTCTTGTACCTTATACATTTGATTAAAAATACATTTTAAGTTTTTAACAGATTTTTGATGGCATCCATTTTTAGCTACTATCTTTGGATGTATGCTCTTTATGATTATTATAATTATACAGGATTTCTATAGCGCCAACAGTTTGCCCAGCACTTTACAATATAAGGAAGACATTACAGTCACAATACAATTCAAGACAAGGTGGTAAGGAGGGCCTTGCCCGTGAGGCTTTATTGGGATATTTGTACATTACCATATTGCTATATACTTTCCATATATTAATTATTACTAAAAGTCCCCATTAACTACTCAGTAGACAACCCATTAACAATGCTATACTGGCATAAATGTTGCATCCTAGTAACATTGACGTTGCTACACCTTTTACATTATGCTGCATACACTGCACTATATGCACTATATAAACCATCGTGTCAGTTGTTTTCTTTCTATTGCTACTTGTAAAACTATGAGTTTGGCCTAATATTAGCTTGCCAAACCTAACTATTGATCCATCAGTCATTTGTTACTTTGTCTTTCTTATTTCCTCTAAAGATCTAACATACAGTAGTTACCTTTACTTCGATCTTTTCCTACTGAATATATATATATATATATATATAGCATCTCCTGTGATCCATCAACATGGTGTTCCAAGCTGCAATTCTACATAATTTGTACAGTTAGGGTTAGTTAATTGTTCCTGTTTATCAGTATTCTCTTCAGCCTTATGTACAGGTCCCGGTTTAGGCTTACTATCACAACAACAGCAACAGCAATCCAGGAATGCCTGCCCTAATGGTTTAGAAATGCACAAGAGTAAAATAGGTGTCACTGCACACTTTAAAAATAAGAAAAACTGAGTGATAAGCATTAGAAGATTATGAGGGACATGATAAGTGGTGTAGCTAAACAAGATGTTTGTGACATTTTCAGGTAAAATGCATATGCCATACACAATAGCTAAACTTGCAACTATCCAATTGAGCTGGCATTGGACCTGCACATTTTTGATGTTCTTTGTATTTCCAACAATTCTCAGTGTTACTAGTAATGAAGTCATTGTGAAAAGAAGTGGCAGGCAGAAGTAACAGCCCAGAAACCACCACATACGAGCGTGCTTGTAGGTAAGAACTAAGGCGTAAAAAACTGGAGAGAGTTCAGTGGATGGGTCCATGACACAGGAGTCTATAATCAGGCCTGAAGCTGGAGAACGCTCCTGGTGGAGTTGCCACAGAAAAATTTCTGGAAGAGCAAGTGTCAAGGAGCCGATCCAGATAACAGATATCTTTCCTAGTATAGAGCGACACTGTTCCTCTGGCTTTGATGAAAATTGAGATGTTATCCACTGGAAACGATCAATGCCCAGAGCACAAAGAGAGAATGTAGAGACTCCAAATGAAGACACCTGAGGAAAGAAGCAAAACACATGAGCATGCAGCAAAAAGAAAAAAAAAAGTTGTCTTAAGGTGCCCATACACTTTGCGATTATCGTTCGGAAATCAAACTAGATTATGTTTTCATACGATAATCGGGCAGTTGATGGGAAGTGAACGATCACAATTACTGTACAACTGGCTGAATTTCCTTTATCAGTCAGGCTGGAAAACTTTTGTTCGAAACATAGGAAATTCGATGGATCAGTGTCGTTTTCGTACGAAAAAAATCGCCACATGAACACTGCTCATGTGCAAACGAAAGTTTGTTCTGTTGATCGACGAACTTTGGTCAGTTAGTATTGCTAACGAAAGCATTGGTCTGTGCATGATGGGGTATTCGAGCAGAAATTGAATGACGGTTTGATGAGGGCATGAAAGAAATCTAACGATAATCACAAGGTAAAAGGCCAGCCTAACCTGTAGAATCTATTTATTGGTGTACATTAACCCCTTAGCGACCAGTGATGTACATAATACGTCATTGGCCGGGGGTCCATTTAAACAGACTGTTTAAACGGCTGCCGGCTTTGCAATAGAAGTGATTCTGGTGGCTCAGCTGCTGTCAGATCGCTTCTACAGGCTGGTAAAGTGCCCGCCCCCCTGCCCGACATCCCCGCTGTGTTTCCTGGAATTCGCTGCCCCTCCTGCAGGCCTGGGACCTGAAGGAGAGCAATAAGCTACTGAAGTGCAGATCACACTTCAATAGCTTATTTAGAGTGTAAAGGTCATATTAGGGGTTTTGGACCCCCAGTGTCTCCTTAAAAGGGAACTGTCACCACCAATATGCTATCACATGGGGGGCTTGTGATAGCAATTCAAGTAAAGTTAAAAAAACAACGTTTTGAACAATATTATTAAATAATAATAGTAAAAATAATAAAAAAAATTGTAAGTCCCTGCGATCATGTGCGTGTTCACATAAACACGCGTCGGGTGCGCCCACATATGAAAACGTCCATCACGCTACACATGTTGGGTATCGCTGCACACGCCAGAATGAAAGCAATAAGTCTAGGGCCAATATTTATGCATATCTCGAAATTCATGACCTGTAGGGGCTCTTAAATGTGTAGTCTATGGACTTTTTGGGGTACTGAATTTTGTCGCCGTTTCACAATTTGTAACCTGGGAATGTTGGGTATCTATTTACTCGTGGTAACTTCATCTTTTATATTTTACAGAAGAAGTGGGTATTATGCTGTGTTTTGGGGCCCTAAATTTAACTTAAGTGCCTTTTTTACAAAATGTTGGGGTTTGATAAAGAGTTGCGCTAATATCGTGCAACATAAACATTTGCAACTACTGGCATTTATTCTACGGGGTTCTTGCTTTCAAAAAAGATATGTTTGGGGGCTTGAAGTAACGTTCAGGCCCAAAATGTGGGTTATAACATGTGTGCAAATAACGGAAAAAAAGGCCTTGGGAGCGAAAGGGTCATTAAGAGGTTAAGGGGACACAGGAGTATTCAGGTACATATGGTTATGCAACTGCCTTGAGGAGATTGGACACTGGCAAACAGAGCTGAAACCCAGCCAAGTACAATACCTCCCCTTCCCAGCATACCTTAGTTTTGTTAGCAAACAATAGTAGTATTGGATCACAAGAACATTGGGAGGGGGGACACTTCATGTACTCCATTTTACAGGATGGACAGAAATCTTATTTTCTTAATCGTACATTAAGGGACATGGGAGTATTCAGGTACATAGGAATGTTGGTCCACAGCAGATATGAGACATTACTGGATGTAACTTCCCCCTCCCAAGCCCCCAGCACACATAATAAACTTTCCCCCACTTCCTCCCAAGCCCCCATAATAAACTTTCCCCCCTCCCAAGCCCCCAGCACACATAATAAACTTTCCCCCACTTCCTCCCAAGCCCCCATAATAAACTTTCCCCCCTCCCTCTAGTGCAGACCTTACTAATGATCCATCATTCGGCCGGAGCTCAGAACTGACAGAGCTCCAGGCCGGAGCTGACAGGAGCAGTTCTGCGGTCTGCATCAGACAGAGATGCAGATCGTGTAGCTGCTCCCGCAAGTCGGGCATGATGTCCGTGACCGTGTGTCCGACTTGTCAGCTTGCTGACAGGCCACACAGCACCGGCTCGAGGGGCCGGAGTTGGTCCTCAGGCCAGTACTTTGAGACCCCTGGTTTAGACAATAGGGTGCGGAGTTCTTTGTTGTCAATACTGAATGGTATTATGTGGAAATCACTGTGATTAGATTAGATAAATTGTATTTATTTGTGGTACACTTCTAGTTAGAGTGCTTCACTATACAAAATTTTAGTTTGAGATTGTAGATTAGGTTGAATTGATCCCTTGGAGTCACCAGGGCATCCACTGCAAAGGCTACAAAATCACTGAACCTAGAGACAAACCTGCTTCATTTGTTGTTGAGCCTGTAATCCAGAAGGTTCACATTTTGCATCCACCACCTGTGACAGATGCCTTGAAACACCTTAGAGGTGAAGAGACCATTCTCTAGAGTCCAGACATTGAGCAAGTATGCAAACCAATTTTTCATACCTGGGATGTGTCCAGTGAACAGGGCTGAAATGTGAAGTAATACCCAGGCAAGAATCAGATCTGCTTCTCTTTGAGCTGCATGACTTCTGGTTCTTTCCTGATGGTTCATGTAAGCCACTTCTGTGGCATTGTGTCAGGATTTCTTACCCTTTCTTGTCCTTTGAGCTGCAGCCTATGTTCTGTTGCTGTGGCTGACACTTTTCGTTCCTCTTTGGCGTCCTCTTACGACCAAACCTGTAAACATCATCATTCTGCAACTACTGACATACTCCTCTCAACTTCCTGTCTCAGAGTGATGATGCAACACCAGTTCACGGTTTGACTGATCTCCTGGTTCTGGACTCTGGCCATTTCTTTTTGATTCATCCTACTCTCATTGTTCGCTGACCTGGTTTGGCTTGCTACACGCAAAGGACTTTCTCCATTGTTTTTTGCCATTTTGTTTATTTTTATTTTCAAAAAAACTCCATTTATTTTTTTGTCTGTTTTTTTTTGGTTCCCTGACACATTGTCCAACTGAATTCTGGTACAATCACCTTGCAGACAAAAGATCCAGCATTGGAGGGATAGTGAAATCACTCTGAGCTCGAGATCAGGAGACAACTTTCCTCTGCTGATGAAGTTCCCTGTTGCACGTTGTCATCCATTGACATGGGTTTTATTTGTCATCTGCTGTCAAGCTTTTCTTTTATCCTACTTTTTTTTTACATCCAGATTCTAATAAGTCCCTTATCACAGAATCCTACATCCACTGGGCCAGAGATGTAGGTAAGAGGCCCTTGTCCCCATCAACATAGAAACAGAGTGCTTCACCAGTCAGTGCCCCTGGCAAGGTACCCTCCTCGTGTTCATCGCATACAGCCTGGTATGGTTTTGGAAGGGGGGCGCACTCTTTCCCAACCAGCCAGGCTGCATGGTCATGCTGTTTTTTTTCAGCATGGGGTTCCACCCCTTAAGGTCCATACCACACCCAAGTTAAGGGTCTGGTATGTAGTTTCAGGGGAACCCTATATAGTGATTTGTAATGTACTCATCACTGTTTGATTGTTGTGACTTTGACTGCTGTTCCCAATCCAGACAGGACATCTTTTGGGTGCAAATATCTATGCTTGCTCCTAAACACATACTTTAGAAGAAAAAAAACATTTTCTATTTTTTTCCTTCTCTTTTATCTTCTTCTCGGTTGCATTGCATTGCATGTTCTGGGTTTGATGGTGCCCCCCTTTAGGCAGTCCTGTATGCCCAATTAATTTCAGAAAGTTGCAACTCATCATTCTGCCAGAACACTCACCAGAGTCTCTATTACTCCATTTACCTGACCAACAAAACCCTCCAATGGTGGCACCCGGGACGCACCCCCTTATGACGCCACTGTTGGCATGTGAAAGGTATTTCAGCTGTACTTCTCCTTGTATTCTCCTTTACAGTGTGTGTGTGTGTGTGTGTGTGTGTGTGTGTGTGTGTGTGTGTGTGTGTGTGTGTGTGTCAGCCTCTGTGGTTAACAGACATATTGTACAGTATAGCTCTCTCTTATGCCTTTTTGCAGCCATCCAACAGTTTAATTCACTTTAAATGAGAACCCTGGCTATTTTATATTTCCTTACAGTTTTGCAGCTAAAATATCTGAAAAGGACAATTTTTAGGTATAACATGCAGCATTGCATTTAAAAAAGTGAAACAAATCTACTGTAATCCAACAAATATTGCATCTATGCTAATTCAGAAATCTCAAGCATTTTAGGGTCATTTTTGGTCAGTGTATATACCTCTATTACATTGCTGGTCAGTGTATATACACCTCTGTTACATTGCTGGTCAGTGTATATACCTCCGTTACATTGCTGGTCAGTGTATATACCTCCGTTACATTGCTGGTCAGTGTACATACCTCCATTAAATTGCTGGTCAGTGTATATACCTCCATTACATTGCTGGTCAGTGTATATACCTCTGTTACAGTGCTGGTCAGTGTATATACCTCCATTACATTGCTGGTCAGTGTATATACCTCCGTTACATTGGCAGTCACTGAGAATACCTCCGTTACATTGGCAGTCAGTGTAAGGCCTCCTAACTAATTCTCTCCTCGTTCTCTTTCTCCTGTATATTCTCCCAAAGAAAATTCTGCACGGCGCTAGAGTGTTTGGGTTTCGCTTGAAGAAAAGGTGGCAACTCTAAGGGGGTGATTTACTAACCTAAACACACGCACTAGGTGCGTGTGATTTTTTACACAGCAAAACTTATTTATCAACCAAAAAGACTCACTGACACTTAGGGGTTGATTTACTAACCTTATAAACACGCCACGAACAAGTATACACCTCTGTAGTGTGTTCCCTCCCAGCATGATCTATTGGTGGAATCTAGACACCTTTGTAGTATGTACACACCCAGCAGGTGTGTTGTGCAAAGCCCTGCATGAATTGCAAGGTGATGTTGTGTAAATTAGCTCTACATTGTGTTGCTTGCGTTGATGAATGCAGGAATGTAAATGCATGAGCTAACCATTTTTGTCTAAACTGTGAAGCAGCATTATATATGCATCATGTGCATGATTTTTCCATATATGGCATTAGTGGAAATATGCTTTTAGAGACTTTTTGGTTGATAAATAAGTTTTGCTGTGTAAAAATCACACGCACCTAGTGCGTGCGTGTGTTTAGGTTAGTAAATCACCCCCAATGCCTCATATCCCATAGTTCACATAGTAGCTTATAACTCTGTTACACACACATAGACTGATTGATGGCGTCTCATCACAAAAAACAACTATATATGTTTGCCGCAGCGACAAAGGATTCATTGGGGGAAGCAATTGATGTTCTAGTAGCTTCATGAAAACATAGTCTGATATACAGTGGGGGGAATTCATCAAAACTGGAGCAGACAAAATCTGAAGCAGATTTTCACTGCAACCAATCAGCTTCTCTGAGTGGAGCAAGTAGCTGGTCTTGCCCACGGCGCTAAATAGATTTGCACCGACCCTGCCTAGGATATAGTTCTTCCTTCATTGTGCCAATCCAGATTGCAGGCAAGATAAGCTTATCCACACACTTGATGTAAGCAGATGTGTTGCATTCAGAATTCAAGATAAGTGTATGTATAAAGTCACTCGCATTCCAATAGAATTTCAAGTCAAAAACGGTTTATTGACTTGATTGCTATCACATCATATATCGACGTTTCGGAACAACACCGGTTCCTTCTTCAGGCAAACAGAATGTGACACATTCCAAAACGTCGCTATATGATGTGATGCAATAACTCGGACTAAATTGCCAACCAATTGGTAAGTTCTTACTAAACAACCACTGGATCACTAGGGAATGTGAAGGTAACGTGCTCTCTCTTTTATTTTGTGTTTGGGGGGGGGGGGCAAGGGTAATATTATTCTTTAGTGTGCGTGTGTATTAGGCCCCATTCACACTTGTACGTTGAGGTTTGATTAGGGATTTCTGAGTCAGGAATTTGCGTTTTACTGCAGCAGGAATCCCTAATCTGGTGTTTACAAGTGGCAGCTGTCACCTATTCAAGTTACTGATCAGGTGACAGCTGCAAATGCCAGAACACCGCATGCAATGGTGTGTGATATGATTACATGTGGTTAGGAATCAATCCTATGCGTCCAGAAAGAGTGACTGTTTTCTAACTGCATGTAATCATATCACATACCATTACATGCGGTGTGCAGGTGTTTACATGATCATTACCTGATCATTAACTAGAATGGGTGACAGCTGCCACTTGTAATTGGCAGATTAGGGATTCCTGCTGAAGGGAAACACACATTTTGAAGTAAACACACCATGGGAGAAGATCATTTGTCCAGTGGACCCTGAATTAATTGAGTTTGAGACCCCTGATCTAAAGCCTAGGCAAAGTCATTGTCTGTAGCTTAAGGATTGCTTCAAATGTTAAAAGGTACTTATTTTCAGAAAAATTATATTGCTGCTGCATATTGTGACATGTCAGGAATTTATTCATACATACTTGTAAAGTTATTAAAAAGTGAACCTGAAGGACATATACAGGTTATATTTAGTTATCTGTTATCAAATGAGTTCCAACCCAGCTGATGGATTCTTTCTACAAACCTCAGATACTTGGACATGTGGGCTCACTGCTATATTGGCAAAAGCTATATTGTGTGCAGTACACAGTGTGTTTAGCTGTAAGCCCTCGTTCACACCTGAATGTTTCGTAGCGCGTTCTACGCTCGACGAACGCTCTACAAAACGCTCAAAAATATAAATCCCATTGTATTCAATGGTCTCGTTCCCACCTTGGCGTATTTCCGCCCGTCCCTAACGCGCTACAAACGGCCCACGCTTGAAAAGGTACAGGTACTACTTTGGGCCGTTTTGTTGCGCGTTTCCATTGGGATACAGCCAAGTAGCCTTCAGAAACGCGCGACGGTCGCGCAACTTTTTTTACCGCGGTAAAAAAACGCGCGACAGACGCGCATATGCAATACGCTTAGGTGTGAACGAGACCTAACAGTCTTTCAGAAAATATGCTGATGATAATGTCAGATATACAGCTAGTCATGAGAGGGAGGAACTACAAATAAGTTAATTTTACAATAACTCGGACTAAATAGCAAACCAATTGGTAAGTTCTTACTAAACAACCACTGGATCACTAGGGAATGTGAAGGTAACAGGCTCTAAAAATATTTAGAAACTGATGCTGTGACCATGTTAAAATGTACTGACCAATATCACCCATACAATACAATCACCTTTAACAATTATTTGGCGACTAAAACTGCAACAGTGATGCATATAGAAACAGCAGTATGCAAAAACAGTAGGTACACTTGTCTTGCTTCACTCATTTCTTTCCCAAACCACGTCTGCTTTAAACCGAACGCTTACAGGGGGGGGATCAAATTTGCCTTTAGTAGGTCATGTATGGTCACCTTCAGTCAGCTGTATAAAGGGTACGCGTCTCATTTTATCTTGTTTTGATAGATGGGGAAATGGTTCAAGCCTGTCATTCCTTTACTGTTGTCTGTGTCCCTATTGTAAATATGTGCTGGGAAACGTTTTGCTGTCCTATTGTAAATATTTCCCATCACTTACTGTTGGGATAGCAAGTGATATCAATTATTTTTAAGGGTGATAGACACCAAAAAATAGAGTTAGGAAGGGTTAGAGGTTTTTTTTATCGTTTCTTCCGTCAGTGCCTTTCTGTCCCGGGGACAACTCATCCCGTCTCCAGGACAGAAAGCGAGCCAGATATCCTCAAATGAGTCACAGACCCAAAAACCTGACAGAAGTTTTAACTCTTAACCATTCTATTCAACACAAAATATAATGTTTTTGCTGGAACTGAGAGCTTTAAGTTGTCCGCATGTTAAGAATTTCTAGAAATGTAGTCTGAAGGTATGACATTAGTGAGAAATATTTCTCTTTCTAAGTGAACTAAAGGTGGCCATGCATGACCCGATAAAAGTGAAGCCCTGCCATGTTACACAACAATGTATAAAATCACAGATAAATATATACTTTTTAAAATGTCCTTACCTCCATGTAAGGTATAATGCGGCAGGAGAGCGCCCCAAGCAATCTACGATGTGTGATCTGCTGAAAAACAACTACAGGCAAGCAGAAAAAAAGAAGAATAAAGTCCCAGAGGGCTACAGCAGCCAGGATGGAGTCCCAAGCGCTCTTCATAGACATACTGTGCCACACTATGCACATGATGGATAGATTGCCAACAATACCCACAGCAAAGACCACCAGAGACAGCAGAAGCACTCCGTAGGCACTCAGGGAATTTTCACCTAAGGGATACAGTGAGTTTACAATCTTTGGTGCCCCAGTAGATGATATGGAAGAATCATTATATATTCGTTTTACATCCGGCTTTCCACTGGTTGTTGACTTGATGAGCCTCGGGTATCCCATTAGGGCAGGATTTTGCCTGGACTCGTCAGCTTGTGAACCTCTTTTGCCTTGATTTCCCACCTGCTTTGCTGCCTCCTGAACATCTTTTTCCACTAAATTTTTGCTGCTGGGCAAACTCAGGTTTCCAGACAGTGAGCTGGAATCAGTGGATTCAATAATAATGAACTGAAAAAACAAAATAAACTCTAAATACTTGGATCTGACCGTTAAACCTTTCATAGTTGCAGAGAAAAGTCTTGTAGCGTCAAGACAGGGGAGTGTAATGCGTATAGACGGTTGGGGGAGAAAAGCTCAGCTGTAGGGAACACAAAGCAGCCATTATTCTTTTCTGAATACCTCACAGTGTCTCTCCCACATGACTGAACATTGTGGCAGACTCTGCTCACTACTATTATACATACTCCATGTTTCAGTCAATAACTTTTGTGTCCTAGCACCAGCTAGTGGCGTCATTTAAAATGACAGTACCATTTATAAATGCTTCAAGATATGGCATTCAGGGAGAGTTTGAAGCCTTTAAAGTGATCAATTGTGGCAACACCATGTAATGATCAGGTAAGCGAATGACAGCAAACATATACTGTATATTATACTAGCCTTGCAATTGTCTGCTTTGAAATATCCATTGAGGAGTCAATCAACAGGATGACTATGATTACCTTTATATTTAACAATTAAGTGAGATGAATAAGTTCCTAGGCAATAAAATACCCAATCATATAATGGAAAAAAAATTCAAAAAAATATTTTGCTTGCACGTGATTGGATGATGAAAGTCAGCAGGGATTCACATAGTTCACTAAGGGAACCCCGCCCCCCCCCTACAAAGTGCAACTGTGAACGGCCTATTTGCCTTTAGTAAACCTACTCACATGTGTTCAGTTAAATTAGGGTCAAATATTAATCTGTTGTAAAAAGTTTACAAGGGAAGCCAATTGCACACTATGCTGATTTACTTGTGTCTTTTGTAAATCATATTTACAGTAAAATGTAATTGTAGTCAGGAAGTATGCATACGAAAGCAGGCTTATGTCAATATAGCATGTTTGGTGGACACCCCAAAAGGCTACAAGTAATAAAGATAGCTAAAGCTAAAAAGTTAGTAATGAACAGTTAGCTAAAACTTGTTTATTAGGTTCTCTTGAAAGCTCCTATGTATATGATAATTTACAAGCTTCAATCTTTGGGCATTGATGAAATGGGGTGTACTTGGATAGAGAACTGGCTAAGTGAACGTGTTCAGAGAGTATCAATAAATGGCTCATTTTACAAGTGGTCCTTGGTTGGCAGAGGCGTGCCTCAGGGTTCTGTCTTGGGGCCATTGCTGTTCAACCTGTTTATCAATGATATTGGGACTGATATGAATATTTCAGTTTTTGCTAACAATACCAAAATTTGTAGGGTGATAAACTCGACAGAAGACATAGAAATATTACAGGAAGATTTGGATAAAATAGGGGGTGGGCATCTACATGGCAGATGAGGTTTATTTATTTAGTGTAAGGTTCTGCATTTTGGAGATTTGGGAGTCCTAGTGAACGGTTGCATTAGTAACAGTATGCAAAGCCAGGCAGCAGCAAATAAGGTGAGCAGGGTACTTTCATGTATAAAAAAGGGAATGTACTGTAAAGACAAATCCATAATTCTGCCCCGTACAAAACACTGGTCCGGCCACATCTTGAGTATGCGCTTCAGTTTATTCACAGAATAAAGGGGCCTAAAATTAGAGGACCTAAACTATGAGGAAAGACTGCAAGCCAGTGGCACCCAGGGCCTGATTTACTCTCGGTGCTGCCCCAAGGCCAGGTTGCTCTTTGTGCCAACCCTCCCCCCAATGGGGAATGGCAACAAAATGGAGGGGGTGGCAGGGCTGTACTTTATCACTTTTTTATTATTTTTTACTTATCTTTTTATAATTTTTATTTTATAATTTTTTTCTTTACTTAAACAATTATAGACCTTTTATTTGTAAGTGAGCAAACTTAAAATCTGCAGTGGATCAAATCATTATTTTCCTCACTGTATACAAAATATACGATTAAATTTTTAACCTGCAAAACTGGAATTTGCCCCTTAAGGCCAGTCTGATGGCCCATCGGGCACACCCAACAAATCTACTAATACCCATTAAGTTATTTTTCTTTAACGTGTTTATGTTTCAATAACGTTTTTGGTTACGTTTGCGGCTTTTACTATGTCTATTTACCCATATCAGTTTAAGTAGCCTGCTTTCTACTTGGCCTAGGCTGGCTACATATTTAAAATCTTTGCATGCCACATCACCAAACTATTGTTATCATTTTAACTCAATTTAAAACAATACTTTTGCGAAATAAACAAACACACTTAATTGTAATAACTTTTTCCCAATAAAGGGAACTCCAACAGGTGCACTTTATTGAAGGCCACAGTTGCAGTCGAGCAACAGACAATATGAGATGACGAGGGAAAAACAAACAATATACCATACCAGTGTTTGTATATTTTTCAGTGTAGACTATAGTGGCTTTTCCTCATCCCTACTTTCTTTTCTTCTCTATAACATATGTGAACCAGAATAGTGCAACAGCCCATATTAACATGTTCTTAGTCTATTTTTCACTAGATGTAGAAGAAATGTTTGTAATGAGGATATACAGTACCAATCACTATAGCACTATTATTTACAACTTGGTAAAGATATAATGGCCAGCGGAAAATATTACAAATCATCATCTGGTTATTTTTGCTGGTTTTCACAAATGCAGACTTAAACAAAATGTACCGTTTAATGCGTAATACATGGAAGAATTAGAGGACATTGAAGAGGTCACTGAACAAATGGAAGATGGCAGAAGAAGCAATCCCCTTCCATTTCTAGAGACATTTTGGAAATGTATTAGTTTACTTTTTAAACAAAAATGGGTGGCAAGTAGAGTTGGGAAGGGCTGGAAAAAAAAGAAAGACATTTTTTTGAAAAAGACCTTTTCCCCCCGTTTTTTTTCTAAAGCCGTTTTTGTTTTTTTCCGGAAAAATTTAAAAAAAAAAAAAAAAAAAAAGGAGTGTGGAATATGTTCTTTCTCAAGGATAAATAATATAACTTTGACATGGTATTCAAGCTATACAACATGAAGACCTTAATGAAAGATTTCTGAGACTATGTAATGTCCTAAATTATTGCACATTTTCTCGGCTGAAGACAAGTAAATCCTGGAATACAATTCAAGTAACACTGTATTTCTCAATGCAGTTCTCAAACTCAAAAAGAAATATGCATTTCTGCCACTAGGGGCACTACAGAGGAAAGGCTCCAGTTTAGTTAGCTTGTGGGCTCTATCTTGTACTTCCTACAGTTGGGCGATTGTTGGTATGATGGTAGATGATAGTTTATGTCCTCTCAAGCCTCTCGGGGTACATTTGTCTGACAAATTTAGTTTATCTTTATAACCTTTAAATCAGGGGTGCCCATTAGGTCGATCGCGATCTACCAGTCGATCGCGTAACGATCACTGGTAGATCGCAATGTCCTGGGGCTTCTCCTCTGGATCCCCGCTGCTCTCCCCAGCTGTATGCAGCGGGGAAATGAGAAGTGAAGGAACCACTGCAGCCGGCGGGTGGGAGGGAGGAGGACGGAGCCGCTGTCACCGAACTAAGGACGAACGGTGAGGGAAGCGTGAGAGAGAGACACTCGGCCAGGATCTGACAGCCGGCGCCTCTCTCTCCCCTCACCACTCGGCCTTAGTTCTGTGACAGCGGCTCCCTCCTCCTCGGCTGAAGTGTTTCTGTCACTACTCCTCGGATTCCCGCCGCTGCCTCTGCCCAGGGATCCATAGGAGAAGCTGAGCCCCCGTGTGCATGGCCGAGTGGTGGAGGATCGGAACATATCAGTGATATGTTCCGATCCTCTCTGCAGGACAAACACTGGAGCGATCAGCTGATCACTCCAGTGTTTGTAAATAACTGGGGACACATAGTACTATGTGTCCCCAGTTAGGAATGAACAGGATGTGATTTACATCACACCCTGTTCATTCATGAGTTTCTCAATGGGGAGAAGCACTCTGTACAGAGGCTTCTCCCCATTCAGAAACTGGATGATAGTAAATATTTTCTAAATGAATGGGAAGCCTCTGTGCTTTCCATTCATTTAGAACAGAGGCTGCAGAAAAAAAGATTGAGGACTTTGTGTCCTCAATTTATTTTTCTATTTTAAAAAGGGAAATGTCAGGAGGCTGTTTCACCGAAGCATCCCCCAAGAAGTTAAAAAATAAGCAAAAATAAATAAAAAATAATAATAAAAAAAAACAAAACATACTGGAAGGAG
>NW_017306544.1:600121-629427 GCF_000935625.1 Nanorana parkeri
GGGGGGGGCGCGTATTTTTTTTCCCCTCGGGCGCAAAAGGAGCTGGTTACAGCGGTGCTCGTGCGGCTGAATGTGTCAGACGCCGCAGATGGAAAGGGGCAGGACACCTCTCCCCATGTGCAACGTCAGCCACACGAGCACCACAGGAGGACAGGACGCCGGGGCCTCTATGACGCACTGGAATGTAAGCTGGCCGACTCCCTGTGTTCAGGGGCTGGAGGGGGTGTGGGGTTGTATTGAAGTCAATGGCACCGCAGCCATGCCCCCCACCCACAGTGCGATCGCCCGCACCCGGGACGCAGGCACATTAGTGCCTGCATTCCGGTCCAGTGTGATCTGCAAATATAGTGCTTGCAGCATTTTTGCGGATCGCACTGGAATGGAAAGCAGGCACTAATGTGCCTGGGTTCCAGGCGATCGCAATGTTGGCGAGGGACCTGCCTGCAGTGCCATTGACTTCAATGTACCACCACGCCCCCTCCCGCCCCTGAATGCAGGTGTTTTTTCGTTGGTAGATCTCATTGAGCTCGTCATTTGAAAAGTAGATCTCCAGACAAAACATTTTGGGCGCCCCTGCTTTAAATGATTCCTAATAATGTTCTACACCATCACGGTATAATGTTTACCTATAGTCTGCTCAGTAAATTGTTTTTTTCCTCCTCTTAGTAAAATGGTGAGACCATCATCTAGAGTTTGGAAACATTTCCACAGTGCAACTTGTACTGAGGGCAAAGCTGCAATTTGCAAATCTAAAATACAATTTTAAAAAGCAAGTTTAGTTTATTTCCTGAATAAACTGTACTTTTATTTCAAGCATAATACTTTTATATACACTGCATTTCATGTTCCTAGTGTAACACAAGACTTTCACATTTGTAGAAATACTCCACACTGAGTTTTCTTTCAATTTTTCCGAAAAATAACAGGGACATTTTTTTTTTTTCTCATGGCTTCAAAATTTCTGGAAATGTTACATCCCTAGTGGCAAGTCATGTTACCAGGAATAGAAGATCCTAACCAGAACCAGCATTTCAGTACCAGGTAAACAACATAAGGCTGGGATACACAGCAGCTGTTTATGTACAGAATTCCATTGATGAGATTTATTCTCTAGAGCTCTCAACATGTCATTATCGTATAACTATTACCTACCTTAGCAAGCTTTAGGTTGCAATTTGTAGCTAGGCTCTACACCAAAATACATGAAGTGCAGAGCAGAGTGTCTAAACAAGGGGGTAAAACTTTAGCTAGCAAATCCCACCTCCACAGGTATATATGCATCTCCACATACTGGCAGGTATTCCACAACTATCAGCTTTAATTTAAACAGTGTACACGGTTTGTACTTGATACAGTACACATCATTCTGTATTTAGCAAATTTTTTTTACTGGAGTGAATATATTTTGCACAAGAAAACACTCAAATTTTAACAAATACAACTTAATTATATAATTTCTATTCATATACATACAAATATTTCTAATATACAAATAAATCAGATCATTTCAGTCATTAGTCTTCAGGCAAAAAGAGACAAAATGCACTTGTACACAAATGCTTAGAAAAGTCCACATGAGTGAGTGATGAGTTAAATAAGAGGCACTGAAGCAAAAAAGTACACTCCTTTCTTCGGTCAACATGTTTTGGAGTACAAAGCAATCACAGTTTTCACCGACGATAATGACTTGGAGCATCTGCAAACATATATTTGAGTCTGTATGCTTCTGCAAGTAAGAGGCCGATTTCCTCATTGCCCCAGTGGATGGTGGGCAAATTCTGGAGGAGCATCAGTAGACCCTAAAAACAAATACATTTTATGGTAAGTTTACATTAAACAGTATTACTATCAATCAGCCCTTAAAGTACACCTGTCATGAGAGAAATAGGGCAGGCTGTCTTTGTTCCTATTGATATATTGTAAACTAGTTATCGGTCTGTCTGACAAATAATTCAGAATCACAGACCCAGAACAAGCATGCAGTAAATCGAATCGGAGAGACATGTATGTAAAAGTTTGTTCTGCCTTATCGTGTCAGTGTGAGAGCCAAGCAGTTAGCATTTTCAGGAGAGGTCAGCATAGCAATCTTCTTTCATGATAGGTATACTTTAACGCTATTCTCATTTCATAAAGAGAAATACATTTAGGGTCAGACTAATTAATATGTTTCATCCTTCACAAACAATTAGTAGATATGACAACTGAGATAACAGTACAGATCAGTTACTATGACATTTGGTTTTCTCTGTAGAGCTGGCAACAGAAATGAGAAGAAATATTGGGATTTTTTTTACTCACTGTAAAATCCTTTTCTCCAAGTTTACTCAAGGACACAGTGGACATCTTGAATCAGAGACCATAAGGTTATAGCACCACCTTCAGGAGAAGGACACTAGGCAAAAAACAAGGTGCAACCCCTAGGTGTGGCCAAGCCCCCATCTGCTAGAGCAGGGGTGGGGAAGCTACGGCGCTCCAGCTGTGGTGAAATTACAAATACCATGAGGCATTGCAAGATTCTCACAGCCATGACTCCCGGAGACAGATGCATCATGGGATTTGCAGTTTCACCACAGCTGGGAGGGCCAGGAGGTTCCTCATCCCTGTGCTAGAGGCAACTCAGTTAGCCACAAAGCAGTACATAGCATTATAATGGCTGGTTATAACTATGGATGCACTGATAGCATTTTTTCAAAACCAAGTACGAGTACTGTTCCTCAGGTACTTGCTGATACCAATTACTGATACTTTTTTTTTAAAGTGACATTTTTTCTAAAAAAACAACAGGCTAATGATTTTATGACAGTTTCTTTATAATTATGAAGAACTGTAACTGAATCCATGATTACACAGCAATAGAGAATGGCAACCAGCAATACAGGACTACAGATCTCATCAATCCACGATTACACAGCAATAGAGAATGGCAACTGGCTATAGAGGACTACAGATCTCATCAATCCATGATTACACAGCAATAGAGAATGGGAACCGGCTATAGAGGACTAAACATCTCAGCAATGCATAATTATTCAGCAATGGAGAATGGCAACCAGCAATCACGGATTTCTGAGATTTGTAGTCCTCTATAGCCGGTTGCCATCCTCTATTGCATTAGCACTGTGACATACACCAATAAGAGGAGAACAAAAGGCAGCCGCAGTATAAAAGTTTATTTATACTCTATACATATATAGCACTGTCTCCCCAGGGCAGGGAAAGCATTATCTTCCCTGAATGATTTGCCTTTCATACATGTTATTTCCTCATGTACATTCCATCCTGCTGGGGATATCACCTGTGATCATGTCAAGATCTGAGATTAAGCTAATGTCTAACATGCCTCTGCAAGCAGGTGGATTTCTCGCTTTCTGTCCTATCTCAATATTTACAATATTGGTTAGTTTGCCATTGTTAGTAAGCAAAAAAAACTTAGTAAAATTGAAAAGTTGTATTTCTTTTCAAATTAAAACTATTTGGGAAAAAAAAGATGATGTGGGTGCAGAGTTTCCCAGTGGTAATTGGACTAAAGAACTGGACACATTTAAGTACAAATCTTTGTGCAGAAAACAAAACAAAAGTTTACCCAGCTAGCATTAAGAATTGCAAAAGTCTGATGTCTGGAGAATCAGATTATCCTGATTCCTCCTGTGGGGTTCCCTTATAGCTCAAACTCAGTTGTGTAAGCGACATGGTGGCAGAATTCATGCCAATCATGCAACAGGGTTTTTCTTTTCCAAAGAGTTGTGGTAGCATTTTTTGCATTGCTCAGCCTGAACTTATGACAACAGTAGCCTATAAAATGGGCAGGACTGAAAACAATATGTGATCTTCTAATCTGGATTTTCATATACATAATATTTAAGTGTAACAATACCTGAAAATCGTCTTCATCAAGAATTTCTTTCCTCCATTTAATTAAAAATGCAGCACAAACATAAAGATGAAAATGGGAAAATCCTTCAGGCTCTGCCTAAAACAGGAAAAAAAAAAAAGAAGGATGAATTAGCAGCGTGTGTGTGTAATTAATTATATATAGATATATCTATGTATGTATGTATGTATGTATGTATGTATGTATGTATGTATGTATGTATGTATGTATGTATGTATGTATGTATGTATGTATGTATGTATGTATGTATGTATGTATGTATGTATGACAGTTGAGGGGGGGCGCTGGCCGAAAATAGCACTTTTAGCTAAATGCCGAAAGTGTAATTTTCCTGCAGATACATCGGTGCATCTGTGATTACTTTCCTCCCCGCTGGGCGCTGCTCTGTGTCCCAGCGGGGAGGAGCTAAAGTGAAAGCCGGCCGAGTGCTGTGGGAGGAGAGCGATGTGAGCAGCCGGTGTCTCTCCTCCCAGACCGCTCAGCCGCCTATCAAAGTCCGGCAGAGCGGTGTGGGGGCGGAGACAGGTCGTGCTGTCACAGGAGGCGGAGCTCTCCTCCCTGCTCTGCTCGCTCAGCCTCCAAGAGAGGAGAGCAAGGTATAAGCAGTCATTGATCAGTGATCGCTGAGTGTTTGTAGATAATTGAGGACAGAGTATGTGTACTGTATCCCCAATTATGAATGAATGGGAAGTGATCGTTACACACTCCTGTTCATTCATAGTTGTAGTTATAGTAAACATACTCTGTCCTCATGTTATCAATGAACAGGAGCACTCAGTATAGAGGATTCCTGTTCATTGATAACAGGGGACACAGAAAGAGATTGAGGACTTTGTGTTCTCAATCTCTTTTTCTATTTTAAAAAGGGAAATATCAGGGGTCTGTTTAGACCCCCTATATTTCCCCGAAGCCCCTAAAAGTAAAATAAAAATATTGAATAAAAAATGAATTAAAAACCAAAAAATATAAAGTTTTTTAAAAAGTTTATAAAAAATAAATAAAAATACAATGCCATTATAGAACGTAGAATAAAACATAGATAAACTTAAATGTTTTTTCTTAGTTCTATAATGGCATTGTAGTACTTTCAGGTGGACAGTAAATAATACAGCTTCATAACATATCAGCTAGGGAACTACATGTCCCAGCATGCCCTCATTGCCCCTGTACAACAACCAGAAATTGCCGTTCCTTGGGTGATATGTGTGTATGTGGGGGGGGGGGTTGTACAGGGACAGTGATGGCATGCTTGTATTTGTAGTTCCCTAGCGGATGTTTGTGGGTGGAGGGATACAGTTCAAGGGGTCCTGACTTACTTTCAAATCGTGGGCCCTCGATTGTCGGCGGGCCAGCGGCGAGTGAGGGAGCTCACAGCAGCACTAACAGGCTAATCAATCAATAGCCGACGAATCTAATACACACACACACATATATATATATACACACTGAGTGGCCAGATTATTATGACCACCCCATCAGTACTTCGTTGGGCCACGAGATGACTCCACGAGATGACTTCGTTGGGCCGCCTCGTGACTCCACTAGATGTTGAAAGGTGATGCGAGGAATCTGACACTGCGCAGTTGCCCTTCTGTTGTCTTGTACCAGTCTTGCCACTCTCCGTTCTGCCCTAGTCGCTGACGGCCACAATTCGCACATTCAGACCCAGATTTTCGGCTGACAGTCCAGATTTTAAACACTTTAACAACAGCTGCTCTTGAACATTTAACAAATTCTGCTGTTTTGCCGATACTCGCTCCATGGCTTGAGCGCCAACAATCATCCCACGTTCAAAGGCTGTTAAATCGCATTGTTTACCCATATCTTCAGAAAAAATCACTTCTACTGTCGTGGTAAACAACTTGCTTCCCTATTTATAATGGTCTGGCCCTCTAGCAACTTCAGCGCGAAATTATAGCTAATTTGCCTACAAACGTCAGGTGGTCATAATAATCTGGCCACTCAGTGTACATATATACACACATACATACATACATATATACACACTGTATATTTATATATTTGTGTCTCACACAATTGTTCTCCCTTGAAATTTTTACCAAGCATTATTGTCCATGTGTTTTTGGTGGCCACCCTGCAAGAATACTGCTCCCTTGTTGAGGTCCCAGGCTTTACCTGGTTCCTACTATATGCGAGGCCTAGAACACTGCAGGGGACACCAGAATGAAAAATGGGAAGGATCAATGCACTCCCGTTCAACGAACCTGGATAAGCACAGCTCTGAGCACTATCGGGTTCAGGGCTGTCAAATCCCACCCAGTTTAACCGAAACTTACATTATATAATACATTTCCATATTTGGAAATGTATTCTTCCCGACACTGGTGAGCCTGGTGTGGTACTTTCCTCTTTAAGAGTGAAAGCCTAGCATTACATAGGGCTGGATGACATAAAATAAAACCAGGGATGGTGTCTGGGGCCTGATGGAAGTCCATGGGCTGACACACACAGAGGATCTGGCTTTTCTATGTTTAGCAAAAGTGATCACTTCTGGCTTCCCCTGGCCCCATCACTCAAGAAGCTGCTCTGTGAGCCCCAGAGTGCTGCCAGTTACATTCAAGATGGAGATTGGGAGTTTATAAGAGATTGGAGTTTTCAGTTCTTCGATCCCCTTTCCTGACACTGAAACCAAGAGAGCACAGAGCTGAGCTGTCAAACTCCAGGCTCAGTGGCCCAAGCCACTAGCCAAGGGCAGAAAAATATTTATCACAGCTTCGCTCCCTCGCTGGCCAGAACTCGATTGCTGACAAGGCAGATTCTAAGGCATTTCCCCTATCAAGTAAATCATGCAGTGGAAACGGGTATTTCTCTGCCTTTGTCTATTGATCCTGTCACTGGCCATCTGGTGTAAGCCTCATGATTTAACATTTTTGTCTGTTTAATGGCAGAGTAGCAAGAGCAGAGAGGGGTGGCAGGGGTGACCATTTCCTGTCAAGCACTCCTCCCTATGTCTTTCATCCTACTCCACTGCCCCAGCAAGGTGGGGGATGAGGGGCGTGATGGCAGAGCGGTAACAGGACAGGCATACCAAGAATAGCTGCTAGGAGTTCTGAAAGTTCACCAATCTTTATCACCACTCAAGCAGCACACTCCCCCCTCCCAAACTCACCAGTGTAAAATGAGCCTCTCTGCCAGCATCCCCCTTCACTATCCCAGCAGCTGGAGGCAGGTGATAAGCCACTTAGCTCCTCCAAAGCTCACCTGCTGCTGACCACACATGTTCAGCCGCAACATAAATTGATTGACATTGAAAAATGTGATCATGTTTTTTAAATAATTAAATGGAATACCTGATAAGTGTCCCAAAGCCGTATAGTGCATCTTAAAGGGAGTTCCCTCATTAGCAAGTTGTTCATCCAACGAAAAGCAAACTGCAGATATTCAACTTCATATTTCTGGAGATGATGATGTACCTCACCTAGTGTAGAAGGGAAACTCTTTAGGTTGACAACAGAGATCATTACAAAAGTCTAAAGCAGAGATGTTGTGCCTTTCTAGCCTTAAAGAACAAATGTCTCATTGAGTTCCTTCATCTTTTTGTACCAAAGAAAAAAATAAAAATATTTCTGCAGGTCCTGACCACCTCCACTATTCAATAAGGGGCATATAATTCAATAACTAAATTATGCGGGGACATACAGTGGCGGAGGGAGAGTGAAGGAAACTTAGGCCCTCTCCTGACCACGGACACTACCCGAGGGCACGAAAGGTCAGTCTGCCCCTGGCGCCTGCAATTTCGTTGTTGCGCTTGAGGTGATTAGGGTGTACCCAGGCATACCCCGTGGGTACGCCTATGGCAATGTATGTTCTACTGTTACATTTAATACTGGTAAGTTCTGAAGATGCCGACCTCCCTCCCACCTTACCTCCTGACGCCCTCCCGAGCCGGTACCGGGCCGCAGATGGGGCAGCGGATCCCGGGATTGAAGGTGAGGGGTCAGGAGGGGGAGGGGAGGGTTGGGGTTCCCGCAGCCAGCACATACACGCGATAGGTAGGCTATAGAGCCGCCGATCGTGTGTATGTGAAACAGCCAGTAACGGCTCTTTGCATTGAACTGGCTTTTTCTGCCCGGGGGCGCGCACGAGCAGAAAAAAAATGCCGTCTGGAGAGAAAAATAGAAAAATGTGCATTATTTAAAGTTTTTACTTTTTTCATCTAGTCACTTTTTTCTTGGTGTGCGTGTGCGTTTATAAATGTTTACTACGAAAACATGTTTAGTTCAGTACTATAGAAGCAGTACTGGACAAGTGATGGTGAGGCTTTTTCAGGTTGACTTACTTAGTGAACACCTAAAGCATCAATCACAACAAGAATTCACAGCAAGGTAAGTGTATCTAGTATTAATAACACAAAATCACAAATATTGAGACATTAGTTCCGGAGTCAGCTTCTTATTCCACAAAGTAAAATATGGGTGATGTTACGGGTTATTTTGGAAGTGAAGCAAACCCAATGTGTGGAATACATGAAATGCTGAAAAACATGTTGATAAAATAGACTTTAATGTAAAACACCGAGGGTAGTTTAAAAGGAAATCAGATTACATATTTTAAAAAAATCTCCTTACTGTCAATTCTGCCCACAAGTTCTTCCAATGCCTTTACATTTTTTTGAATTCCAGGCTGAGCAAATGTGTAGTTATCCTTAAAAACAAAAAACATAAGACAAGAAATATCTAGTTGTTGCAACATATATATATTTGTTGTTACAAGTAGATAAAAAAAAAACACCATACAAATTCACAGAATATACAAAGTTGAGATAAAAATACAAGAGAAATTGCAGTTTATACTGTTGCAGTCATGATAACAAGGTACTCCTTAGAAAAGAATATTGTTTGAAATGCATTAGGATTACATTAAGCTTTGATGGAGCATTAATAATCCAGAACAATATCTAAAATTCTTCAGTCCACAGCAACCCGCTGTCCTCTTGGAACAGTTTCCCATGTACTTGCTTTCGACCCACTCTCTAAGTGTCCTCCACTGGCAATAGCTCTCAATGTCCCGGTGGCCAGTTTTTTCAGCTACCATGGAGAGACTAAAAGCCGATACCGGCCCTTTACATTTTTCAAAATGTTCGGCTGCCTGGGGTCCTGAGCGTTTTAGAGACCTCAGGCAGTTGTCATTGATGGTGCCCGTCTGGCTGCACATTGACTCCTCCTTCCTGGCACAGCACAGGACAGCCCCACACTTACCAGGACAGGCCTGGTGCCTGGCATAAGCCCGGATCCCATCCGTTCAGCCCTAGAGAGCCCAGAAGCCGCATGCAGAGCCCTAGAGAGCCTGCCACCCGCCCACAGCCCTTTGGAGAAATCTCGGCAATTCATGATTGCTGGTTGCCATTCTCCATTGCTGAATAATTATGGATTGCTGAGATGTTTAGTCCTCTATACCCGGTTGCCATATGTTGCTGTATAATTATGGATTGATGGGATCTGTAGCCCACTATTGCTGGTTACCATTCTCCATTGCCGATTAATCATGGATTGAGTTACAGTTCTTCATAATTATAAAGAAACTGCCCTAAAATCATTAGTCTCTATGGATTAGAAAAAATGTCACACGTCCCTTTCGGAAAAAGTATCGGTAATTGGTATCTGCAAGTACCTGAGAGAAAGTACTTGGTCTTGAAAAAATGGTATCAGGATATCCCTAGTAACAACTACCCCTTACTCATTCATAAGGGGGGCGGCATCTGTGTGCCCACTTTATGAAAGAGGGTACCCAGATGCAGATAAGCACCCCCTGACCCCATCAAAATGTTTGTACGGAATAGAGTTGTTCAATGGTCGTCTGTCCACCAAGATGATTTCCTGACCTTGATAGATATTTGGGATGCAAACTTTCCTGGTCATCAGGGCTTTGCGTTTTGCAATAGGGGAATTCTGAGAACTGAGTTCCCCATCAGGTCTACTCTGCTGCATATTGACAGCAGGCAGTGGGTGGCTGCCAGCCTGCTATTGGCTATGCAACTCACCTAATGTCTGATGTAAATCTGCAGCAGAGCAGACCTGCTGGGGAACTTAGCTTTTAAAATTCCCCATCAGGCTCCGCCCACTCAGTCACGTAAGACAATTAAATGTAAACAAGGGGAATGCTGGCTGACAACAATAACCAACTGTGAGCTAGAAAAAAAACTGCGCTAGGAATCAAATAACACTCTAAAAGCAGCTGTGCTTAATAGGCGAGTACACCCAAAATAGGAAAAAAGAAAATGCAGACCGTCGCCTCAGAGGAAGTCAATAGTGACGAAATGCATCAGGTGGGCGGATCCATGCGAGCATTACAATCATAGAGACAGGAGCTCCAGTGGACACAATCCATGTGCAATTGCCTTATTTTAATTGTAAGTGCATTTTAATCATTTTAAATACATTTATTCTGACATACTACACTATGAGAATTATTTGTTCTCTCTCTGAGTACAAGAGAAGGTGGAAGATGAAGGAATAGTATTAGACGGTGTTGGAAAGATAAGCCAGAGTTGGGAAGAATATACCCCAATTTATAGTCGGATCAAAAACAAAAAGGAGAGGCTTTGTGTATATATATATATATAATTGCTGAGAGATATATATATATATATCTCTCAAGAAGTAATGGACTTCACATATGGCTATGTAGATTAAGTGGGAGTTGTACATCACTTGTGAGATTTAATACAGGATTTTCTATATGTACACATTCTATGAGATGTACTAGCACAAGTACATGTTTTATTGGTCAATTTTTTTTTCTTCTATGTTTATTATGGCTTATAGTGTCTAGACCATTAGACTAATAGTTTTTTCTGAACTATTTTTAGCACAGGCATTGTGCAAAACAGGTGTTGTGGATAACACAACATTTTTTTATCACTTTGTGACAATTTCACAATTTATAAATTTTTTCTCACAGTTTAGGAATATATATTTTTTGAGTTTGTGAAGCGCAGTGCCATTTTCTTTTTCATTAACCAAATGTGGCCATATTTGGGTAATAACAGCCGGCATTCCTGGCCCCTTTGTTTACATTCAGCTGCTGACTGGGGAATCTCGCAGCCGGCAGCCGAGTCAGACAAGAATGTGGTTGCTAGGACTCCAGCAGCCCGAGTACCTAGCAACCAACAAATAGGAAGCTATCAGATTCATGACAGATTCCAGCACATATATGCCCCATGCTGAGCACTGGCTTCTCTTTCTGCATCTCTCGCAGCCATAGCAACAGATTCTCAAAGTGCCGGTATTAAAGAACTCCCTCAATCTGTTCTAAGTGTTGGTAAAGCTCCCGAAACTGGTGACAGAACTTTTTGAATTTGGCGCAGGACCATTTAAAAAGGTCCATGACACCAGAAAAGTGCCATTAAGGCTTTACTGAATTATCCCCAACAGTGTCAGCAGCACAAAGCAAATGTTTCTCAAGAGACAAAAACCTTTCCAGAGGGAACACATAAAAAACAAACAGGAAACATGACATTTAATGTAGGAGAGCTTGTAGAATAACCTGAAAGTTGTATTACCTGAATACCATCTAGCAGTTTGCCGATTGACCAAAAGCTGTCCGCCTCAATGTTCCTTAGTATATCAGAAGAAAGGCTGTTCACGTCAAAGTTTTCTACATCGTCTTCTAAGAAATGAGAAAATGCAACCGTTCAATATAAAAACTACGACCAGTCTTAGTCCGTAGTGTTCATTATTGAGTTGGCTCACCCTTTGCAGCTATAACAGCTTCAACTTGTCTGGGAAGGCTGTCAACAAGGTTTAGGAGTGTGTCTATGATAATGCTTGACCATTCTTCCAGAAGCGCATTTGTGAGGTCAGGTACTGATGTTGGACGAGAAGGCCTGGCTCGCAGTCTCCGCTCTAATTCATCTCAAAAGTGTTCTATTGGGTTGAGGTCAGGACTCTGAGCAGGCCAGTCACGTTCCTCCACCCCAAAATCGCTCATCCATGTCTTTATGGACCTTGCTTTGTGCACTGGTGCATGATCATGTTGAAACAGGAAGGGGCCATCCCCAAACTGTTCCCACAAATGTTGGGAGCATGAAATTGTTCAAAATGTCTTGGTATGTTGATGCCTTAAGAGTTCCCTTCACTGGAACGAAGGGACCAAGCCCGACCCTGAAAAACAACCCCAAACCATAATCCCCCCTCCACCAAACTTTACACTTGGCTCAATGTAGTCAGGCAAGTAACGTTCTCCTGGCAACTGCCAAACCCAGACACGTCCATTGGATTGCCAGACAGAGAAGCGCGATTCGTCACTCCAGAGAACATGTCTCCACTTCTCGAGTCCAGCGGCGGCGTGCTTTACACCACTGCATCCGATGCTTTTATGCCAATCTGAAGGCCACACGAAGTTTGGAGGTCTGTAGCTATTGACTCTGTAGACAGTAAGCGACTTCTGCGCACTGTGCGCTTCAGCATGTGCTGATCCCGCTCTGTCAGTTTACATGGCCTACCACTTTGTGGCTGAGTTGCTGTTGTTCCCAGTTGCTTCCACTTTGTTATAATACCACCAACAGTTGACCGTGGAATATTTAGTAGCAAGAAAATTTCACAGATCTACTTGCCTATCACGGTATCATGCTTGAATTCACTGAGCTCCTGAGAGCGACCCATTCTTTCACAAATGTTTGTAGAAGCAGTCTGCATGCCTAGATGCTTGATTTTATACACCTGAATCCAATGATTTGGAGGGGTGTCCCAATACTTTGGCAATATAGTGCATGTCCTGTATTTCCTGATCCGTGTACAGAGCCTGAAGCCTTTCCACTATCTCCTTATCTCTTGAAAAGTCCTGTTGAGTCTATATACAAGACCAATTGATTCCATTTAGATCCTCATACTGTGTTCAGGGTTAGGCAAGTTGTAAAGCTCGAAATAGTATTGATGAAAAAATGCTATTTAGATCTATTGACCAGACCCACTCTTGGACACTGCGGTTAAGATATATATGTTCGGGATTGCTTGTCTCCCATCAACCGTGCTAATTGTTTGCTGCATCTATTCCCATTTTTGTAGAGACTGCGAAGGGTAAGTTCCTTAAATTAAATGGATGTACTGCACTTTATGCAAGTGATGGTAGAGTACCTCATTATCTCGGGTTTTTGTATTTCCTCCAACAACAAATGAAATTGTTGCTGCCCTGGACTTCTTAAGACGGGTTCCGTGCTCAAATCAATATTCCCCTTAATATACATTTTTAGCATCTCCCATATGATTTGGGCCAAAGTATTATCATTTATGTGATCTAATTAGTTAGTGACTGCAGTCTCCTTTGCAGCATGCTTTACGGGATCTTGTAACAACATATCATTAAATCGCCAAGTAAATGTAAATTTAATAGCGTTGGGTATTTTAATTTTAAGGAAGAACACTGTATGCTATAATGACTTATAGTAAAGGATAAAGAACATTAGACCGGTTACAACCCTGACAGCAAAAGAGCTTGCTATTAATGTGAATACTGAAACTGGCATTATAAAAAAAACTTCCAGTGAGGGATAAAGAACATTCGACCAGAAGAGAAAATACCCCAAGTACATTCGAGTCTGCCCCATTCTCACAACAGTCTGGTTAATGTATATGCAGTAAATGTGGGCAGCACAATGGCCTAGTGGTTGGCGCTTCTACCTGGCAGCACTGGGGGTCTCTGGAGTTTGCATGCACTGCGTGGGTTTCCTCCGGATACTCCAGTTTCCTCCCACAGTCCAAGGGCATGCGGCTAGGTTGGCTCCTGTCTATATTCACCCTTGTATTTATGCATGTAAGATAGGGATCTTAGATTGTAGACTCCTTGAGGGCAGGGACGGATGTGAATGTGCACTATGTAAAGTGCTGCGTAAATTGTTGGCGCTACATAAATACCTCTAATAAATAAATATGTAGTTTCGCTGGATGAATAGCTATGCAAATTTTTTTATAAAATAGACTCTATATAAAACACATACACACGCCGATGGAATAAATATTCAATTTATTTAATTAGATAATGACATCATATAACACAGAAAAAAAAAACTATTGTGGATTTAGTAGCTTTGATTCATCAAAAGCACCTAAAGAACCCAAAGTGCATGCTAAAGTAACCTTTCAATATTGCTGTTATTTTAGCATGCAATCTTTTTAGCACACCTTCAAGCCCAACCCCAGACAAAATGTTTTTTCTCTTTTTATGGGAGATCCTGGAAAGGGAAAATACTAGGAGGTGCACCGAAATGAAATTTTCTAAACCGAAAGAAAATGTATGTAATTTTTTCTAATATTTTATGTATTTTTATTAAATATTTTATTTTTTTACTTTACTGTAGGGGGCTTCGGGGACATATTTTCCCTTTTAAAATAGAAAAAGAGATTGAGAACACAGAGTCATCAATCTCTTTCTGCAGCCCCTGTTATAAATGAACAGACAGCCTCTATACCGAGTGTTCCTGTTCATTCATAACTTGCCGAGATAGTATGTTTACTATATCCACAATCATGAACAGGAAGTGATGTAGATCACTTCCCATTCATTCATAACTGGGCACACAGTAAACATACTATGTCCTCAATTATTAACAAACACTAAGCGATCACTGACTGCTTGTACCAGCTCTCCATCCTGACTCGCTGTCACAGGAGGCTGAGCGGGGGAGGTGCGGGAGGAGAGCTCGGACTCCTGTGACAGCACTGACCGCTGTCTCTGCTCAAACACCGCTCTCCTAATCTGTCACAGGAAGCTGAGCGGTGCGGGAAGAGAGACGCCGGCCGCTCACATCGCTCTCCTCCCCTGCACCGCTTGGCCTCCTGTGACAGTTTCTCTCCTCCACGCTGGATGCTGCGCTGTGCCAGAGTGGACAAAGAGCAGAGCGCAGTGGGGAGGAGAGAACCCAGGGTGCATCACTATTTCGGCCAAAAGATGGTACTTTCGGCATTTTGCCAAAAGTGCCATTTTCGGCCGATATGTTTCAGCTGCGGAAATTTCCTTGCATCCCTAGAAAATACAGTTGAGTTTTATAGCTGTCTGTGACCCATTGGGGAGATTTCATATCACATTCTGTACCTCTAAAAACAAGACAAGAAATGAGGACAGCTGTCACTGGGGATAACATGACTCAAACAATAATTATTAACCTGATGGGTAATACTTGCTAATTTAACTGAAAAAAGTGGGGAGCATTTATCAATTTTGTCACACAGTAAGTCAGAGCTAAACAGGAGCAGTGAGAAATATCTCAGATGTATTATACATAGGCAGCTTTAAATCTGTATTCCCCCTCAGCTGCACTAAAATAGTGCTGTGACAGAATAAACCTGCCCCTGATCACTTTCTTGTTTGTCTGTTTTGTGCCCCCATGCCTGCTTCCGGGAGCTTCTCTAGAGTCTCTCCCATCCTTTGGAACTCCTTACCCTAACCTGTCAGTCTATCTCATACTCTGTCTGCCTTTAGGCAATCCCTAAAGACTCACCTCTTGAGGACAGCCTATCCCGCCTAAACCTACCCACTGAACTATAACTTTCTGAAACAATGCATCCCCACGCAGCTACCACCTCTTGTATCACTTGCCCCTTTCCCTTTGGATTGTAACCCCTCATGGGCAGTGCCCTCTTTACCAACTTGTGGACTTGGGAACAAGAACTGGTGGCTCAATTTAGTAGAGGAGTGGGAAATAATCAATACTAGATTGCACAGGTGCAGAAAACGGGATATAAATTGCGAACTTGCTGTTACAAGATACCAGTTATCTTACATGTCAGACAGCCTGTGTAGTTCAGGCAGCCTGTATTGCTGGCTGCAGCCCTGAATGGCGTGGGTTAACCATTCTGTGTCTCGCTGGCTGCAGCACTAGTCTAGTCAGCTGTGCCTTAATTAAATCAAACCACACACCTCCTGCTCTGGAATTGGCCTTGTTGCTGGTGGTGCCCTATTTAAGCATCATCAGCCTGTTCCTCAGTGCTTGTGATAGTTCTTGCTATACAAGCGGTGTGCTGTCCCTGCAAATCCGGTTAGTCTTTGGTTCTGACCTTGGCCTGTTCCTGGATTACGCTTTGCTTCTTGCCAGCCCTGACCTCAGCTTGTGCCCAGATTACCATTTCCAGCCTTTGACTCCAGCTCGTCCCCGATTACTCTCTGGTAGTGTCTTTCTACTTCTGGCCGTACTTTGGTTTAGCACCTCTGGCCAGCCTGTGGCTTCACCTGATCAGAACATATAGTTTAAGTCCTGAGGGCATCCAAGTACTGGTAGGCGTGCTTGCCTTATAGGAGCGGCGGCTGCAATAGGTGAAACAACTCGTCACTATTTGTTCCGACAGTGTGCGTCCACAGCTGGTCCTGACATTACATAAGATATTGCCTAACATAAGTGATTCCTGTTGGCATTGTTCGCAGGAGAAAGTGACAATGCTTCATATATGGTGGGACATACTGTATGCATAGTACTCTGCAACCATTTTGGAGGGACGTGCACCATATCACCATAGCCGTCTCCACTTTCGTGATCGACTATACTCCAGTCCAGTTTATTTTACATCACACCTCTCCGTCATGCCCATTTATACTCGATCCTTTTAGTGATGCATATGATAAGTGCTGCACGAACGTGTGTCCCAGTACATTGGAGATCTACCAGGGCCCTGCCTGCGACGGACTGGGTTCAAAGGCTGAACAGAGCTCAGGAAATGGAGGAGCCTATTCATATTTCACAAAATAAAATATCTAAATATACTATTATATTGTCATATTGGATACATTAATACTACAGATGACTACTTACATTATTTGAATCCTTCAGTCTAGATAGATATTGCGTGGACTCATACATTTAATGGGATGTCAAGATGCAAGAGCTGAGGGAGATACATAACCAGGAGAAATACAGTTGGGACTCTTCCCTCCTTTTTTCTTCCCTTTTTCTTATTCTCTTGCTCTTTCTTCTCTTTCCTTTGTTCTTTCTACTTTCCTTTTTCCTGGCATTCGTACGGTATCTAGTTGAATGTGTTTTCACTTTGTCTGCCTTGTATGTGGGTAATTCAGGTTTTCTTTTTTTATTTGGGGGTTATTAGGATGGCACAACCCAACATGATGTTGTCCTCAGTTAATGACCTTCTCCTACTCAGGTCTGCAGATTTCTAGACTACTTGAAGTTTAACCTTTGGAACAACTTTTATGAATCATTACATAGCGCTTTTGGTTTCAAACTGAATCTTTGTATGCTTCCAAAAGAAATGAATGTTCTATTGATGGCACTCATTTTATTTTTAGAATTTTTGTATAACCTCTACTGGTGTTCTTTCTTCAAATTGTGTTTCTTTATGTCCAAAACTCAAATCAAATATTTGTGAGGAGAGAAAACCTACAAACGATAACTAATAAAATCCTATAAAATTGCCTCACCTACGTGTTCCGACAGAAAAACCACAAAGAATGGTGTAACCAGATCATTGATTCCCTGTACATATCCACTTGCTGGGTGGCGGATTGCCCAGATAAACAAGATTCTCTCAAAGATCTGCATGAGAAAAGCAGGCATATTTTATTCTAGACATGAAGACCCTTATGATTTGAGACGATACTATCAAACAGTGAAAAAAGTAATGGTGAATGTTAACCTAGTTTCCCAGAATATTCCAGGACAGCAGCACATAAGAGATGGCAAATTTCACCTAACAGGTACTCCAAGGTGCAATTAGGTAAAAAAAGCCCACTCACATCAGATTTTTAAAAAACACCTGCAGAAAAATTTGACAAACTAAAGACTAGGATATTTGGTATTGCCCTGGAAGATTCATGGAAATTCATATTCATTACCAAAAATGACATTAAAATGATATTAAAGTGGACCCTTTACCCCCTTTCACTAAAAATCACATGAGCATGCAGCTCTGCATGCTGATATGAAATCTTACATTTATTAGTCAAACATTTTTCGTTTACTTAAAAATACAGTTTTATCCACTTCCTGGTCCTCTTGGGCCCAAGTGATGTAATCGTGACTAAGCGTTGCATCCTGGGAAGGTTACATCAACAGTGCATTGCTGGAAAATCTCATCTGATATCTCATGAAATCTCAGGGAAAGGCATCTTCCTCCCCTGAGATGATGTGCACGGTCATATGTTCTAGTCACATCTGTCAGAGTTCCAGGAAGTAAAGAAGATATAGTAACCTGCTTTAAGTAAAGACGACCATTGCGAGATGAATGGGGAGGGAAAAAAATAAAGGTATGCATAGAATAAAAAGCCGGCATTTATCTAAAGGCATGTGTTTATAGATTGTCATTAATAAACATTTCTAAAAGATGCCTATGATGTTATTTGTAAAGATATGGGTAATGATCCTCTTTAAAGTCAAAAGGTTTTTAAGCCATTTCAAATGCTGACTACATTACTTACAATGGATGCTGCTTCTTGATGACTAAACATTTTAGTTTCTGTAGAATAAGCTGGTCTCCTGAGCACTGGCCCTTATATCCTGTTTTAGGGTGGCTCCTTTCTCTTTCAGGGTCCTGTGGAGTCACCCTCATGTGTGTTAGTAAGCT
Organism: Nanorana parkeri; assembly: GCF_000935625.1. NCBI lineage: Eukaryota > Metazoa > Chordata > Amphibia > Anura > Dicroglossidae > Nanorana > Nanorana parkeri. The sequence goes on from NW_017306544.1 coordinate 618,536, forward strand.
GTGTGTGTCTCCACAAACACACAGGCACAGCAAAGAGAGCCAATCCTCTGGTGCCCACTCCTCCCTTTTTCAAACTAGTAGATGGACAGCTGCTGCAGACTGCGCTCTTCCTTGTGATCTTGGACTGAACAGGAAGTTCAGGGAAGCAAGAGAGCCAGAACCAGCTGTTCTGAAACATGATGACTAAGTGCTTGGGCAAAAAATAAAATTGCTGGGCAATGAATATTTGTTTGATCGGGATAAATTGAAAAAAAGTTTGAGAGTTTAATACTACTTTACAATGATTTTAGAATATAGTTTAAATAGAAAAGCCTGTATTATAATGGTGTTATCATTCCAAATAAAACCAAATTAATTCCACAAACACAAGGTTAGAGACCAATACTGCTCAAGTTGCTAATATTTTATATAAAAGCGGTTACTTTTGAATCTAGATTTTTATAAAGTTGTTCACTTTCAGCGGGACATACATCAGTTAGGACTCTTTCACATGGGCGTTTCCTGTGCAGGAGATCCTCTGCTGATCGGAGAAGTTCAGGAATGGATGTCACTGTTGTGACATCTGTGTCCATCCAGCTTTTAACTCCATCTTGCAGTAGAGGAAATAACTGAATTTACTGGAACCAGGTTAGGCCTATGGGGAGTTGGATGTAAGCGGACGTGCCTGTTTACATCAGATTAACAACGATCTGTCACGATTAGGTCTGCCAAAACAGAACTCAGTTCCGGATCATTACTATGATGTTTTGAAACAGTGAACTGGTGGTGCTTGGATATGGGTTCAACTTTGTTCTGCTTTGGTAGGTTTGATACGCAACCTATTCTTCCATCTTAAAAGTGGACAAGTTTGCCCATCGACCACCTATGGGACGGCTTGGGTGGGACAGGGTATAAAAAGATGGTCTAATGAGGGTCATATGCAGACCATCAGGACCTATGCCTGGGACACTTATCAGTAAAAACAATATCCTTTCATTATGAATTCTTTAATGGTAATACCCATTATCTTTATTTGCTGGCCAATTCACAGGGAAGTCAGGAAGCATCTGTATTATTGAGGAGTATTTGTTTTAGCCTTATGAGACCTCACAGAGAAGGATTTTACACACAATCTCTCTCTCTCCATTGATTGCTTCTTAAATACTATCTTTGCGAACTAGCCCTTGCAATCCTTTGAACAGCAGCTTCTGTAAACCAGGTCTATCCACTTTGTGTGCGGTTTGCTAACTTTTTAACGAGCAATGGATTAATATCCCACATTGGCTTTATTTCAGATTTACTGTGTCAGCTTGTCCCATCAGCCCCCCCCCCAGGCATATCTCTTTACACATACCCCCTGGGGGTCGAGAAAGCCCACTCACATATACCAAGTATGTATTAAGTATTTAAGGTTTTGTATTTAGGATTTTTAAAAAATATTTTTTTGTTTGCATGTTTTTCTTATTCTTTCACAAACTCAATTTCAGTAAAAAAAACAAAAAAGAAACCCTGCTTCTCCTGAGGAAGCATGATCATGAAACGCATTTAGAATTAGGACCCCTGCTGAACTACACTGAGTGGCCAGATTATTATGACCACCTGACGTTTGTAGGCAAATTAGCTATAATTTTGCGCTGAAGTTGCTAGAGGGCCAGACCATTATAAATAGGGAAGCAGGTTGTTTACCACGACAGTAGAAGTGATTTTTTTCTGAAGATATGGGTAAACAACGCGATTTAACAGCCTTTGAACGTGGGATGATTGTTGGCGCTCTGAGCCATGGAGGGAGTATCAGCAAAACAGCAGAGTTAGTTAAATGTTCAAGAGCAGCTGTTGTTAAAGTGTTTAAAGACTGGACTGTCAGCTGAAAATCTGGGTCTGAACATAAGAATTGTGGCCGTCAGCGACTAGTCAATGTTAGGGCAGAACGGAGAGTGGCAAGACTGGTACAAGACAACAGAAGGGCAACAGTACATCAAATTACTCTCAAATGATCTCTGAACGCACTGTTCACCATACACTGCATCATATGGGATATGGAAGCCGAAGGCCTGTTCGAACAGCTTTGCGGTCTGCAGTTAACAAGATAAACATCTCCAATTCGCACAGGAACACAAGGATTGGACAGTCGAACATTGGAAAAAAAAAGTCATGTGGTCCGATGAATCACGTTTCCAGTTGCATCATGCAGATGGCAGAGTGAGAATTTGGCGGAAACAGCATGAAAGCATGCACCCCACATGCATGAGGACAACCCTTCAAGCTGGTGGGGGCAGTGTTATGATTTGGGGCATGTTTTCCTGGCATGATTTGGGCCCTTTAATTCGTGTGGAACAACGTCTGAATAGCACAACATACCAAAGTATCGTTGCTGACGAAGTTCATCCTATCATGTTGATGGCGTAGCCCAATGGAGATGGCTTCTTCCAACAAGACAATGCGCCATGCCACGGTGCTCGTATTGTGCAGGAGTGGTTTCAAGAACATAAGGGAGACTTTACCTCGCTTAGGTGGCCGCCACAATCACCAGATCTCAATCCAATTGAGCATTTGTGGGACGAAGTTGAAAGAGCCATCAGGCAGCTGGTTCCACAACCATCAAATCTCACAGAAATAGACAGTGCTATTCATCAGGCATGGTGTCAGATTCCTTGCATCACCTTTCCAACATCTCGTGGAGTCAATGCCAAGAAGAATCGCCTCAGTATTGAAGGCAAAAGGTGGCCCAACGAAGTACTGATGGGGTGGTCATAATAATCTGCCCACTCAGTGTATATCCTTAACATTTTTGGAATATCTACATTTGTGAAGAAAAAAAAATTGTTGGATAACATTATGGACGAATATTTTATATAGTCCATGGTCCTGGGTGGGTTATGTATACAGTGCCAAAACCTTGGTGAAAACCCGAGGGGCCAACGCCAGGCCAAATGGAAAGGCCACAAACTGGTAATGCTCCTCTCCCACCGCAAACCACAGAAAGCAATGGTGAGCGGAGCAAAATCGGGACATGTAAGGATGCATCCTAGATATTGATCGACCCAAGAAAATCCCCCTGGTGAAGACCACCACCTAGCGAATGCACTCTTGAACCTGGCAAAGAATTGAGCGCCCCTTGAGATGCAGAATCCAGCTTACACTGTCCTTTTTGTGAGCAGTAAAGAGATTTGAGTTGAAGCACCAGAATCTTTCTGACGGTGGGACCCCAAGCGTAGTAGGTCCCACCATCCCCAAGCGTAGTAGGTCCAGAATTGCCACCTGAAAGTCGCAAAGGCGCGACGGAGCTAGACAAAGATTGGAAGGAAAAAAACAGGGATTGGGAGAGAAACCCTACCTTGTAAATCAGAAAGAATTTGTTTTGCAAACCCATCTGCCAGACACCGCAGCGTCTGCAGCCGATACAACGCCACCCTCCTCAGAGGACTCTTACCCTGACCACGGGAGGAGAAGTCTGTTCAAGTCATATAACTAACCCCTCCAGCACAGAAATCACAGCACCCATTGGGATGAAAGGACCCAAGGTCCAGGAAACCCCCTGAGAAGACCCAGACAGGCTAGGCAGGGGTGCTGGAGGTGTGCAAACAGATCCGCCCACAACAATTGGAGTAGTCCCTCTGCATACCAATCAGCCCAATGCGGCACTACACCCCGCAGAGCTCGCAGCTCCAGGACCTCCACTCTGGTTCCCAGGGTAATAACCACCTTTGATCTGCCTCCTTCTCCTCTTAGTCTCAGATTTGCCTAGTTGAAACTGAGAGATATAAATGCCTTCCATTGTGTAATATTTTTCACAAACTTTAAAGAAAAACAAACTTGCAAACACAACTGTATTCTATAGCAAATCTCCTTCAGCTCCACAATCAGTAAACGTTTGTGGGCAGACACACACAACCACCTCGTCGGAGCATATGCACACAGCATCGGGGCAGATGCATACAAGCACAGGGCCAGGGCAGATATACAAAAGCACAGCATCGAGGCAGGCGCACAGAAGCACAATGTTGGGGCAAATATACAAATGCACATCGTCCGGACAGACGCACAGCATCGGGTTAGAAACACTGCATCAGGGCAGATGCACACGCACAAGTTAGTAGACACAAGTTGGTACTGAAAAGGAGCACCAGTTGAAAATAAAAAAATCTGAAAAAAAGAGAACTAACGACCACATATAAATACAAAAAGCTGAAATGTACAACATTTTAGTTCTTTGATTTAGATACATTTTAATTTGCAAAAAAATCAACTATGGTTATACGCACACCCTAAATACTCAAATCACAATATTGTAAACTAAAACCGTTAGTTTAATGTTGAGTAAACCTCTGATAAGGTTCACAGCAGTTTCTTTTCCTCAGTAAATCAGTACATTTGGTTGCAAATAAAACATGACACATACTGAAGAGGGCGTTGCTGTACATGTCATAAAATATACAACATAATTAAAAAATATACATGGGAATGGAATGCTTACCTCTTGAACTGAAGGCTGCTGGAAAAGTGGAATTAGAGGATTTGTCCGTGGGATGTCAATGTGAATCTAAAATTAAAAAAGTACAAAAGTTATACAAAAAAAGTATTTAAAACCTTATGTTCACAGGAGAAGCACTGAAGACATTCAAGTGGTTGTCCCAGGCAGCCCAGCTAACCCTACTCCTTCCTCCAAGCAATGACTTGGCAGCCTTCTTTGTCAACAAAGTGCAGGTACTTTGGGAGAGGGCAGCAGGGTAAGCTGAGTTGCCAGAGAGAATAGACAGATTTTGCTGATAAATTTCTCCATAAAAACCTAAGTGGCAAGTGTTAATGAAACCTCAAGATCAATAGGGACAACTGAGGTGTGATGACTCCACAATAGAAATATTTTCAAAATATTAATACACCTTACTTATCTTGGTGATCGCAAGCTGCAAAGCCACTCTGACTAGCTCTGTACATTGTAGATGCGATCTGAGCTCTCCAATAACAGCTCAGATCACAGCTATGCATGGGCACACTGCTTGTCCAAGCTTATTATCTGAAGCATCAACTAGAAAATGAATTACAGAAATACACATCCACCTCCCCAATGGTTTTTTTTTTTTTTTTTTACAATACATTGGTAAGGCATAGGTGGTTAAAGAAAAGTCCTCAAGAGCATGCAGCTTGGATAGGACCCATCTTACCCTGTGATTAGATATTGAATTTAAAGCAGCATATTGATACGATTATCTCTCTTCCTCGCAGGAAGCTTTTGGTATTTAAGTGTATAGCACTGTGCAATGCACCAATCTAATTGGGTTCATTGCTGCCCCTCCCCCTTAGAGTGTAAACGCCGCTTCTTTGGAGAATTTGGGGTATTTTAATTTGTTGTCATTTTGCAGCCGCATGCAATTTTACGTCTTGAAATATTTGCTATCTAGTTAATCTACTCCGTCTTTATCTTTAATAATTTACAGAAAATTGAGATTTTAATTGTATTTGAGCCTACTAATATAAGTGTATTCTTTACTGAAAATTTACATTTTGTAAACAGTTGAACTAATGACCTCATGTGACATAAAAAATATATGAATCCTCTGCTGAAGACCCATAGAACATAAAGCTAAATTGTAAGTTCACTTTCTAACAAAATGTGAGAAAATCAACTTACCAATACCACCCTGCCACCTCTCCTGGCTCCACTGCAAATGCCTGTGTGATGTCCCTGCTAACCAATGAGAAGCACTTATTATTTCCAGGGTCTGCTCCCCAACTCAGAAGCACTTCTCATTGGTCAGCATGATCATGTGACTGATCAATGAACGTTCATCATTTGCAAGCATTATGATCATTACATATTGTGGGGCTAGCCAGCAGGGGGAATCACATGGGTATCTGCAGCGGGGACCAGGAAAGTTGGTGGGATGGTGTCAGTAAGTGAATTTTTTCACATTTTGTGAGAAGGCTTGTAAGCTCCCCTATGTGATAGCAATTAAGGAAAAAAATGGTTTAAAAAATAAGAATAAAATACATTTAAACATTTGTGCACGCATGTTAATGTAAACATGCGTCAGGTGCACCTATCTACGAAAACAACGATTGCACTACACATGTTAAGTATCGCCACATGAGAGCAATAATTCTAGGGCTAATATTCATGGTTATCTCTAAACTGATTACCTGTATGGGTTTTTAAAGCACTGCCTATGGGCAATTGGGGGTATTTTGTTGCCTTTTTTATGGATGCACGCAACATTTAACTTGAGCATGTTGGGTATCTATTGACGCGTCATAACCTCATCGTTTATATTTTTAAAAATGGATATTATCTTGTGTTATTGGGCACAAAAATTAGGTTAAATGCATTTTTTACTAAATGTTTGGGTTTGTTAAAAAGAGTTGCGCTAGTATCATGCAATGCAAAAATTTGCAGCTGCCACTTTTATTCTACGAGGTCCTTGCTTTCAGCAAAAGGGTTATTGTAAAAAAAAATGTTTTCTTTTAATGAATTTTTATTAAGAATATACAAATGCAAACAGTAGACAACATGAAGTGTGGAACTACAATATCACAGCTGCACAATAAAATATAAACCAAGCGACAATATAGGGTTATTCAATTTAGACATCATGTGAATGAAGATAAAAAAAAAAAAAAAGTCGGATAAAGTACAAGTAAACAAGAGGGCCCAAAAAAACAAACCCTCAAGGCCTCAAACCCCAGAAAATGATAGAGGAAAAACAGAAAGTGCAAATGAAAGAGTAGGAAAGAGAGCAGAAGAAAAAGGGGAGTGGGGGTGGGTGGGGAGAGGGAGAAGGAATGTGACCAACAATGGCAAGGAGAATCTAAGAAACCAAGATCTAACAGGCAAATGAAGGAGACTTCAGATCGTCAAGGAATCCTTGTGGAAGGAAGGAGGGAGGTATGACTCAATCCAAGGCTCCCACAATTTCTGAAATAGAACAGAATCCTGTTGAACTGCTGTTAGTTTTTAAAAAAAGATAACTCGCAATACCCTCTGTTTGACTTCAGCAAAAGGTATAATGGGGGATCGCGAAGGCCTGCTATGACATGTTTGGCTTCCATAAGAATAAAAGTTATCAGCCTAAATTGGCAGACAGTGCATACCTGTAGTTTATGTAGCAAGGTTTCCAGGGAGTCTTCACGAAACGTCTTACCCCGTAACAGTAAACAATTGGTAGACTCTACATCAGAATCTATTAACCTTAGGGCAAGTCCACCAGATGTGAAGAAAAGAACCCTCCACCCAGGGAAGGATTGTTTTAGGGATTGGCATAATGAAGGGGGGAGACAAACAGAGTGCCTTGGACTTCCCCATATTGACATACAACCCAGTGAGATCTCCGAAAGCCTATTACTTGGTCTAAATTTGGAAGGGAAATTAAGGGTTCAGTGAAACGGCTTTTGCGATGGTATCCTGCCACCTCCAAACCCTCAATATATCTTTGTGTTGTCATGTTGCTTGGGCAAGGGGCTCTGTAGCCAGTGCAAAAGAAAGCACTGTGTGAACCCTTGTCTAGTGCCCCTAGCAATGGCAAAGATACTTGAGCAGACTCCCTGATATTGTACATATGCTGTTGGGGTGCAATACAAAGCATCAATCCAAAAGTAAAAAGTTAGAGCCAAATCCCTATCTAGTAAGGGTATACCGCAAGTAATCCCACAGCAGGGAATCAAATGCCTTACAAATACCTAATGCCAACAACATAGCTGGTGTTAGTCAGATGTTATTGGGCCATCTATCGAGCCTGATGGGCTTCCCTAACAGTTACTGGGAAGTGTACAGAAGAAGAGTTCATCTTAAGGTAGCTTGAACAGCAGCACGAGTTTCAGGATCAGTGAGCAAGGAATCTCTCAATGACCAAGTAAACACTTCCCTACGGCGGAAGGGAAAGGCCAAAGTTAATTACCATGTCAAGGTCAGGCCAGTGAATGGGGAGATTGCAGCCGAGGTCACCTGCGGGAGAGTGATGGAATGTAGAAGAATGTGGTTAATTTGTGAGAAAACATCATGAGTGTTAGAGTAGAAAGTGTATTGTTCTTTAACCAGTTGACATCCGCGGTGTTAAACCCCCTTCCCATCCAGGCCATTTTTCAGTATTCAGCGCTGCGGTACTTTGACTGACATTTATTCCGTCATGCAGCGCTGTACTAGTGGAGGTCCCTCCATAAATCCACCAAATTATATTGTGTTATAAGTGAGTGGAAATGTTTAGCAGAGGTTACACCAAAGGGGTTGCCGGGTGTAGGGCATCATGACGATCCGCATGAGGATACAGCAAAGAAAAAAAAAAAATCGGAATCCCCACATAATAACAAAGTCCCCTTTGCATGAAGTCAACAACTTGGAGTAAGTGTGAGAAAAACCCAATTGACCAGAATTGGGGGCATAATACGAAAATATACTAATCAAATAATCATGGATCGAGCCCACCAGAATCAAATACATGCCCTCTGGATACTTAACCCCTTCATGACTGAGGCCTTTTTTTCATTTTTTTGTACCCATGTTTTATTCCACATTTTAGGCCTGAAAATTACTTAAATACACACAAATGAAGGTGACAGAATAGAGAATAGCTATCAAGACTCCTCTATGCTTAGTCTGTGCTGAGGCTGAAAAAAACTGGGTAAGTAGAATGCAAAAGCAAAAGGAGAGGAGAGGAGGATTGAGAAAAATGTGTCTCCTGGGAGACAAACATCAGCATGAATGGTTTTAAAATGTCTAAAAGGCCTTTGCTCTCTTATTCGGTTGGTTACATTTAGGGATATCACTTTGAGAGACATATTGTGAGTGGGAAAAGAAGACCAAAAAAAGGTAAAAATTAAAGGTGAAAGATGAAGGAAAAAGTAGAATTAAAAACCAAAGAAGGAGTAGCCAAAAGGCACAAGGAGCACCGTAAAGTCAAAAGGCAGAGAGAGAAGAAAGAGCAGAGGGTATGAAGAACTGTCAGGGCAAAGCACCGGCGGTAAAATAAACAGATATCTGGGCCAATTAAGGAAAATTGCGTTAATTCTTCAAGACCCTAGATGTATTCCGGGCAAAGGTAGTGAAGTGTGGGGCGCAAGGTAAATACCAGAACAGGAGTTGGGCCTTATGGGTATAAACTAGGGATGCACGAAACTGCTTTTTTTGGTACTCGCCGATACCGGATACAGATACGGAAGTCCGATTAAGGAAGCCAGGCGGCGTGTAATAACTCGCCACCTGGCTTCCCCATTAGCAGGGAAGCCGTCTCCATGCTTCTTCTTCAGCAGGAGACGAGGAAGCATGGAACCGGCTTTCTGGCCAATCAGGAAGCCAGGTGATGACTGGCTGTCTGGCTTCCTCATTTACCATCTTCCCAACCAATCAGGAAGCTTGGTGGCAAGTCATTGCCCGGCTTCCTGAGTGGCTGGGAAGCCAGCTCCACTCTTCCTCGTCACCTGGCCGCTGCCCGGCTTCCCGGCCGATCAGGAAGCCGGGCAGCGTGTAATGACTTGCTACCCGGCTTCCTGATAATGGAAGTTTGGGTATCGGGCTAGACATAGGAGCATTTGGGCAAGTACGATTACTCGCCCAAATAATCTGTATTTTTGGAAATAGAGGGGATAATTTGATCCGGTATATAAAAGGTATCAAAAATAGCCCAATCATTTCATCCTTGCCAGCTCAGACACTCCATCAAAATCCCAGGAAAAAACAACAATAGCACCCAAACAAGCAAGACTCACCATAAAAAAAAAAAGAGAAGAGGGCCAGGATGCAAATGAGTGTGATTATCTATAGGTGTACAGGACCAAGGCAATGGAAACACACTGGACATGATAAGGAACAGTATCATAATCAGGCAAGAAACAGAACAGTATAAGTAGAATGGAACCATCAACATTATAATGGTAGAAATGAACATGACTATATCCCGGACTCCAAGAGGAGGAAAAGTAAGAGGGGCCAGATCCAGTCACGAAAATAGCAATTCTGAACCGTAGGAGGTTAAGGAATAGGCACAGCTGAGAGGGTGAACAAGGGCATATCAACACAGCGTCCATGTGGTGGAATGAAGATCTCAACGATCCGCAGGTAGAAGCAGCAACAGCAGTGTCAGTCCAACCGAGGTGGAAGGAGAGCCCGGGTCCAACTGAACCAGATACAGGAGCAACTCGCACTTGATTAGGACTGGCTATTTTCCTGCAACTTTTTCCTTGGCCAAGACCTCTAATTTTTTTGTTGGGCATTAGCTCTAACGATTGCTTCCTTCTCCCTTACAGGTGGACTTTGGCTGCTACTTGATGCCATCTTTCAGAACGCTGATTTCTTTCAAAATCTGGGGATTATTGGATGGGCAAGCTCTTTCCGCATACCTATACTAATTCTTCCTTCCTCCCGCTGGGTTTGCAGCCGAATGGAGCTGCCTGGTCAGAGATCTGATGATCGCGCAGGTAATCCGTATAGAATGTTTGGTTAATCTCTTATAATTTTTTCTCTGGCCGTGCCTTGCTCCTTCCTGGAGCACTTACACTTGACGTTAACCATTCCTTTTTTCTCCCTTGCAGGTTGAATTTAGTTACCACATGTTCCCACCTCTCAGACCGCTACTTTATCATCTACATTTGAAGGTATTTCAGGTGGGTGGTATAGTTGGGCAGATCCTTCTCTACATTCCAATTATTACTTTTCCATCACCCTGCTAGGTTTCTAGATGGGTGTAGACGACTGGTCTTAGAGATCTAAGGATGTTGCAGTTTACCCCTTTAGTATGTACGCCTTCTTTTCCACCTATTCACGCTCCTATTGGTCGAGGTGCATAAAACGACCCTGCCCAGAGAGGACTCTCCCTACAAGAAGCCCCATGTGAGGGGGTCCTCTGAATGCAACAACTTGCCACGAACTTAGTTTCTTAGTTTGTTTCCCCTGGTTCCACATTCATAGCTAATCTTTGGGCTGAGGGGCG
>NW_017306544.1:629437-633319 GCF_000935625.1 Nanorana parkeri
TCACCCAGCATAGGCGAATCAAAACAGGCATTTCTCCTGCTTCAACTTACAGATGTTTGGCATTTACAGGTTCCCTCGAGAAAGGGACCATATGTACTATTCACCAATTCATCATTCATATTCCAGAATCGACTACTTTCTACTCCCATAGGCGGTCCTCTCTAGAGTAGAGGACGTTTCAGTTGGAATAATTTCCATGCCGGATCATGCTCCGTTCCACCTTACTCTGGAATTGGGCGCTCATGTCCCTAGATCAGTAGTGGCGAACCTTGGCACTCCAGCTGTGCCAAAACTACAAATCCCAACATGCATTTGCCTCTGGGAGTTATGTCTGTGGCTGTCAGAGCCTTGCAATGCCTCATGGGACTTGTAGTTCCAAAATAGCTGGAGTGCCAAGGTTCGCCACCAGTGCCCTAGATCGTCCCTCTGGAGATTAAATGAACCCCTATTGCAGGACAGTGTGGTATCTTCAGATACCTCTCGTGAACTTGACCAGTTCTTTTAACTTAATACCATTTCTTTTACAAAGGTTTTATTTGTTTTTTATCAGTTTTTTCACATGAGGGTTACAAAAATAACAAGGGTAGGGCACGCAAGCCCTGCAACAAGGAATACAAACAGAAATATACAGTCACAGCAAGGTGCAGAGTTCTGCAGACTCGTATAACAGAAGCTGTAGAACAGGTATTAAAGAACATTGTGGGAGCATAGAAGAGGGGTTGCTGTTCAGTTGTAATGCGTAAGATCCAGTATAGCAGGGGAAAGGATCATCACAGGGGGAACTTTTCGGGTCAGGTGTCTGAGTATCATGGAAACGAGATCAATGGGGTTTATGACCCCCTACACCAGAACATTTAGTACAGATAGGACGGGGCACATCAGACATTACAGGTCTGTGTAGGGATAGGGATAGGCAGGGTAAAGGGAGAGGAGATAGAGAGGGAGTGGAGGACTAGGTGTGGGAAAGAACAAAGGGGGGATTAGGACAGGGGAAGGTGGCACGTTGGGGAAGGGGTCCAGAGGGAGGTGTGAAGTACAGAGCCTTTAAATAGACAGGAGCTGCGGATCGAAGGATGGTGGTTTAGAGTTGTCGATCCAAGGTTGCCAAATCAGTAGGAAGCGGTCATGAGTGTAAACTTAATACCATTTCAGGTCAGAATCCTTTACCTTTGTGGGTATCCCACAAATGTTATATTAGGGGGACTATCAATAGGCACGGCGCCCTTCGGAAAAAAAAAACAGTTCATCCAGAATTCGGACCCACACTGAAGAGATTGGAGTCCGACATAAGGCTACCATAGACTATGCCTCCTGGGCTGATCTGACCAATCTTAGGATGGAATTTAATTCCTTATTGACGGATAGGGTTGAAGCGCAGCTGACTAAATGCAGACAATCTTTTTACGATTTTGGCAACAAACCCAGTAGACGTTTGGCTAACGCCTTGAGACAAGCCAGATCTAAAGCTTTTGTCTCCCAGATTCTTTCCCAGTCGGGCCGCTTACACTCCACTCCCAGGGACATCGCTTGACAATTTAGAACATATTACACTTCTCTATCATGTACCTACATCAGCGAGTGAGCCAACCACGGAACACATATTATCCACGATCTGTGAGTATTTATCCTCTTCAGGTCTTTCCACTATCTCATGAGAGCAAAGAGAATAACTGGAAGGTCCCATTTCTACTGATGAATTCTTACAGGTTCTAATTATTTATCTTGTCTCTAGAACCCTTCATTCGTACGATCCTGGACTCTACTGAAATATCTGGGTTACAGACATCCACTGGAATTCATAAAGTTGCAGCATATGTCAATGATTTAACTTTTCTATCTTACGAATCCGGAGGTATAGATTCCAAACCTCTTGGCCGAAATCTCACACTATGGTTACCTTTCTCCCATATGCATTATCTGGGCACATCTATTCCTGCTGACCCGGAGAGGGTATTTAGCCTTAACTTCCCTCCCCTATTACGATCCATCTCGACTGATTTGAATGAATGGGACTGCTCCACATTTAATGGGTTTCGATGCAACAGTATCTTGATAATGAATATTCTATCTTGCTTGCTATATTTGATGCAAACCCTTCCCGTGGATGTACCGCCATCTTTCTTGAAACGTGTCCGTTCCATCTTCAGCACTTTCCTTTGGACTCGGGGTAGAGCCCGGATCAAGCCAAGCCTCCTCATCAGGCCAAAGCTTGCAGGTTGTATCGGGTTCCCAGATACCGTTCTCTATCATTAGGGTGTAAATTTGGCTCGACAGATTGGTGCAGTCATTTTGAGACTAAAATGTGGGTCGGTTTGTGGCAGACTTTCTGTGAATTTCCCTTACAGAACCTACAGTGGCTTTACCCGGTCCCACCACTTTCGACGTGGTCTTGTCCTACGATTAGTGACCTTGAAGACAATTATACCAATCTTTCGTTCAACGTGGATTTCATCCTTGCCATTCACCCCCACACCAGTGCCGGGCAACCCAGCTTTTCCGCCGGGCTTTCGTGGAACTAGATTCCAGAGACTGCTAACTGAAAACGTATCCAGGTTACTGCCTTTTACCCAACAGGGTAGTTTAATGTCGATGCCAGAACTTTCACGTCTGATCACTCCTCCCTTGGACACATGGAGTTTCACGCAGTTATCTCATTATTTACGATCTTTTAAAGATCCTGCTCCCGTTATTAGGTCTCTTACACAGCTTGAGCAGGCATGTCTCAGTGCGGAGCCCCTCAGACATACCTTACGAGCCATGGTTCACTCTTGAATTACTGGTCAGATCGCCCACCACCCAAATTTCTTCAACTCTGGGAAACTGACCTAGCTCTCCATTCACCACCGACCCAAAAGGAATAAGATCCTGTTTTGTACAAGGTACCCACTGCCCTGCATAAGATGTTCCCATCCTCATCTCCCCTTAGTTGAAGATGTCTACAGATGGTTGGATCTCTGCTCCATATTTTCTGGGACTGCCCACCTTTATAAACTTTTTGGCATGGCGTTCCGGACGTTATAGCAAAAGTCATGGGTTTGGACATTGAATTGAATCCTGCACTTTTTTTGTAACATCTTTCGAACTCTATCAAGTTGTACAAATTATCTCTCCTGATTCATCTACTCAATGCTGCACGGGCACACATTCCATTTAAATGGAAGTCCCCGAGATCTCCCCTCAGTGGCCATGTGGGTCAACAAGGTGAACGACATTATGCTTATGGAGGACTTAACAGCATCTCTCCATGACAGATTTGATACATTTATGGTTTCCTGGCTCTGGCACACCCCCTTCCCAGATGGAACACTTTCTTTCTCCCCACCCCCTTTTTTTTCCCTTTTTCCTTTCTTCTCACTGTCTTGAGTTTCATTCTACCTCTTCTCCACTCACCTCTCTTCCTTTTTCGCCTCTTGCAACCTCACTCTACCATCTGCCGCTTTTTTACCACCCTCCTTGATTGTTTTAGCGTTTAACTTCCTTCACGGTTTTTGTTTTTCTGTTACAATTTAAAAAGCTGACAGAATGAGTGTACACACCTTCACAATTGAGTATATTTTGAGCTTGACCTTCCTGCCTGAATCGGTCTAAATGCACTCGCTCGTTTACATGACTTGCTTAAGCCACCTCTTTTTGTACTCTTGTTACATCCTGATTGTCTGGACATCGTTTTGTACCGTTTTGGTATTTCCTTTTACCATTGTGTGTTTTTACTCACCTGTCTTGTTAATAAAGAATAAAAAAAAAAAATAAAAAAAAAATAATGACTGCATAGTTTTAAGCACCAGTTCAATATAAGTACTGCTGTTAAAGACAATAGTAAATAAAAAAAAACATTATACATTACTTTGGGGAATAACAATGTATGGCAAACCCCCCCCCCCC
>NW_017306544.1:633347-649717 GCF_000935625.1 Nanorana parkeri
AAGAACCAACTATTTTTACTACTAATGGTTATGGATTTTGTACCTGTCGATATGTATCTTGATTATGCTCTTCATTACGGGAATCATAATACTGTTCTATAAAACCAAAATACTCAGCACGTTTCCTCTGGAGTGTTTGTTGTTGTCTTTCCTTATTGGCAGGGAGATATCCCTGTAGAGAGAAAATTTAACTGTCCATGTCAAAAGGTAGCTTAAAATACGAATAAGAGTGTAGAAAAGTAAAAAAACAAAACACATTACAACCTAAAATACAGAAAGTACAGTGATAAACACCTGTTGCAGTCCCTGCAGGATTCATTATACATTTGCTCATTTTAATTGCCTCCTTAATGCCTTCTTAGTGTATTTGACATGCAGAATGTTTTGTTATTCATGCTCTATACCAGGAGTAGGACAACTTCAGCCCTCCAGTTGTGATACAACTACAAATCTCATTAGACAGTGCAAGATTCTGACAGCCACTGACATGACTTTCAGGGGCAGATGCATGATGGGATTTGTAGCTTCACCATAACTGGAGGGTTGAAGTTTGGCTACCCCTGCTCAGTTCAATAAAATGAACAGCAATAACTATAAAATTCAAAAATCAAAGAAACTCAGCGTAAATTGTAGTTTGTTTCTACATGAATAGTCACTGGAGAAATGCCATCATCTTTGATGATGCTTTAGCAAAGTCAAGATACACCCCGTCTACTGGTATTCCTTTGTCTATATTACAACTGACTTCCTCGTAGAATGTCACTTGATTAGTCTGACAAGAATGGTCCTTCATGAAGCCATGTTGGTTGCTACTACTTATACCATTTTCATAGGCAAATTCCTGCACGTAGTCCCTTATTATTCCTCTGAATATTTTACACACTATTGATGTTAAGCTGACTGGTCTATAGTTACCAGGTGTACTATGTTTTCCCTTTTTGTATATTGGTACCAGATTTGCTTTCCGCCAATCAACTGGTACAATACCTGATATTAAAGTGTCCATAAAGATTATGAACAGTGGTCTGGTTATGATCTGGCTATGTTCCCTGAGCACACGCTGATTTAGCCCATCATGGTCCTGGAGATCTGTTTACATTTAATTTATCCAAACTCCTCTGCACTCTGACGGCTCAACTAGCTTGGTGCAAATTTATAACGAGTGTTCGATCACAAGCCACAATGGGATTGAAAGCTGACCAATCACAGGAAAGCATTCTATTAGTATGATACTTCCTCCCTGTCAAAATGCCCAATCAAAGCTGAGAGGGTGTCATCAAGGCAAATGCCTGATCTCCACAGACGCCTGCACAATGAATGAATAATTAGACATGAGAACACTCCAGATAAATGAAGCACTAATAGCATTGAATAGATAAAAATCAAATATAAAAAGCTTAAAATGTTTTGCAAGGCAGAGGCACTAGCACATCGCTGGAACGTTGAATACACTGGTATGTCGGCTACTCGTCACAACAGATCCGAAAAGCCGGCATCCAACCAGGAGACAACCCAGCGGCTGCAAAGTGACTTAATGCTACCTCATTGAAAAAAAAACACACAAAGTCTTACACATAACATAGATGACAATAGGGGGAGATAAATTGGTATTAGCGATACAGTATAACTAAGCGGTGGTACTGTCGTAAATGCACTACAGGTACCAATCAACGCACAAAAAAGGTGAAAGAAATACTAGTTGTATAAAAAATTATTATAATAATAATCTTAAAAATGCGAAAATTTTAAAAATGATTATCTAGTATACCGATGTCATAATTAATTCGTAATGTATACTGATGGTAATTATTGATAGAGATGGTAGTAGATATTAAAAAGGATGTTAAAATTGCAAATACAAACAGACTGTGAGAGAACCCTATGAATAAGAACTAATAATGGGTAAATAAAAAACAAATCTCTATAAACAATGCACTAAAGGACTCAGATAAAAGAATACTGATGGTAATGTGGGACATGATAATAATACAGAAAATAAGCTGATGATACAATCTTGGTAATGAACACTTAGTTGATGAAAAATTGCATAAATCTGTATTTGAAACAGAGGCTATATCAATCCCCTCATTAAGTCCCACCAGAGACAGGCTGTTCAGGGTGTAGATCCAGAAAGCCTCCCTATTGCAAAGCTTCCTGAATCTAACACCCTCATCCGCCATCTTAGGAATACCCTCAATGCCAAACACCTTCAACCCCTCAGGCTTGGCACAGTAAAATTTCAAAAAAATGCCTAGGTAGTGAGTGGTCATCTTTCTTTTTGAGAATATTACTCTTATGTTTTCCGAATCTAATTCTCAGGGTCCTGGACGTGTGGTCAGGCCCGGCGCTACCACAAGGCAAGCGGCCGCCTGAGGGCGCTGCAGGGTGAGGGCGTAAAAAACAGGGCATTTTGACAAGTACTTGTACTTGTCAAAATGCCCCGATGCTTGCGCTATGTTTTTTTTTTTTGGGAGGGCACAAAAATGCAACTTTGTCTCCAGGTGGGGTCCTAATTTAGCTGGCCAGCGACTGGCAGAGGATCCCCACACGCGCGGCAGCTCTGGCAGTCGCCGGCCAGCTAAATTAGGACCCCATCGGGAGCTCCTCCCACTGGACCAGCGCTGACTCGCCGCTGCTCTCCCGCACCGAAGGTAAGTGAAGAAAAAAAAAAACCATGCTGATAGGGAGGCCCAGCGCTACAGGGGGTCGGGTCGGGGAGGGGGTTGGGAGGGCACAAAAATGCACCTTTGTCTGTCTAGGCAAAAATCCTAGCACCGGCCCTGCGTGTGGCCAACATACAAATTTGCCACGTGGACAAATAATACCATAGATAACAAATTCTGACCCACAGTTTAAAAACTGCTTGATAGAAAAAGTTTTTCCAATGGAACGAATAAAATCTTTTTTGATGTGCCATAAGAATGGACAGGCCCCTCAATTCGGAGAACCACATTTGAAACAACCTGTCTGTCCGAAGATGCCTATACCCCTAGTGGATGTAACTGATTTCAACTTACTGGGTGCTAGAGAGCTGCGCAAATCTTTTGGTTTCTTAAACATTACACTGGGCCTCTCAGGAGGAGAATCAGATAGCATTGGATCTTCCATTAGTGTTCTCCAATATTTTCTAAGGGTTTTGGAGATTCTGAATGCTCCATCATTGTATTGAGTACAAAATCTCAAACTAGATCGTTCTCCTGATCTCAAATCATTGTCAGATTTTGTATTATGGTTGGATAGATGTGTAATAAAGGCCTTATCTAGAAGGGCAGCATCATATCCTTTGTCCAAAAACATAAGGCTAACTGTACAGACCTACTAGTGTCATACAGAGCCCAGCACTGCCACAGAACAATGTGCCTGGCAAGCCCCGCACTCTTCCTGTAAAAGTACATTCAGAAATGGTGCCTTCAGTTAACAGAACTGAAAGGTTCCTATTGCAAAGTGTTATGCCAACCTACACCAAAGAAAACAGCAGAAAATGCTGCAAAAGTAAAGTGGACCAGGAGAATAAAAAAAAAAAAAAGGCCTATGAACTGTGACCACTGTGGTGAATAATCAGGATCTGGAAGTATGACACTGGCAGAGCAGAATGGTTGTGCAGGGCATAGCCCAATCTGGAGGTCAGGTAGGAACACTGTTCCCAGACATAAGCTTTGTATTGACTGCCCAAATCTGGGGGTGCCGCTTACCTTTCACTTGCTCATTTCTGGCAACTCCAAAATTGATGTTATCTCCTGCAATGTAATGTTAAAGGGGAACTATGGGGTAACCTATACTAACGCCCTCCCGTGACCCAAAAGTATATATGAGGACTATTGCCTGCTATATGATGAGAGCGCCGCAGGCAGGCCGGATCCAGTCAATAAAGTAGAGATCCACACCGCTGGCTGACAGCGGGCTCTGCCTTTCTAGAGGCAGAGCCAGCTTTGCCCGCCTCCTCCCCCTGTCCGTTCCTCCAATCAGCACTGGAGGATCAGAGAGGAGGGGGGAATCCCTGAGGGGAGCGGTGACTAACAGTAAGTGAGCGAGTGGCGTTATGTTTTCGTTCACTTCCCGATCAATAGAGCCGACATGTGACAGTTTCAATGTCACACGTCGGCTCCAACTATGGGGATGAGTGTAATTCACTCACCCCATAGTTCTCCTTTAATGGAGTGGGCTCATGAGTTAATGGTTACCATAATTAACCCAGTCTGTACGGTGCTGGCTAGAAAAGAAATACAATATAAATTTTTTTTTTAGGTATGCTGTTTGAAAGGGAGCACAAACATATAGTAGGGTTATCCCAAATGTCACTGCAAAAGTGGAAATACACTAAGGACACTAAGCTAACCTGAGCTCATACTATACTTGCAACCACTAAAATTTGACTGTGCCCTTTTCTTTGTGTCCCACCATGAGTTATAGAATAACTGCCTGTGAGTGCAATGAATGCTTGGAGCATGCTAGTTGCCGATGTCTGCTTTAAATACTTTCCAAGTCACTGACCTGGAACAGGCATACAGATTAGGAAGTCAGAACAACTGATTTGCACACCTATACTACAGGTTGATGACTCAAAGTACGAACGCCATCAAATTAGCATGAGAACCAGGGGTAACTAACACATCCTTATTTACTTATTACAGGTTTCCTTAAACTTTATAATTTGCTGTTAAATTTTAGTTATTGTATCCACATAAAAATATCTTACCGACAAAAGTCTCCATGTGATTGGTCGAACATCTCGAGGAATTCCAGGCCAGCTATACTTCCTTAATTCATCTGTAAAATATTTGTGTTATTAGTACCAATATCCTTGTTCAAATGACCAGCCACAAATGGACATTTGTAGTAATCTTAATTTCCATTTTTAATTGTTCTAAAAATGCTGATTTTTAGTCTCTACCTCTCAAATCATGAAAAGCTAAAAAGGTTTCACCCTCCTTATAAAACATTAAAGTGTATGTACAGGCAATGCATTTTAGATAAAGGGAGTTTTTAAACCCCCCATTAGGTGTCCTTCTGTGGATATGTCCCCACTTTTTGTTCAACAACTTAAGTGAATTACCATCTTAGTTGTCACCAGAACATTTTTAAGATTGGAAGCTTCCCCTCGCCTCTTGTTGTGGTTAATCTGGCTTTCCATTCCTTCATGTCTTGGTGACAATGCTCATGAGGGCAAATAGAGGGTGAATCTTCCCAATAGGATACAGACCGCAATAAATGTTGTCTAATCCTGTTTGACTCTACTTTAAAAACAATTTTGTCCAGGTCAGGGTCACTTTAGAGAGCAAGACAGCAAGAACATTTGTAAGAATCTTTATCCCCATTCCTAATGTATGTAAACACAAAAATATTTATTTTTAATGAAATAACAGTACTTAGGTGCAAGCAACTTTGAGTTGTACAGAAACACCTGTGTCAAATCTAAAATTGATCCTGGTGTCCCTACGGACCAATGGATCTTAAGTCCAGACTGTAAATGGAGATTCACTTCTACTCAAGTTGCGATTAAGCCCTATTCCAGGGCTCAAAATATCAGGACCTGAGCTACTTGCCAGGCCTTAAAAGTTACTTGCCACCAGTTGCCCTGCCTGACCCCACTCCATCCTATCCTTCTTGTGCACAGATGTACCATGTGTACCTGTGAACAAACTAATCATTCTTTGGTGGACCAATACCGGGCATAGCACAAACACACAGAGGGCACAACGTGCACACAGGGCATAAGCACATGCACAACACACAGGCCATACGCACAGCACAACACACAGGCCATACGCACAACACACAGGCCATACGCACAGCACACAGGCCATACGCACAGCACAACACAGGCCATACGCACAGCACAACACAGGCCATACGCACAGCACAACACACAGGCCATACGCACAGCACAACACACAGGCCATACGCACAGCACAACACACAGGCCATACGCACAGCATAACACACAGGGCATACGCACAGCATAACACACAGCATAAAGGTGCCCATACACCTGACTATTACCATACGATAATCGCTGGTGATCCTGGGATCGTACGATAATCGGCAGGTGTATGGGCAGCTCGTTTTACGAGCACGCTAGAAAACCCATGTGAACTAGTACGGGTAATACAGAGCAGCAGTGTAGAGGAGAGTACAGTGCAGGCAACTGAGGCATTAGTGAAGAGAGGGAGGGGTGGGGGCTGGAGGAGAAGGCTGTGTGCAGTGAGAGATGATTCCTCTCTGCCTCCTGGAATTTGTAGAAAAGAAAGATGTGCACGTGACCAGAATCAATGTGCAGGGCTCTTTCTAGGTGACATGAAGTGTGGGGGGAGAGAAGAGCAACAGGAGTGAGCACAGCAAATTTTCTAAAGGAATTCAAATAGTAAAAGTTAATTTTAAAACAAATAAATGTGGCTTTGGAGAATGTTCATTGTGTAGATGTGTATAAGGAAAAAAAAGCTGAGGGTTTTGATCCACTTTAAAGATTGTAAAAGAACCCCAGAGAAATTAGCCCTGAAGTCAACCTAAAGAGAAAGTCCGAGCAAGCAAGACCCCTACAAAATTGGGAAGGCAGATCCAGGGGTACTTCACAACCCAGCTAGTGAATCACAACACCCTACCAGTAGGATGAGCTGAATTCCTTCTACCAAACAGATAGCATGTACCCTAGAATTGACAGATAACCCTAAAAACAGCCAACTAGACCCACCATTCATGATTCTAGGAATCACTCACTTTGTCCCAAAAACAAGCCATATCCTCTACTGCACAGTGAGGGTGGGCATCTTAGACTCAGTACTAGGAACATTTACCTGAATAAGAGAAGGAATGCAGGAGGAAGAAGGGACTTGCTCAGGGGATGCAAAACAGCCACAGACAAAAGGACCTAACTCCTGGTGATCAGGTCCCACAGAAACCTCTAGCCTTGAACTAACCCCCCGCAGTGGTCAATTGTACTAAGATTTAAACACGTTTCTCCTGCTTAAAACTCCAGGGGAGTACAAGGCCATCCAGTGATGGATGCCTGTTCTGGAGAGGTGAAATAACTACCTCCCTTACAATCAGGTTGCTGATGATAGATTAGATAAATAGATAGGATAGATAAATCTGGATGCATTTATGTAATGTTAACTGTTCATTGTCTCATATTGCCTCCAGTATTTAAGCATTTGTTTTCATTCCGATTGCCTGATGCCTGAGGGGTTTCCCAGGTTCCCCCTCTCCTTCTGGGCCCTGGGGGAGACTAGAGCTTTGTCTGGTCCTTGCCTTGGGGGTGCCAGGGTTTCCCATCTCTTTATTTGCTATGCCATGTTCTTGTGTTTATTTAATGTTTTCTTTCTATTTTGACCTGACAAATTTTTTATTTTCGGTTTCGGTCTAAAAATTCAATTTCGGTGCATCCCTAGTCAGCACCATACTGCTGCTGCATTCAGTACCATATCCTTCCCCCTAACTGCACACAGCACCAATGCCAGCCAAACAGCACAATACAACTCCACCTTCCCCTGTTTTTTTTCCATTGTACAACCACCTTTGCACGTACCACCTGGAAACCCTTCTCAGCACCACATCTTTCAACTGTGCACATCCACAGCTCATCTCAAAAAGGTACAACCAAAGCCACCAGCTCTGACCATGTGGACAGAAAAAATTATGGTGCGAGTACTGCATAATGACAAAAGGTATGAAAAACATTTTTAACACCCCCTTCCTTCCTACTGTGCTATACAAGAAAATTATTTTCAGTAATAAATCAAAAAATTAAGGAAAGAGGAAGAAAGGAAGAAAAAGCAGGACAGTGAAAGTATTGGTTTTCCCTCACATTAGAGATAAGCAAAAAAAAAGACCCTTCGGCTCCATTCATACCTATGGTTTAGGTGCGATTTGGTATTCCTGTGTCAGGAACTTGCAATTTCCTGCAGCAGGAATTCCAAAACTTCAATTTTTTCAAGGATCAGCTGTCCCCCATTCAAGTTAATGATTGGATGGCAAAGGCTGCATTTGAAAGTGGCAGAACGTGGACACATCACATGTAATTGTATGTTATATAATTACATGCAGTTAGGTATCAATATCTATCCCTGGATGCTTAGATTGTGCATTCTGCCACTTTCACATGCAGCCGGTCACCCATTTATTAACTTGAGCAGTTGACAGCTGCCGCTTGTAAATGGAAGATATGGAATTCCTACTGCAGGAAAAGTTCTTGACGCAGGAATACCAAATCGCATCTAATCCATTGGTGTGAATGGAGCCTTACATTGGTGACTAGTGGGAAATGGGCCCACTTACATTGGTGGTCAGAAGAAGAGGAAAAAATGCACCTTGCAACAAAGATAATTGGAATGAATACTCCTTACATTGGTGGCCATTACAGACAGCCAAAAAAAAAAAAAAAATGTATTGGTGTCAGTGATTGCATAACAAAGAGAAGAGGGGAGAGACTCCACTTGTTGCACAGCACTGTAACTACCAAGTAATGTTGGCCCCAAAACTATGCAGGCATTATCGGGCAGGAGGTCAATTTTCTACTGCTTTCAACTTAATGAACCCTTAGCAATCTCTTAAGGAATCCTAGTTATAGGATTAGGAAGTTATACTTACCCGAACTGCTGAGCCGGCTCCCTGCTTCTCCAGTCACCGTCACTAAAGCCTCTCTCCTGCTACGCTGTAGCACTCGTATGTTCCTCGGCATCCTCATGTCTATACACTGTGTATAGTACGTGATGATTTACGGGACCTTAGACTGCTGCATAGGAGGGGGAGAAAGGCTGGAAGGACTGGTCAATGAACAAGCTGGCTCAGAGCATCAAGGGAGTACAACCTTTTTATTTTTTTAAGCACCTAGACAAAAAAAGACCCCCACTGCAAGGGTTAAAGAAGAACTCTGGGAAAACTTAACTTCTAGAAAATACCTTCACATATTTTTACTATAGCTTACCAAGGTCAGTGTTCACACTGGAAAGCAGCTGTCTGAATTTTTCAAGACGCGTCTTTTCCCTTACGTTCATGGACGGCGCTCCGGAAGCATTCTGATCAGAAATTCTAGCAATAAGTGGAATAATAGGCCGGAAAGGATGCGGCTGCAGTTTTTGTAGTGGCTTCCTCATTAAAGTGGGATCTAGAGGACAATAAGAAAAAAGTTACAGTAAACATATTTCAAGGTAACAGATAAACCCCGATGCAACATTCAGTTTGTCAGAGGCAGAGCTTTCACATTTACCTTTTTCCTATATATATATATGTTCCCTGTTCCCATAGCTGCTAACAATCTCAATGAAAAAAAAAAAAATCATCAAATCATTAAGTTCATCTTATATTTCAGAAATGTAAATCTTTTGGTAGGTAAAACAGTTCACACATGAATTCAGCGGCGTTTAGTTGTCTGCCTAGCATAAGAAGGTGAACCTAGCAGCAGAACAACAACAAAAAACTATAACAAAATAAAATCATAATTTCCTCCTATCTACATTTGCTGTCAATCAACCTCAGGAAGTCTGCAGTGGATTACAAAGGACAGGACAAATGGACAGTTCAGGAGCATATTAGATAGCCATATTTTCTATAGTATAAACAAGGGTTAACATACATGGTTAGTAAAATCAAAGTATCAAGAAAAGGAATGCGGGGCAGCGTGGCCAAGTCATGGAGGAGTGAAGACCACGTTTTCTTTGCTCCAGGCCCGACTTACCCTTGCTGCCTCCCTACTGGAAACAGACTCACCTCTCTTCCCCATGACTAAGCGGGGAAAGTAGCGGGGTTCGCATTTCGCCCCTAAAACTGCTTTCAATCGGCTGTTTCAGACGCCGGGTCCCTCCACGGACATGCGCTCTCGGGATGCAGCCATGGACTCTCCTACTGCACAGCCGACGGGGCGGGACTAGCCGACGGCAGCCGGTTCAGACGTTCTTGATCGGCGACTCCTCTCATTCCTGGCATTCTGAGCCTCTACTGCCATCCCCGAGTCATGATAGTGTTTGGCAACCTCCTCAGTCTGACCAGATACAGCTGCATAATTCCGAGCTTAAGGAACTGCTCTGCTCTCTCCCTACCAGGGATGACCTGGCTGCCATGGCACCTACCAAAGCAGAATTTGAAGCGTTCACAGTTAGCATCGAGTCTGCCTATAAGCAAGCAAATCGACGAGGTTAAAGAAGAGGTCACCACTGTTGCCTATAAAGTTTTTGCTATTGAACGTTCTCAAACAGATCTCATTCGCAGAATCACCCATCTGGAGGAAGAGGAGTCTTCCTCCAAGCGTCAGATGATTGCTCTGATGCTCGGACTGGATGATCAAGATAATCAGGGCAGGCGAAATAATGTCCGTGTTAAAAGGGATCCCTGAATCTACTCATGCTGCGGATCTGAAAACCACCGTACAGGGTATCTTCAATTTGTTCCTGGATCGTCCCCGATAGAAATTGACCGGGCCCATTGATCCTTAGATCACCGGACTATGACAGACCGAGGGATGTCATTTGTCGTGTCCACCACTAAACTTTAAAAGGAGGATATTTTGCAACAGGCATGATTGATTTTGACGGGGGCCTTACAAATGAGGCGTATGCTGAAACCTCTGCTGGAAGCAATAAGAGCCTCCGTAGCTTCTTAGAGATGGGGCTTTCCCTTTCACTTCATTATTAATAAAATCGGAAGGGACTCCTTTCGAGGTGCCCAACTGGCTGCTTCTCCCAAGGGCAGGGAATCCTGCACTCGCTCATGACCTACCCCTACGTCGCTCTCCATCTCCACGTGGATAAGCTTCCATGCACTCCTCTGGAAGAGCTTTCGGTAGAGCTCGCCATACCCCTCGGGGGGGAAGGCACTCACCTCTGCAGCCCTCACAGCATGAACTGTAAGGTCATCAATTTCATCTGTTTTCACAAGTGGCTAGTATAAACCTCCACCAATTACACATTTTTCCCTGCAAGGGTTTTGCAAATTCTGGAGCTTCTAATATGCAGTGTAGGTTGTTAGCTGTCTCCCTCCCTCGCACCATGGTGCTGTGTTCTGCACCCGCGGCGGAGGGATCTTGCCCATGATCTGGGTAGACTTTAACTGACCACAAGACTGGGTGGTGTACCAGGGCGCTTTGCTTGATCCCTATGAGCTGGTCTGGGCCCCTAATTACTTTGGTTTTACGGAGTGCGAGAGTGGAGATCGAAGGATTTCCTTAGCGTTGCTGCTGCCTCTCCCTTAGCGGTGGCTTTGGGGCTCCTCCGTGGGGGTCTCGTCTGGTGCCCAGACGTAGATGTATACCTTGATTTTCCTCTTGCCGGTGGTCTGCATCAGCTGGCTTTACCACTCCCAAGGTGTATATTTAACATCTTCTGATATCCTGCGTTATGGTGCATTGAATTACATTTCTGGGGGCTGCCACCTGAGCTCTTCCAGACCATTGCTTTACCATATTGCCCAAGGGTTGGGACGGGAAGACTTAAATTGAGTTGCTTTGTTTATTCATTATGGCTTTTTTTTTTTTTTAATGCTTCTTCTCCTGTGGCTTGTGAGCTGTGTCGTCTGGGGGAGTTTAATGGGAGGGGGTCCCCTGCATGTTCTCCTCAATTCTTAGCTCTGTACCTGGGTTACTATGTTGCACTATCAATGTCCATTTGTATTCTCTAGATATGGTTATCTCTCACGCTTAGGCCCAGATTATCTTTCGTTCACTGTTCATCCCCCCCCCCCCCCCCCCATTTTGATGAAGAAAGTTGGTTGGTTAATGCTTAACTGCTCTTCATTATTACCTTAAGTCGTGTGCCTGGAGCGTTTGAATGCTTCCTTGTCTCCTGTTTTGATTACTCCCCCCAATAGGCCCTACTCTCCCCAGGTGTTTACTCCCCATTTCTCACTACAGTATGGCCCTGCTTCGCATTGTCTCGTATAATGTTAAAGGCCTTAATGTTCCAGAGAAGCGGAGGATGATTTTGACTGATCTTCACTGTCAACGGGCCCATATAGGTTTCCTCCAGGAAACTCACTTCCCCGCTATTAAACCCCCTACAACTTCGTGACTGCCATTATTACCCTACAGCTTATCGTAGTTATTCGCTAGACAAGAAGTCCTGCGGGGTCAGTATCCTTCTTTCTCAGTCTGTCCCATGGACCCTACTCAACATGTATGCTGAAGAGGAGGGCAGGCTTCTTATGGTCAGAGGGAGGGTCGGTGCCATCACTGTTATATTGATCAATGTTTATATACCTAACCAGGGTCAGCTCTCCTTCCTGGATAGTATGCTTGAATTGATGGACGACTTCAAAGATCCACATTTGGATTCCTCCAGGTCCTCTTCCCATCTCTCCTACGCAGCCTTGAAACGAGTTAGAAAGTGCCTCCACCTTTTCCAGCTTGTGGATGCCTGGTGGATTCACCACCCTACTACTCGGGCTTACCCTTTTTTTGCCATACTACCAATACTTACACTCATATGGAGTTGTTCTTGGTTCACCACAGCTCCTTTACCTCTGTCACAAGCTCTGCTAGCTGTAATGTTTCTCTCTCTGATTACGTCCCCATTGAGAGAACTGTAGACTTAGGTCCCACTGCGCCTCGTTCTTGGCATTTGAAGGAATATCTCATCTCTGACCCCACACTTGTTTCTGAAGTACCCAAATGGGAGGTAGTTAGATCCATAATGGAAAAACATTTGCACGTCCTCCATCTGTGCCCTGCTCTAGCAGATATAGTAGGACCTCATCCCCAATTAGTAGTCCACAGAGGACAGAATTTAAAAGATCACCTAGTAAAATCGAAGTACATGGCAAATATGCAAAACAACGTGGCTGAACGATTAAAAGAAAATAGTGGGTATGTTCCCCTGTGGAAAGTGCCAGGTGTGCGCATATGTTGACAAATCAAAAACTTTTTATGGCTCAGATGGCCAACATCCGTATAAAATCATTCAATTTATCAACTGCTCAACGGAAAGAGTGATCCATCAACTAACATGTCCATGCAGGAAGATGTATGTTGTTAAAACAAAAAGACAGTTGAGAGTACGAATATGTGAACATATGAGAGTTATTAAAAACAATGAGAAGGACAGTCCCATAGCACAACACTTCAAGGAATACCACAATGGGGAATTGAAGAATCTACAAGTCAAAAGGAATATATGTACTCAACACATCAGCAAGAAGAGGTGATTTTGTTAAGATTTTACAATAGAAAGAGAAAATGTGGATATACAAATTAAACACACTGGCACCACATGGGTTAAACACAGAATTTAATCTACAGGTATTCCTTTAATTCATGTTCAAGCAAAAGCTTGTTCCAATTTTAAAAAAGTGAACACACACACACACACACACACACACACACACACATACTTTGATAGAATAATAAGTGAACACCCATGACCCTACACCCATTTGAGTGAGAAATTAAGCTCACTAATTGCCCACAAGTAAAAAACAGGAATGCGGTCACCTATAGAGAACGTTTTTAAATTGAAAAATGACATGCTTTCATTTACATGGGGAAAGTAAAGAAGTAGTTATTACTAATAGACTGTCATGGTCTTAAAAGGAAGTCAATTCGTCTCTCCCACTACATTCTGACGAAGCCCCGTTGTAGGAGTGGCGAAACACATCAACGTGGAGAGTACGCCATCCCATCCGTTCATCATTGCATACATATGATGGCCGTTTTTCAAATCTTTGGTGGTTAACCTGTGAAGTCTACATTAACAAGCAGGCATAACGGACTAAATCAGAGACACTTTTGGAACCTTTCCCAAGAAGCATTAACTTTCAAACTGCTCCTATTAACTTCATCTGCTGTGAGTAAAATCAGTGCAAATGCCAGCTGACAGGTAAGAGCTCTTACTTGATTTATGCAATGGACATTAAACTACTGTAAAGAATTTACCACACAACAGCTCATCATTTGTGCTACCATTCAGCTCCAATCAGTGCCAGCAAATTAGCATTTTCTGAGAGAACTTGCAGTGGCTATTAGGGGGACTACAAGTGTGTTTTGTTCACATGTCCAAGCATTTATATAATCTGTGAAGGATGAAATGAACAGGAGAATTAACAGCTCATTCATTTGTAACAAGACCTTCCAATATAAAATTAAGGAAAGTGTGTTCAACAGGTGGAGCAAGTGCTATTGATAGACGGATGTAAAAGGTGCCCATACACTGTACAACCCTCGCAAAACTTTTGTCTTGCGAGGGTTGTAAAGTACTTAAAAAAATAAAAAAAAACTTACAATCTGCCCATCTTGGACAGGCAGATCGTACTTGCGATCATCGCAAGCCTGAGGGGCGGGCTTACGATGACTGCAATGAGGGGCGGGCTTACGATGACTGCAAACGGGCTGTGTGCGCGTGCGCACACCGGCCCGTTCGGCAGTTGTCGAGCCAGCAGGCCACTAACTCGCCGAGAATCGTATGATTCCCGGCGGGTTTTCTAGCCTGCTGGTTCAACGGAAGACGTGCGACTGTACAGTAGAAACGGTCGCACGCCTTCCATACACTGCACGATTCTCGTACGATCGTGGGATTTCCCGCGATTCTCGTACGAGAATCGTGCAGTATATGGGCACCTTTACAAGTCTTACTAGATTCTCTTACATCAATGTATTGTTACAATTTGCTTCTTTGAAGGAAATTAAATCCAAACAAAGACATTTTCAGGATCAATATTGACATTGATCCTGATACATTACTGCTGAAGCACAAACAAAATATGAAGGTCTCTTTGTATCAATACTTTCATCTTTACAATCATCTTCATAGAGCAAACAGGGTGGAGATTGGGGTACTGAATGTGTGTTGTGTGGGACAACTTTATCTAATTTTAACCAGAGGTGTCTGAATGTGTGGTGAAGGAATAATTGTCAAGGAACACTATGATACATATATATTTATTGGCTTTTTCCCCCCCAAAAAAGAAGTTTAACTTTTTATATCGTTAGATCTCGATTTCTGATGTGACTTCTTTCATGGCCCTATTCTCTAGAAGACCAAAAGTGTTTGGTTTAAGGAGTTCATTTAAGTCACTAATTGGGATCTACTAATCTAAATGTAAACCTAAGGACAGGACTCCCGGTTAACTTTTAACCATTTGTGCAGTCAGAGAGTGGCCAACTAGACCCCCCGCAGAGGGACATGCTTCCGCTGCTGCCAACACCCCAACAGTTATGGAGAAAGAGTATGCAATGCAAAGAAAAACCCACCCCTTCTAGCCAGAAACCAGATACTGGAAGTCCCGTAATGCAAGCAGCATACATTCCACCATGGAACACACACACACACACACAGTCCCAGCCATACTAGCCAGAGCTCTGCACACACGCAGTGGAGGAAAAAAAAAAAGAAGAAGTTCAGGGCACAGGAGAAAGGCGCAAGACAGCAGTAGAGAAACCAAAGAGGGATAAAGAGTAAAATAAAAATTAAGTACAAACCAACAAGAGAGGCACAGTTACACCATGAGCCTGCCCATATTCTGCCAGCCATTTAGGCCAGGCCTAAAACACCCAGCACATGAGCAGTGCATGAGTGGAGGATTTACCCCAACAGAATCATCCCCCCAGGACAGCCTGAACCTTTTTTTTTTATGGAGTTCGTTACTTATCTTGGGCTCTTGAAGTGAAATAGGCCAGTGTTTATTGAGATAAAGATCACAGCTGCAATATGAAACAAAAGAAGAAACACTATCTGGAGGACCATTCAAGATCAGCATTTCAATCAGAAAATTAAGGCCAACAAACACTCTGCGTCCAGGGAGGTGTAAAATTAACCATCTGCACTCTGATCCATCGAATCAAACAAATGTCGAAGGGAACTTTGAAAACAAGTTACTGATGTAGGATCCTAGACCGATTAGTTACTACTTGAGAAACCCAGGTGGAAAAACAAACAATGTCCTGAGAACAAAAGAAAATAGATTCCAGTTTTTCTCGGTCTGGTCATGAGATGGTGCAGGATTAAAAGGAATCACACTCATGGTGTGAAGGCAAAAGACAGTAGTGGATAAAAGCAGGTAAATGGGACTTTTGAGGCAAAAACCAAAATGAACCATCCAACACTGCTTGATTACTAATAAAAAGTAATTCTATTTTTAAAAGTAGGGATGGTCTGCTGGCTTTTGAGAATGTCCTAGTTGACGAAACTGGTCAAGGGGCGAACCTTGCTGAGGCTATTCTGATCCGGAAATAGGTGACTAGTGACCGCTGTGGAGAGGATCGTTTTTTTAATTTACTTTTTGCCGGCTAATTCTAAACATATCACATTGAGCAAACCAAGCAAATAGACTGTGGAGAGGAGCACGAGACTCAGAGGGTGGAACATAGCTTTGCAACATTGTATCACATATTCTCTGATCCTCTTAAAGTGTGCAAGTTTACTGATGTGGACTATATATATATATATATATATATA
>NW_017306544.1:650175-651613 GCF_000935625.1 Nanorana parkeri
TATATATTTTATATTTATTAATAAATCATAAAAAATAAATAAAAAGAATATAAATAGCAGTTTATCGATATGGAGTAGCGATTTGTTTCCGTCAGTACTCGTCGATACAAAGTACCAATACCAGCATCAAGAGGTAGCGTGGGCCGAGCTTCCCGGCCTATCAGGAAGCCGGTGTGCTATATAAAGCACACCGGCTTTACGCTCCCTCGCAACACAGAGGCAGCCTGGCTTCCTGACTGAAATCAGGAAACCCGATTGGCCGGGGAGCCGGCTCCATACTCCCTCCCGGCACTGCCAATCAGAGGAAATCTCCCTCTGATCAGCAGTTGCCGTATCGAGGCAAGTATCAGAGCATTTGGGCAAATACGAGTACTCACTAAATGCTCAGTATCGGTAACGGTGCATCCCTAGTGTGCACTATATTGTGGTGTGCGCTAGGCACATGACCTGCAGTGCATTGTTGGAACATTTGCAGTTTTGCAAAAAGGCCCAATTTAAAATGTACAAATATCTGTTATTAATTCAGTTTTATCCTTTAGATTTAGTAGGAATCGTGCATGTTTTTTGTGTGCGCCGATTATGATTTTAATGTATTTAAAAAAAAAAAAAAAAAATTTTGATAAATGTTTGTGCACTGAAATTAGCAGCACCATCTTTTTATTCTTCATGTGCATTCAGCAAATGTAGGGTTTGAGGGTTATTTTACAAACTCTAAAAGATGCAGTTGAAATGTAAAAAAATTTATTAATTTAAAAAAGTGGAGCGCAGGGCCTGGCAGCGAAAGGGTTAAACATTACTAGGTGAAAATGATCTTAATAGAATAAACAGAGTTAGAATCACTTATCCATCCTAGTGAATTGTTCCAAATATCTTTTGGG
The DNA here is from genome assembly GCF_000935625.1 of Nanorana parkeri. Classification (NCBI taxonomy): domain Eukaryota; kingdom Metazoa; phylum Chordata; class Amphibia; order Anura; family Dicroglossidae; genus Nanorana; species Nanorana parkeri. The sequence continues at coordinate 651,054 of NW_017306544.1, forward strand.
ATCTTAGAGAAGCCTCTTAATTTGCATTTTAAGCAGGTACCATTTTACTTCTTCCATTATGACTCACCTGCAGTGACTCTGTGCAGTTGGTCTTCACTGGCAGACTTTGTAACAGACTGGTTGGAGTTTTCTTCCTGTAGTCGACAGTGAGATGCCACGATATCTACCACATTACCATCAGTTATTTTAGGTTCATATGACATGGAGTGCAAAACCTCTACGCTTTCATCATCATCATTAATGTCCCATGCATCGCTTGTATTCCTTGCAAATTCATGGAAGCTGGAGGCTTTCCGATTTTTAGAATGATGTATGTGCGTCCGTGAATGATTAAAGAGAAAACTGTAAAAATACAACATTAAGAAATTATGCTCAACACAAATGGATAGTCAAGTAACATTTATAATAGTCTCATTTTATCACGGTTTAAACATTAATAGTGTTTGCAGCTTAAGACATTTTGTAGAATAAAAAAAATAAAAAAAATATTTCAACCAATAATTTTGCTATGCTGTATTGAAAAAAGAAAAAAAAAAAAAAAAAAAAAAAAAAAAAAAAAA
>NW_017306544.1:651662-712173 GCF_000935625.1 Nanorana parkeri
AAAAAAAAAAAAAAAAAAAAAAAAAAAAAAAAAAAAAAAAAAAAAAAAAAAAAAAAAAAAAAAAAAAAAAAAAAAAAAAAAAAAAAAAAAAAAAAAAAAAAAAAAAAAAAAAAAAAAAAAAAAAAAAAAAAAAAAAAAAAAAAAAAAAAAAAAAAAGAAGAAGAAAAGAAAAAGGGAGTGCCAACTTTGTTCTACAGAGACATGAGAAATGCAAGTATAGTCTGACACCCGGGACCCGCGAGGGAGGTCCATCCATAAGTGCATTGCTTACAGCTCCCTTGCGTGTCCTATAGAAGTGCCTGGAAAGGAGTGGTCACATTCTGGCTCCCGACACCTCTACAGGGAGTGTAAGGGAGCTGTACAAGTGGATGCTCATATGGATGGAGCTCCGTCACAGCACAGGCTGAGGATCCACTCCAGTTCTCGTTAGGTAGGGAGACTGGGTGGATTTAAAAATGATAAAAGAAAAAAACTTACTTCTTTTAAGTGTGTGTACGTGTGTGTGAGAATGTCTGTGGTTGTGTGTGTCTGTCAGTGTGTTCGAGAGCCCATTCACACTAGAACAGTGCGTTAATCGCACAGTCCCATGCGATTAACGCACTGTACCAAGCAATCGCACCTACCGTGCATTCTGGTGTGGGAGGTGTAGTGAATTGTCATTCATTTAAATGACACCCCCAAACGCATCTCCCACCCACAGTTCTGTCGCCTAAATTGGAACGCACGGTACCACAATGCTGTGCGCTCCATTGCAGTGCAACTTGGGTGACGACTTAATGACCAAGGACTAATGTGGGTCCTGATGTTACACAGGTTGAGAACCACTGCCCTATACTACCATCCCGCGAAGCCGTGCGCTAGGGATTTTGAATGACTCGCTCAGCCTCCTGTGACAGTGTATGTCAGAGAGGAGTGCGGTACAAACACTCAGCAATCAGTGATCGCCGAGTGTTTGTAGATAGTTGAGGACACGGTATGTTGACTATATCCTCAATTATGAATGAATAGGAAGTGATCTACATTCACTCCTGTTCATTCATGATTGTGGTTATAGTAAACACACTATGTTCTCATGTTATGAATGAACAGGAACACTCAGTATAGAGGATTCTTGTTCATTGATAACAGCGGCTGCAGAAAAAGAGATTGAGGACTTTGTGTCCTCAATCTCTTTCTATTTTATAGGGAAACATCAGGGGTCTGTTAAGACCTCTAATATTTCCCCAAAGCCCCATAAAAGTAAAAAATAAAAATATTTAATAAAAAATGAATAAATTAAAAAAATTAAAATAAAAACATTTTCGCTTCGGCCTGACAATTTTTTTTATTTCGGTTTTTAAATTTCTATTTCGGTGCACCTCTAGTTTTTTAAAAACATTTTTACACCCGCTAGAGTTGTACGATTAAAGTTTTTCCTCACAAGCAACAAGCACACCAGGTCCAGCAGTTCCACAGAAACAAGAAAAAAAAATGTAGCTCTACAGAAACATTAAAAATTTAACTATAGGATGCTGGGTATTGTAGTTACAGAGACAGAAGTACCAGTACAGCATGCAAGGATGCGCAGTGCAAAAAGAAGCCCAAGTACAGTGTGGGGGTCTGATTATGCAGTAGAACAATATGGTGTGCTAGGGTGTATAGCACAGCTACAGGATAGATGTAACTATAGTATGGTGGACTTTACAGTTCTACAGAGGCAGGAACAGACAAGTGGCGGCAGGTAGGACTTGTAAATGTACAGAGACAGGACAGATGCCAGCGTGGAAAGTTGTAGCAATTGTAAAATTGTGTTTTGAGCATATCCTTGACCCTGCCATTATAAAAACTTTGAGAGAGAAATAAAATGTCTCTATTGACAAGTCAGACCTATCTGTCAATAGGGCAGAACAGAAAATGAAAGAATAAACTACAGCAATGGACAACCAAGTCATTTTACATATGTGAAAGATGCACTCTATTCAAAACTGATAATTGCAAACTTTAGGTTCTGTGTGACCTCAAGGTTAACAGAGGATTGACTGGTACTCTTTAAAGCCTTGGTTCTCAACTGGTGGGTCGTGACCCGTGTTCAGTGGGTCGCCGCATGCCTTTTACTTTTCTAGGCGAGAGGCTCCTCAGCCCCCTCCTAGCCTCCCCCTAGCACAGCACTGTCCATTCTTACACCAAGCAGCCATTCCAAATATGCTGCCTATCGCTGAGTGTTGACTTGAGGTGGGGTGAGCTGGTGTTATGGCCGCGAAGGAGCTCCCTCCATGCATGCATGCATGCATGCATGCATGCATGCATTCATTGCTTAAAGCTCCCTCTCGTGACCTGGACCGGAGTGACAGTCCGGCTCCCGACACCTCTACAGGCGCACATGTGAGCTGCACAGGCAATGCACATATAGATGGAGCTCCATCACAGCACAGCAGCCCACACTGCTGTGCGTTCCATTGCAGTGCGACTTGGGTCGTGACTTCATGACCGAGGACCATTGCTTTAAAATTTACAGGACCTTACACCACTGCAGAGGGGGAGGGGGAGGGGGAGAAAAGCTGGAAGGACCGGTCTAAGAACAAGCCAGCTCTGCGGTTTCAGTGAGTATATTTGTTTTAAGCACCTACACAAAGACAAGCAGTTAACCCTTGCAGTGCAGGGGAAGTCTCACAGCAAGGGTTAATTGAAGTTTTGCAGAGTTCTTTATATGGTAGACAGTAGGGATGTCCCAATACCATTTTTTCAAGACCAAGTACAAGTACTTTCCCTCAGATACTTGCCGATACCAATTACCAATACTTTTTCTTAAAGGGAAATGTGACATTTTTCTTAAACAATACAGACTAGTAGTCCTGTATAGCCATTCTCTATTGCTGTATAATCATTGATCCCATCAATCCATGATTACACAGCAATTATACAGGGCTGCGTGCAGGTCTCACCACCAAGCATGGGACCTTAGGCAGCCGAACTTGTTTAAAAATTTAAAGGGCTGGAATTGGCCTTCAGTATTGCGGCATTTTTACGAGTATTAGCAATCATGAAAATGCCCTGTATTGGCTCCAATACTTGTATCGGTATCGGGACATCTTTAGTAGGTCTGCAACTAACATAGTTACATATTATTTTAGGTTGAATAAAGACACAGGTCCAAGTTCAGCCTTTGTGTGCCTGTGTGTGTTTGTGGGTGCGTGCATGTGTGTATACGAGTCCCTGTGTGGTTTAGTTTTTATAAGAATACCTGTACTCCTGTATGTTACGGTCTCTGAGGAAGGTATCTAAATGATTTTTGAATGATTAAATACTCTCTGCTGATACCACTGCTTGTGGAAGAGAGTTCCAAAATGTAACCACTCTGACTGAGAAGAAGCCCCTATGCCCCTTGTGGTTAAATCTTTTCTCCACCAATTTTAGATGGTGGCCTTTGGTCCTTGTTAGGGAGTTTACAGTAAAGTTTATTGTTGATGTTGCCATCACCACCAAACATTTTGTACATTAAAATCATGTCTCCCCTTAGTCTCCTCACTTCCAGCATGAACAAGTTTAGGTTTAGCAACCTTGTCTCATAGCTTTGGTCCTCCAGCCCCTTAATTAGTTTTGTTGCCCTTCTTTGGACTCTCTCCAGCTCAAGTACATCCTTTCTGTGGATTGATGACCAAAACTGAACCGCATACTCAAGGATGAGGCCGAACCTGCGATCTATAAAAAGGTGCAAAATGATTGCTTTGTCTCTACAGTACATTCCCTTTTTTAATGCGTGACAGTACTCTGATCGCTTTGTTTGCCGCAGCCTGGCAGCACTTAATCATTTATTCACAAGCTTCCCATCTGCTGCTCCTTCACTCCCCTCGCCGGGCGTCGCAGTCTCACTCCATTCATAATCGATTTGTTGGCCGATTATTTTTTTCGATTAATCGGATAAAAAAACCAAAAACAAAACATAATTTATTCTAAATAAAAGATGATTGAGCGTCTCCAGAGATGCCCGGCCGCTTTTAGTAGCCGCCGCTGTCACTGCCGTTCCCGAGACTGCTGTGCCCAATGCAGCTGGGAACGGCACGGCTGCTCTGTGACAGGAGATCAAAGGGAGGTCGGTACATGATCTCTCCAGTCCCGGAATGCAGGAAGTGATGTATATTACATCACTTCCGCATTCTGCTGTCACTCTCCAGCTTCAGAAGCTGGGGAGAAGCTGGTGAAGCAGTTCTCCGCTTCATCAGCTTCTCAGGGGGTCCCTAGGTGACATCAGGGGTCTTGGAGACCCCTGATGTCTCCATAAAGAGGACCTGTCATGTAAACAAAAATGACGATTGCCCTATTGTGCCGCACATGTTACATATCGCTGCAAACGTCGGAGTGAAAGCAATAATTTTAGGGCCACCAATCGCTGAGAACACTAAACTGATGAGCAATTAAAGCATCGCCTATGGCCAATTTTCGGTGTGGTCGTTTTTTTTTTTTTTTGCGATTTTGCAGACGCCCGCAATTTTAAGGCTTGATATGTTTTGGTGTCTATTTACCCGACGTGATGCCATCTTTTATATTTTACCAAAAAAATGGGTAAGAATAAATGTTTTTTAAAACAACGTAGAGAGAACTTTAAAAAAAATAAAATAAAATAATTCGGAACTTTTTTCATTATATAGTAAAAAATAAAACCCCCCCAGTGGCGACTGTCCAAACAAGAGTCCAGTAGACATCCCAGGTATGAGAAAGTTTGAAACACAAAATTAAAAAATTATAATATAATTATAAGAAATTATAATATAATAATAATAAAAATGGTCCAGTAAATGGGAATTCTGGGGGGCGCTGCCTGATCCGTACCACAGTAAATAGAGTACCAATAAAGAAAGAAAGCGGGAAGCTTGTCACAAATGACAAGGAGAGGGCCGAGACGCTGAACACTTTTTTTCTCCTCAGTATACACTCAGGAGGGAAACGGGTTTGACACACGATAAAACTCCCACTTTAACTCAAAATATTCCACAGTGGTTGACGGAAACCGGGATACAACAAAGACTTAAAATGCTCAATGCAAATAAAGCGTTGGGACCGGATAACCTGCACCCCAAGGTACTTAAAGGAACTAAGCCAGGTTATAACTAGCCCATTAATCCTAATTTTTAAAAGGACTCCTTAATGACTGGTAGGATGCCCAGTGATTGGCGGAGGGCTACGGTAGTCCCAATATTCAAAAAGGGGGCAAGGTGCCAACCTGGGAACTATAGGCCGGTCAGTCTAACATCGGTAGTTTGTAAAATGCTAGAGGGCATAATAAAGGATTATCTGGTAGAATTTGTTCAGGAAAACGGGATAGTTAATGACAATCAGCACGTGTTCAGGAAAGATCGATCCTGCCTAACTAATTTGTTAACTTTTTATGAGGGGGTAAGTAGAGACATCGATGAAGGGAGGCCGGTAGATGTGGTATATCTGGATTTCTCAAAGGCTTTTGATACGGTACCACACAAACGCTTGCTACACAAGCTGAGGGCTATGGGCATAGATGAGGTGGTGTGTACGTGGATAGAGAACTGGCTACGGGAACGTGTCCAGAGGGTATCTGTAAATGGCACCTTTTCAGACTGGGCTAGTGTAATGAGCGGTGTGCCTCAGGGTTCTGTGCTGGGTCCCATATTGTTCAACTTATTTATTAATGACATCGGGGAGGGTGTTAACAGCGATATTTCCGTGTTTGCGGATGACACCAAAATAGGGAGGGTAATAGACACGGACTTAGACACTATAACATTACAGGAGGACCTGGATAAAATAGGGGAGTGGGCATTAATGTGGCAGATGAGGTTTAATGTCGATAAATGCAAAGTAATGCACTTTGGAATTAAAAATAAACAAATGGGTTATACAATTATGGGTATGCCGCTGGGGAAGTCAGAAATGGAGAAGGATTTGGGGGTCATTGTAGACCACAAACTGAAAGGTAGTTTGCAGTGCCAGGCTGCTGTAAACAAAGCTAGCAGGGTCTTGTCCTGTATTAAAAAGGGGATGTATTGCAGGGACAAGTCTATAATTTTGCCACTTTATAGATCATTGGTTCGACCTCATCTGGAGTACGCGGTCCAGTTCTGGTCACCAGTACTAAGAAAAGATGTCCTTGAGTTGGAAAAAGTCCAGCGAAGGGCAACCAAACTAATTAGGGGTATGGAGGACCAGAGCTACGAGACGAGGCTAATAAATTTAAACATGTTCACACTGGAGGTGAGGAGATTAAGGGGGGATATGATTTCCATGTACAAAATGTTCAATGGTGGTAGCAACATTAGCGACAAACTATTTAAAATTAACTCCATTACAAAAACTAGAGGCCACCACCTAAAATTGGTGGAAAAAAAATTCCAGCACAAGGGGCGAAGGGGGTTCTTCACAGTAAGATCAGTTAGGGTCTGGAACTCACTGCCACAGGCGGTGATTTCAGCAAATAATGTGGAATTGTTCAAGAAACTTTTGGACGATTTCTTAAGGGACCGTAATATACAGGGGTACGGGTACTCCTAGAATGAGATCCTAATAGGTTGGACTTGATGGACTAATGTCTTTATTCAACCTCAAATACTATGTAAGTTCACACATCACTGAGCTCGGTCGCAGAATCGTCGCTGTTTTAGGTCAAAAACGGTTTTAAACGGTAGAAAACAGCGATAGTAAATTAGAATCACTTGCAGAATTGAGTGATAGTGATTCATTGGGAAATTCGTCATCAGACACTGAAAGTGACTTTCAGTGTCTGATGATGAATTTCCCAACGAATCGCTCAATTCTGCAAGTGATTCTAATTTACTATCGCTGTTTTCTACCTGGTTTAAAACCGCTTTTGACCTAAAGGGAGGCTTTTTGGATGCCATGGACGTTTGCAAGTTTTCAAGCAGAATGAACAGTAAAAGTGCAGGCAAAATCTAGTGTGAAATAGTTTGATACATAAGTGTAATTATAGCAGATTACATTGTATTCTGTGTAAATGTCATTTTTTGACTCTTGAATTTCCGCCGGCTCCGCCCCCCGCTGTGACGCCCGAAAACGAAAGTAAAACTCAGATGCCGGCATCGGCCGTCCGCGTACATCAGAGGACACCGCGGGCTCGCAGGGGCAAGGTAAGTGCCACTTTTCTGTGCATTCCCGAGTCTGGCTCGGGGTTACCGCTCCTGGTATTGAAAGTTAACCCCGAGCCAGACTCGGGAATACCGCCAGGGAGGTTAAAATAACGTAGTCCAACCTGGGGCTACAACTAACGATTATTTTCATAATCGATGAGTTGGCCGATTTTTTTATTAATGGGTTAATCGTATTTAAAAAAATACCATCTTTTATTTCAAATAAAATACACAAATGGAGTGTTACAAAACGTAAACGTTTACGTCAGAATAAAACGTCATGCACATAGTTTGCACTTGCAACGCATGGCATTGCAGTACGGCAAGTTACAGTGCAGGTGATCACATTGAAATGAATGGTCTTTTAGACCTCTAGTGTCACCTTTCCCTTTCACTGGGGAATGACAGCCGTCTGCTGATGCAGGGACGTGGACAGCAGCAGAGGCACAGGAAGGCACCAGCAGTGGAAGGCACCAGCAGCGGCAGGCACCAGCAGCGGCATGCAGAGGCACAGCGGTCTCTCTTCCCTGCTGGTACCAGCTGCAGTGGGGAAAGCAGCAGGGATTGAAGCGGATACAGATCGCTGCAGCCGGCACCAGCGGGGAGGAGAACAGAGTAGCAGAGTGGCAGCAGTTGCACATTCAACTAATCAAACATGAGAAATCGTTAACGATTCTCATTATAATCAATTTAATCGATTTATTGTTGCAGCCCTAATCCCTAGTAAACAGACATAAGTCTCCACAGATAATCTTTTTTGTGGCATGCAGGCTCAACAGGTATATCCCAAGCTAGCCACACAGGTTACAATCTGATTGTACAATCTCTCTGCAAAGCTCCCACTAAAGTAAAAAGTCAATTGAATGTTCAGTGTCAGGGAGACTGTAACATGACATTACTGCTGTCAAAGCTAAAGGAGATTGTGAAATCAGTGGGAACATGGTACAGAGTTCTCGTACGTCTGTAGGATAGCAGATGAAATGAGCAGGAAAACACAGTGGTTAAGCCTTACCTCTTATCCAGTGGTGGTTGCTGGGCACCATATACAGGCAATATACTGGCAAAGAGAGAAATACAAATAAGCCATTATGGCCCCCGTTTTATGAAAAAAACGTCAATAAATCGCACATATAAATATTCGAAGCCAACTAGACAGAAGATAAGAGCAGCAAAACTGTTACCGGTTTGCTGATAATTACAAGACACACAGCTCAGCGTGAACGAACCTTCCCGGTACTTTGGCACTTCTCCTCCAGAACTGCCGCCTGTTCTCTGACATGACGTTGGCCTTGACAGATCCCACCAGCTAAGAACACTTAACCAAAGCCACCATGACAGGCAACCGAGTGTACAGCAAAAGGAGTGGAACCCGGAAAGCACGGGGACAGCCTTTTTTTTTCTCATAGCTCCCCCTGCTGGTGCCTGATTTTTAGTGTCTGCATGTGCCGTGCGACTGCAAGTGTCATCAGGATGAGTTTCTTTTCCGCGAATTAGTGCGCTCAATTACGCCGTCCATGCCATTGACCAGGGTTGTGTAGTGGCCAATCAGAAGCCAGATTATAAACTGCTGAGAGCTGAGTTCTGATTGATAGCTGGTTGCGGTGACTGTTTTTTTTTTTCCAGATTTCTCGATGATGCTGAAGTTAGCTTCTTATACGTCTGCTGAAGTTAGCTTCTTATTCAAATGTAAAAGTTAGCTTCCTTTTCATCCAGATTCTTGTTCAGGTTTACTTCTTAGCCATGAAAGTGATTATTTACTAAACAACCATCTGCAAAGTTTATACTATATTTATTTTGAAATATGGCAACATTCCAAGCTTCCTAACTGGCATGTATTGTAATGGGAAATTCTGAACAAGGAGCCAATCAATTCTACAAAAACTAACTTGGCTCACACAAATTTGGCATGTTTTTTACTAAGGAGATTATTCACGACAGAGCCAAAGGATCCAGCCATAGCTTCGGCTGATACTTCGGCTCTCTTCGCCTGCCGGAGCCCTTCGGTTCAGGCGAACCAAAGGGCTGCTGTACGGGCTGCTGCTATATTCATATATGGTTACAATCATCCACATCATATGTTCCTCCTGATGAAGCCACGGCTGTGGCGAAACACGTAGAGGATTTTTCACAACAGTAACCGTCCATTGATTCCTAATAAGGACTCACTGATCTTAACTTCTCATCATCTCTGTGTATGAGGTTTATGCTTACCAAGTTTAGGCTGAGCACCAATATGCATATATGTTTTTATGTTTCGTATTTTTTATGTCTTTAATAAAATATATTTTTACATAATTTTAAGTGTCTGTGAAGGTCCTATAATTGCCTAAATAGCCCTCCATGCCCGTAGCCCTTTGGCCTCGAAACTGTCTTTTTTGTCTAACTTAAAGGACTGGCTCAAGTTTTTCTGCTTATTACCCGCTACATTTTCTCTGTGTGTGTATATCAGACATTTAGTGATAGCCAGAGCTGTAGTCAGCCTGGTTGAATTATAGTGGCATTTATCTGGTTAATTCCAGGTGTCTGGCATTGGCTGTACCCCCCTGGGTGGAGTTTGACTCTGCTATATTGTGGGACAGCCAATGAGAGGCACTGTGAGTGTATGTACAGCAGCCAATCACTAGGTTTCTCTCAATGCTGGGATAGGATACATGCTGGGATAGGATACATATCCTTGGGGGATTTGCCATGTGCTCAGACTAGTCGGGACCAGCCATGGATTAGGGCTGGATGCTGTCCAGCCTGCCCCCCCCAGGCTAGGCCTGAGGCCTGGGTAGGGATGTCAAGTCAAACCAGAACATTTATCAGGAAGCTGGGATGCAGGTCATGATGTACTGCCCCGGCTTCCTGATTGGTTAGGAAGCCAGGCTGCCTACCAACAAGTGAAGCTGGAAAAAAAAAAAATTAATATAAAATATTACAATGACAGTCACTTTCCAACTTTGTTTGATAATATGATGGTATATAGTGAAAAGCAATTTAAGAAATAAACCAGCCAAGCACAGAATATAAACTCAATTTAGGAATAGTCCCTCGTTGCCATCTTCCATATCTGCCCCTTCTGCCATGCTCCACATCTGGCCTTTTGCCATCCTCCACATCTGGCCTTCTGCCATCCTCCACATCTGGCCTTCTGCCATCCTCCACATCTGGCCTTCTGCCATCCTCCACATCTGGCCTTCTGCCCTCCTCCACATCTGCCCCTTCTGCCATCCTCCACATCTGCCCCTTCTGCCATGCTCCACATCTGGCCTTCTGCCATCCTCCACATCTGGCCTTCTGCCATCCTCCACATCTGGCCTTCGGCCATCCTCCCCATCTGGCCTTCTGCCATCCTCCACATCTGGCCTTCTGCCATCCTCCACATCTGCCCCTTCTGCCATCCTCCACATCTGCCCCTTCTGCCATGCTCCACATCTGGCCTTCTGCCATCCTCCACATCTGGCCTTCTGCCATCCTCCACATCTGCCCTGCTGCCATCCTCCACATCTGCCTCTGCTGCCATCCGCCACATCTGCCCTGCTGTCATCTTTTAAATCTGCCCTGCTGCCATCCTCCACATCTCCCCCTGATCTTCTACATCTGCTCTGCTGTCATCCTACACATTTGCCTTGCTGTCATCCTCCACATCTGCCCTGCTGCCATCCTCCACATCTGCCTCTGCTGCCATCCGCCACATCTGCCCTGCTGTCATCTTTTAAATCTGCCCTGCTGCCATCCTCCACATCTCCCCCTGATCTTCTACATCTGCTCTGCTGTCATCCTACACATTTGCCTTGCTGTCATCCTCCACATCTGCCCTGCTGCCATCCTCTACATCTGCCCTGCTGATCCTCCACATCTGCCCCTGATGCCATCCTCCATATCTTCTCAGCTGTCATCCTTCACATCTGCCCTGCTGTCATTCTTTACATCTCCTCTGCCATCCTCCACATCTGCTCTGCTGTCATCCTCCACATTTGCCTTGCTGTCATCCTCCACATCTGCCCTGCTGCCATCCTCTACATCTGCCCTGCTGATCCTCCACATCTGCCCCTGATGCCATCCTCCATATCTTCTCAGCTGTCATCCTCCACATCTGCCCTGCTGTCATCCTCCACATTTGCCCTGCTGTCATCCTCCACATCTGCCCTGCTGTCATCCTCCACATCTGCCCTGCTGTCATCCTCCACATCTGCCCTGCTGCCATCCTCCACATCTGCCCTGCTGCCATCCTCCACATCTGCCATGCTGCCATCCTCTACATCTGCCCTGCTGCCATCCTCCACATCTACCCTGCTATTATCCTTCACATCTGCCCCTGCTGCCATCCTCCGCATCTGCCCTGTTGCCATCCTCCACATCTGCCCTGTTGTTATTCTCCACATCTTCCCTTCTGCCATCCTCCACATCTGCCTTGCTGCCATCTGCCTTGATGACATCCTCCACATCTGCCCTGTTGCCATCCTCCACATCTGCCCTGTTGCCATCCTCCACATCTGCCCTGTTTCCATCCTCCACATCTGCCCTGTTTCCATCCTCCATATATGCTCCTGCTGCCGTCCTCCACATTTGCCCTGCTTTGATCTGCCTTGATGCCATCCTCCACATCTGCCCTGCTGAGACCTTCCACCTGAGACATCGGCCGGCACCCCGCCACTGTGCTAACCACTACGCCACTGTGCTGCCCATACACATATAATAACTTTAAAGGGGTATTATTTGGGTGATTTCCTTTGAGGTACTTCCAGCTACGTATATTGGCGCATAGCAAGTTCATTTATTACAGTTTCTACCACTTGCTGCCCAGAATTAAAACTTACGTTAATGTAGACGTCACCATTGGAGATGGAATTCATACTTTCCAGAGCAGACTTTATTAGGAACTTTCCAGACTTTGCTCACCTTTCCCATTGCGTCTCCTGTAAAGGACACTAGAGACACATATATACACTATATTAACAAAAGTATTGGGACACCCCTCCAAATCATGTGTAGAGAGCTTCATGGAATGGGTTTCCATGGCCGAGCAGCTGCATCCAAGCCTTACATCACCAAGTGCAATGCACTGGACTCTAGAGAAGTGGAGACGTGTTCTCTGGAGTGACAAATCATGCTTTCTGTCTGGTAATCCAATGGATGTGTCTGGGTTTGGTGGCTGCCAGGAGAACGGTACTTGGATGACTCCATTGTGCCAAGGGTAAAGTTTGGTGGAGGGGGGATTATGGTGTGGGGGTTTTTTTTCAGGGGTTGGGCTTGGCCCCTTAGTTCCAGTGAAGGGGACTTTTAAGGCATCAGCGTACCAAGACATTTTGGACAATTTCATGCTCCCAACTTTGTGGGAACAGTTTGGGGATGGCCTCTTCCTGTTCCAACATGACTGCGCACCAAGCAATTCCATAAAGTCATAGATGAGCGAGTTTGGGGAGGAGGAACTTGACTGGCCTGCACAGAATCCTGATCTCAACCCGATAGAACACCTTTGGGATGAATTAGAGCGGAGACTGCGAGCTGACCTGACCTCACAAATGCGCTTCTGGAAGAATGGTTCAACATTCCCATAGACACACTCCTAAACCTTGTGGACAGCCTTCCCAGAACAATTGAAGCTGTTATAGCTGCAAAGGGTGGGCCAACTCAATATTAACCCATATGGCTTAAGACTGGGAAGCCATTACAGTTCATGTGCGTGTAAAGGCAGGCGTCCCAATACTTTTGGTAATATAGTGTAAGTGTCACTGTGCATTGCACTGACCCTGTAACTTTCCTACACAGCTCTGTTTTAGATTATCTCTAAACACCAAGTCTACCATTTCCTTTGGTGTCACACTGTTTTGTCCCAATCTAGTAAAGGGGCAACTGGTGGTGTCACAGTAAAAATGTGGGGGCAGGAAAGCAGGCCTTTACAGAGGTAACCAATCAGTAGCTATGCTATTGAAGATTGTGGGCATGGAAGTGGGTAAAAATATATACTATTTTTCTTAAAACCAGCAGTCTGCACTTTTTAAAGTTCTTGTTTAATAATACATAGTCTTTGCACCAATATAAAATGCATATGAAAGAAATACCCATCAACAAAAAAGTTTTGAATTACTCATTAGAATTAACAACAATGTAAAATATTTTTAAGGTTAACATAAACTATCTTGAAGACAAAACATATATTACAAATTAAACTAAAGCAGAAATGCTTAAAACGGATCTAAAACAAAAAACAAAAATATTAGATAATGTTATTTAATGCAGCTTATCAAGCGTTAGATGTAGTGGCTGCATTAGTTTTCTTTAGTCTCTGAATAACACACTTCCTTGCTCTTGGTGGATTCATTCACTCTTCTACTGCATCTCCGGTGGAAGCCATGATTGCCAGCCAGGCTGGCCTACAAATGTGTCTGCCTTTGTTCTTCTGCAATACCCTAGGGGATGTGGAGATTTAGTAGTTTTCAAGAGAAACATAAGATCGTTTTGCTTTCTGTTCAGTTGACAGGAAGTGAAAAGGACACTAAATGTTTTCAACAAGATCAACAGGTATTTTGCTGTACTTGCTGAAAATGTTAGCCTGAAAATTAAAATGAATGCAGCCACCACATGCCAGCCACCTGCACACGGAAATCAGTTACATTTTTATTCTTGAGTTTAGCTGTCTTGCCTTCTACAGAGTACTTTGCAGTATCAATTCAGTGTGTTATTGAATCTGAACTTGAGATATAAAAGACCTCCATAGTACAGCTCAGTATCATTAATGGATAATTCAACATTTTTAATTGTTTTTAATGCATGCAGTGTGAGTACCTGAATTTAACGTAGTACCGGCCTCTTGCAGTCCCCTGTACAGCAGAACTTAGATTGGGAGAGGGAGAAGCTGCTATAGTGTGATTTTGATTAACCCATATATTTCATATTGATATTAATTAGCGCAAATGCGCATTTATATCATTATTACAGTTACTGAACATTTTAGCCTTGCAGAGCATTTCACATATACAGTAATAGATACATTTTAGATTAATGCTCTACTTTCATATTAACCACTTGAAGGCCATAGTGTTTCACCCCCTTCCTGGCCAGGCCATTTTTCAGTATTCAGCGCTGCCGTACTTTGACTGATGTTTATTCCGTCATGCAACGCTTTACTGAAACGATTTTCATACCATTTTTTGGGGACAGATAGAGCTTTCTTTTGGTGGCTTTTATTCACCACTGGGGTTTTTATTTTTTACTATATAACAAAAAAAGTACCCTAAATTTTTAAAAAAAACATGTTTCCCTATAAAATGTTATGAAACATTTTTTTTCACCCCAATTTTTTGATGTTTTGTAGAGAATAGTAAACTGATTAGTTCTGCATTTATAAAACATAAAATAAATAGGGTATATTTGTGTAATCAATATCTATATAGCATTATACATATATTACAATGATTATAGTTATTGATATTATATATCCTTATTACCCTGACTTCTAAGAGAAGCATAATATATATAATGAGCTGCATGAATAAGGGCCTGTTCACACCATATGCAGTTGTGATGCAGTCTGTTTATTTTGACTGCTGCAGTCAAAATACATCACAATGCTTTCCTATGGGCTTTCTTGTGCCTAATTCACACCATTGCAGTCAGTTCAGATGCAGTCAGAAAAAGTACTGCTTGTCCTATTTTACCTGCATCTAACTGCACTAAATGCATCAAAACGCACTAAAACGCAACGGAACGCATACAAAAAAAAACAGAATTGATTGTGGCATCATCCAGGGACATGCAGGGGAAAAACGCATCACAAACGCGTCAAAACGCATCAAAACGGATTGCAATGCAACTGCGCAGACGCACGCAGTTGTGATGCAGTTTCTGGTGTGAACTAACCCTAAGAGAGTTCATGTAGGGCATTTAGACTTTCTTGATCAATGGAACATGATTAAAATTACAAAGTCATAAATACATTTTCTAACCATGGCATGAAGAACATACAGTAGGTTAAATGGCAAGACACCTGTCCTCTAATCTTGATGAGGTAGTCTTCTCAAGACCAGGAAAATCATCTACAGCTCTTGGTACAGTCTAATACAGGCACAGCATGGATTTTTTTATTTGATTTTTGCAGATAATTGAAGGTAACACATACAGTTCTATTGTTCAAATCCTTATAAATAGGTTTCGGGAGGCCATATTCTTTGAACATACTCGAATTGCTGCTTGCTTCCAGCCATCCAAATAAACCTACTTGAAGATCTGCCTGCTGTTGATCCTTTGATTTTTTTGCTTCACGAAACAAGGAGACAATCAGTTTTGCTGCAGTACCCTGCATGCACCTTTTCCTAACATGGGACATAGGACACAGTGACAGATAGAAGAGGTCATCAGTCTGCTGCTTCTCCTTGTCTGTCTGGTCAGATATCAGGTCCCCTCTCCTGCCAGACTGGGCTATGCTGGCAAATCTCAGGACTGGATGGCCAGAAATACAAATCCTTTAGCACGTAAAATAGTTCATTCATATATACTAGGGCTGCAACTAATGATTATTTTCATAATCAATTAGTTGCCCGATTATTTTTTCAATGAATCGATTGGTTGCATTAAAATTTCTCTCTCTCTCTCTCTCTCCTCTCTCAATTCAAATAAGCTTTATTGGCAGGACCAGAGACATTTTAGCATTGCCAAAGCATATGGGGAGGTTATATGGGATGGGGGAGGATTTATAAGTCCGGGATCTCTCTCTCTCGAGAATAGTTGCCAACTATTTTCATAATCGATTAGTTGTATTTAGCAGTTGTATTTAGCAGTTTATCTGGAGTTCAGCTTAAAGTGTCAAGTGTAACATTAATATATGCTGTTGTGAAAGCAAAAATAAATTAGACATTCCAATACAGGAAATTCTCTTCAGGACATCCCATAGCCAATTGCAGCTTGCCCTGTGATAATTGCACAGTGTGTATTTTTGCTTTGCTTCTGTGGGATAACACTTTCATGGAGGCCCTCCTGATTCTATACTGAAGGTCCCACACAGTGAAAACTAATTCAGTTTGTTCATAACTCCCATCCACAGCATGTTACATTCTTCTTTAAAAAAGAACTCTGGGCAGAACTGATCTTAGAAATGAGCGAGGGTAGCCCCACTGCAAGGGTTAAGTGCTTGTTTTCATACAGGAGCAAACATAACAAAGTTATTCACTCACTGGCTGTTAGTCCAGTCCCTGCAGCCTACCTCCTGCTCTGCTCCAGCGTTGGTATATTCCTCGGCTTCCTTACACTGTATAGGACATGATGACTCTAGACCGCTGGAGCGGAGGGGGAGAGGCTGCTGGGACCGGTCTAGCAGCCAGCTGGATCCGAGTTTTGAGCGAGTACCGCTCTGTTGTTTTCGCCTACATGAAAATGTGCATTTAACCCTTGCAATGCAAGTTGATTATTTATGCCCAGAGTTCTTTTTTTAATTACGCTGTCATCGTGGTCTAGGCTCTTCATCTCTAATTAAGGGTTTCTGATGGCAGCAGTTAACAGCTGCTGACTGTAACATAATGCATAAATACTGTAATCACTTCGAAATTACAGTTCAGCTATTACAATTTTGAAATAAACTGACCTGACAAGATCACTTGAATTCCCTTTGAAGTCTTGACCTTGATTTTCTATAAAATAGCAAGTTGCACTGGAATAGTAATCAACAGTGTGTTAGTGCTGTTCCTATACTTGAGTTACTTTAAAGTTATGAAAAATCCTAACAATGAACTTCTCTTATTTGCTTCCTTTTTTTTGTCTGTTAAAGCTGAACTCCAGGCAAACTGCCAATACACAGATGTAATATATATACTGTATGTATGTGTGTATATACTGTATGTATGTATATATATACTGTATATATATATATATATATATATATATATATATATATATATATATATATATATATATATATATATATATATATATATATTATATACCGTTTTACCTTAATGGTTTATATTTCTGCCCATCTGGGCCAGAGAGATACACAACTCTGTCAGTCTGGTAGAGAATTGATTTTTCTCTGTTGCAGTTTCACTGTCGCTTACAGGTCCCCTCCGAACCCTGTGATAGGACAGAGAAAGGAGAAGCAACTGAGTGATGAGATCATCTCTCTGATCTTTCCTCTTATCAGCATGCTATTTACGTTGCAGAACACCTGATTGTGCTGCTTATCTCACCCCCTATCTGAGCTACGCAGTACAAACTGTACAGTAGACTGCAAGAAGCTGATATTAAGTCTAATTCAGGTACTTCCGCTGCTTGAATTAACATACAATAATATTATTAATATATACAGTGCTGCATTATTTTGCTTCTTTTATATCTGCATGGAGGTTAGCATTAAATATTTCAGTTAAAGCATGTTGTTATATTTGTTTGATAAGCACAATAGTATATCTGTTGATCCTGCCAGAAATCCAGTGCTGTTCCCTGTCATGTCCTGTGCATCTGCAGTGTTCTCTTAAGCAATGTTATCCATCCATCCAGCTACAACCCCCCCATGTTAATAAGGTAATGAGAGGGAAAAGTGTTCTGCAGTCCTAACACCCTCTGTTATAAAGTGACAAAACTGCTTCTCCATAGATACCTTACATTGAGCAATATCACTTAAGATAGGAAATGTGTTATTGGCAGGATCACCAGGTGAAGATAAAGGGAAAGAAAAGATGAAAAGAGAAAACCAAAGGACTGATAAGCTGCAATACAATAAATCTTTTTTTTAGGTTCAGATACACTTTAAGATTGTGTCTCAGTGGCTTACATGGGACCCCTAACAGTTTTAAGACAGTTGGTCTAAACAATAGCTACTACAAAAACAAAGGCTTCTATTGAAAATCCATGTTCTTGAAGTTAATTGAACACCGATATTTGCCATTAAGAAATTTGGAGCACACAAGGCTGGAGACACATGGACAGGTGTGGTGCAGGCGTTTACCATGGAAGGGGACCTGAAGCATAAAAAAGAAAAATGAAATATAAATAACATCACAGTTGCAAATCTTAGGAAAACAAACATAAAGTGAAATAAATAGAGATAGAGTGTGAGTTTAAGAACAAGAATACAATCATAGTTAAAGATCACTGCAGCCCTGATAAATCCACATAAACCATAAACTCTCACTAGGAAATGAGCTTTCAGAAACAAACTCTCTTACAATACTGATCAGAAAAAAAAAATAAAATAAAAAAGGCAAAAGGGAAATATATTGCTTATATCAATCATCTAATATACTGGTAGGTGGCCTGGTTGTATGAATATAAGCACAAAGGCTTAGTAATCCAAAACATCACTTTTTTAAATGAAGCCTTTGGCATAGATGTGGTATTAGTTATAAATGTACCTCAGGAGCTCATGTATGTGTTTACCATTACAATATTTAATTTCAGCCATGTGACAGTTATTTTTTAGCTGCAATTGGGTCCCCCATGCTGACAGTAAAAGTTGATATATTAAATGATTGCTATAGCTTAGTTAAATTAACCTATGACACTGGCAGAAAAGATTGATTAAAAATGTAGTCCCCTAGCTGGTGGTAGGTTAGCTGCTCATCCTGGGCACCTTGGCCAGACAGCCAGTTGCTTCTCCTCCCCGCTAATCGATTGGCCAGACTGGCTGGGAGAGAGTACAGGGAAGGTGTGACTGGCCACAGCAGCAGCTAGATTAAAGGAGAACTATGGGGTTAAGGCTTTTCCCCATAGTTCTCCTTAGGGTAACGGGAGGACACAAACTAGTGTCCTCCCGTCACCCTAGGCTCAGTATACCGCGAGCTACTGAGACGCTGCAGTATACCGCGAGCTGCTGCTCGCGGTATACTGAGACGCCGCAGCACCTCATAGTTCTCCTTTAAGCCTCACCCCTGACCCACATGAACAGGGAAAGGAGATGCAATCTGCGAGGCGAGAGATCCACAGGACTACCAGGACAGGGTAGCATGAAGAGGAAAGGAGAAAGATCTCTAAACAGAGTTATCATTCCACATGTAGCCCTAGCCACATGGTACACCCTGGTCAGCCAAACTAGACCCTAAGGAGAAGCCTTAGGGAAGACCAACTAAAAACAGTGGGGCAGAATTTGTCAAAACTGGAGTAGACAAAATCTGGAGCAGATTTGCACTGCAACCGATCAACTTCTCTTTCTCATTTTCAAATCTTACCTGAGCAAACTGAAGAGAGATGCTGATTGATTGCCATGGGCAACTGCTGCAGATTTTTTCTGCTCTAGTTTTGATAAATCCCCCCCCCCCCCCCAGTGAGTCAAGTTTTTTTTACATGCTAGCTTGTTAGTGTGCCAGGAAACCTTTTTGCTATTTTACTGTTTAAAGCCCATTCCGTGTGCACCTTACTGTAAAACTGGTGACGAATTAATGAGTGCATTTGTCATCTGTTTTGCTTGACTGTATGGGAATCTAGTCCTCTGCCAAAGTGGTGACTATGCTAGGAAGTGTGAGCTAGGCTAGCAGGATGGATCCAGCCACAACTGCTCCTTGGTGTGAAGAACAGAATGGACAGCTGGAGTCCAGTGTGTTGAAGGATATCCCACAAACATGGATGAATGGAGGAGCAGATTCATTAGACAGTCATTGCTCTAGCAACAGATCACTGTGTGTTTATATTATACACAAAGTAAGACTCTGATACCTTCCACACCTATATATGCTAGAATGGAGGAAGATCCTCCCAGCTGATACCGGAGTCTTGATGAACCAAATGAATCCATCAACAACCAGCTCAGGGGGTTCCAGCCAGAGGGCCGCAAACCCATGTGTATTTTCCACCTCTTCAAGTATTTCCACACCACACCCCTGGGAAGACTGTATCAAGTTGATATATCGGTTTAACTACTTGCTGACCAGGTGTTTACACCTCCTTCCTGGCCAGGCCATTTTTCAGTATTTAGTGCTGCAGTACTTTGACTGACATTTATTCCGTCATGCAACGCTGTACTGAAATGAATTTGATACCATTTTCTGGGGACAGATAGAGCTTTCTTTTGGTTATATTTAATCACCACTTTTTTTTTTTACTATATTAAGGAAAAATTACTGAAAATTTTGAAAAAATATTTCCCCCCCCATTATGTTAGGGAACATTTATTATTACCCAATTTTTTGGTAAAATACTAAAGACACATCGGGTAAATAGACACTAAACATGTCAAGCTTTAAAATTGCACGCACCTGCGAAATCGCAAAAAACTACCATATCCAAAATTGAAGCTTTAAAAGCTTTTATAGCTCATCAGTTTAGTGTTATCAGTGATTGATGGTCCCAGAATTATTGCTCTCACTGCGATATGTAACATGTGTGGCGTAATGGGCGCAATCGTCGTTTTCGCACTTATACGCACTCAACGCATGTTTGCATTCGTGTATGTATGGGTGGGGACTTCTTTTTCATGTGTGACTAATTATTATTATTTTTTTTTTTTGCAACTTTAATCTTTTACCCTATTTTAAGAAAAAACCCTTTGTGATTGCAAAGAGGATGTGACATGTCCTCTTTATGGAGACATCCGGGGTCTCCAAGACCCCTAATGTCACCTAGGACCCCCCAAAGAAGCTGATGAAGCAAAGATCTGCTTCATGAGCTTCTCTCCAACGGCTGAAGCTGGACAGTGACACAAGAATGCGGAAGTGATGTAATATACATCACATCCTCATTCTGACAGCGGAGAGGGGACCGAAGGGAGTTTGTGTACTGATCTCCCTCTGATCCCCTGTCACATAGCCACTATGCTGGACCCGGGCTCACACCGGGCACAGCAGAGCCCGGGACCAGCGTGACAGCAGGAGGGGCGCCATGGAGGGGGGCCACACGGACCGGCAGCTTATACAAGCGATCCACCGGGTCTGTAGCCGGCAGATCGATTGTATGTTAACAGGCATCACAGCCTGTTTTTACATTTAGGCACTTTACCGCTCACGGAAGGCTTGGCCAGTGCCATGCTCACACAAGACCCTGTTAGCTCCAACCTCCTCTGAGGAATTCTTCCAGACTGACCTCCATCTAAAATCTCAAGATTTTGTGCTGTTTGCAGTTTGTGAGCTTTTTCCCCTATGCCTGAATCCTTCTAGTTCCCTTTTGCTGTGATTGCATCCTTTCTGTTGCAAAGAGGCCTATGTGCCATTCAGATGTCTAATCTCTTTCAGCATGCCCAGATGCTGCTTTAGCGCAAGTAGGGTTAGTGTCATGATCTGGGATCAGGCTGAGTCCAGTAGCTGAAACAGCAGACAAATTCATGGTATAACTGGCAGTCACCGGCCAGCTAACTTAGGACCCCACCTGGAGCTCCTCCCATCGGACCAGTGCTGACTCGCCGCTGCTCTCCGGCACAGCGCCGGCTACGACCTCACCAGCGAGGCACATCGTGAGGCACCAGCCATCATCGAGCAATGAGTGAGGGCAAGGGGGGTCCCTATTAAGAAGCTATTAATATTAGCAGATGATAATTGTAAATCTATTGTCTGCAGTGTGTGCTCTATATGTGCTACATATAGAATATACTGCAGACAATAGATTTACAATTATCCCCTGCTAATATGCATGGATTAAATGATCCACAGTACATAACTTGTAGTTGTACTATGGATCATTTAACCCATTCATGTTAGCAGCGGAGAATTGTAACTCTATTACTGCAGTGTATTCTATATGTAGTACATATACAGTACATATTCCCTAAAGGGAATATGTACTGTATATTAATAGGTTAAATGATCCATAGTACAAATATATGTTATGTACTATGGATCATGATTTAACCTATTCATGTTAGCCGAAGATAATTGTAAATCTATTGCTGCAGTGTACTCTATACTGTATGTAGTACATAGTACATGTACGTTACACACGTCCAGTACACTGCAGCAATAGATTTACAATTATCCCCTGCTAATATGAATAGGATAAAAGATCCATAGTACATAATAGTACAATATGTAGTTGTACTATGGATCATTTACCCTATTCATGTTAGCAGGGGAGAATTGTAATTATATTGCTGCAGACTGCAGTCTTGACGTGTGTACTGTATATGTACTATGTATCATGATTTAACCTATTCATGTTAGCAGGGCAGAATTGTGAGCGCCTCCCACAAGCTGAGCACCGAAACGCAATACAGTGATCCTGCCCAGCACCAACTACGAGAGGCACAGCGTGAGGCAACAGGGATCGGTGTGAAACTGTGACTGAGGAAAGCTGGGGCAGGGCTGGCTGTAAATCTATTGCTACAATGTACTGATGGTGTGTACGGTATATGTAGTACATACTGTATATACAGCACACACCTCCAGTACACTACAGCAGTTGAGTTACAATGTCTCCCCTGCTAACATGAATAGGTTAAATCATGATCCACAGTACATAACATGTAGTTGTACTATGGATCATTTAACCTATTCATGTTAGCTGGGGCGAATTGTAACTCTATTACTGCAGTGTACTGGAAGTGTGTACCAGGTTAAATGATCCATAGTACACACTTCCAGTACACTGCGGTAATAGAGTTACAATTCTCCCCTGCTAACATGAATAGGTTAAATGATCCCAGTGGCAGATGCATAATCAGATTTGTAGTTTCACTGTAGCTGTGTGAATGCAAATGTTGTATTGTTCTAAAACAGTCCTAAATGAAAGTTCTTCATAATAATAAAGAAATTGGCCTAAATTTATTAGTCTGTATTGTTTTTTTTTAAATGTCACCTGTCCCTTTAGGAAAAAGTATCGGTAATTGGTATCAGCAAGAACATGAGGGGAAGTACTTGTACTTGGTCCTGAAAAAGTGGTATTGGGACATCACTAGTTTCAGGGTTTGAAGTGGAAGGCAATAAGGGTAGTCAATGAATCAGCAGCCAAGGGTCAGTACACGAGTAGCTGTATAAGCTCATTACATAGGCATTCTTTGATGGATGAGAATAGAATAGGTAACAAAATTAAGGATAGCGACAACCCTCCTAATGTACCCTCCAGTGGGACAATGGAGGTAGTTGATCTTTACCAGAATGTGGGGTCAAGGGCTGAAATGCAAGATGAGGTAATTATACTGAAGATATGTTGGACAGTAATATTAATTTGGAGGAGTTTGGGTTTATTATTTAAGCACACACATTCTTTCCCCACACCATTCTAAAGGGCAGTATATTTCCACCTTTTTCAGTAGGTACTTTCAGATATTAAGAATTTTTGTGGTGTGCAATAGTCTAATCTTTCAATTGAAGAGAAATCCTTTAGAGATAATAAGGATATCATGATTAGACAGGCAGATAAAGAAGGTGGCCTGGTGATGCAGGAAAGTGAGTATCTCGACAAAGCCTTTAGACTTCTCTTAGATACTAGTAGACATGTGCGATTCGTTTCGTTACGAATCGAAATTCGTACGAATTTTCCTGAAATTCCGAATTTAGAATTTTTTGACGGCGCACAAGTCTAGATACTAGTGCATATAGAAAATTGGTCTATGATCCCACTGGCGAGTACAAAAAAAACCCACTGGGTTCTGTACTGGACAGTGCAACGAGGGATGGTTCATCTCAAGGTCAGAATTTAATTACCTACAT
Source organism: Nanorana parkeri (assembly GCF_000935625.1). Taxonomy (NCBI): domain Eukaryota; kingdom Metazoa; phylum Chordata; class Amphibia; order Anura; family Dicroglossidae; genus Nanorana; species Nanorana parkeri. The sequence goes on from NW_017306544.1 coordinate 675,298, forward strand.
ATACAACACCCAGTAATACCACACTTCTATCATTTGCCAGAAAAATGTACACAATCCCCCCGAAAGACCCATTATAGCGTGCATAAATAGTTTAACACACAATCATGCCAAATACATTGCTTTTTTTTCCCCCACCCTCTTGAGTTACCATTTTATGCACATGATTCAGGCCATATGCTCGAAATTCTAAAACTATACAAATGGAAAGTTTGTTCTGAAAGCCCTGCCGAAAAGGATTATCTTGTGCTGCTCAATACCAAGTGGCATCTGCAATCCAGCATCGGAATTCGGATGCATATTAACCACTTGAAGACCGCGGTGTTTTTCAGTGTTCAGCGCTGCGGTACTTTGGCTGACGTTTATTCCGTCATGCAACGCTGTACTGAAATGAATTTTATACCATTTTTTGGGGACAGATAGAGCTTTCTTTTGGTGGTATTTAATCACCGCTGGGGTTTTTATTTTTTACTATATAACAAAAAAAGTACCCTAAATTTTGTAAAAAACAGAGCGTTTTCCCCTAGCAAACTGTGCAATTTAACTTCAGCAGTAGCACAGCGTTTGGGATAATCAAAAACATGATTTATCGCAGTTAAAAAAGCATCAGGATCATCTAGGATTGCACTGTCCTGCTCCACATAGGGGGAGGCCCAACCTAAGGCTTCCTCAGTCAGGAGGTTAATAATAAACAGAATAAACAGTACCTTTTTGTTCTCTCTGAGATAAACATAGCAGGTTGCATCTGGAAGTACATACGACATTGATTCAGGAAACCTCTGTAATAGCGACAGTCTCCATTGAATTTAAGTGGTAGAGGCATACATGCATTTCAGTCTGTAATAGTGCCATCTCGGGAGCGTAAATCTAGTAGTTGTCTCTGCAGATCTTAGATCTCCTCTTGCTGACTTTTAAGCACATTCGGAAGTTCAGACATTTTTTCTTGGTAAGTAACACCAAACTTTTGCAACTCCAGTCATTTGCTGTCCGACAGGGGCCATAGCAGCTGCAACAGCAGACTCCATGTTATGGCCAGAGTCTCACCTAGTATTATGGAGGAAAAAGCTGTAGGCTTCAAGTCTGAAGCTGACAGCTTTTTCTCCATTCGGAGCGCCTTCTAACAGGTTACACAGCAGGGAAAGCCTCCCCGTTGTGTAACCTGTCATAGATGGAGCACTGCCTGTTAATTACAGGCAGCGTTGCATCCGGCTTTTGACAGCTAGTTAGGTTACACAGCAGCGGGCTTCCCACTGCTTGTGTAACCTAACTAGTGAGGCCACAGCTGCAATAGCCTATACTCTATGTTACAGGCTTGAGCTCGGTGGATGGTTTGGACCAATGGCAAAGCGCCATTGGTCCAAGCTATCCAATCAAAAAAAAAGGAGAAAAAAACCCACAGAGGACATTGATCTTGATGCCTCACCAGAGACAAGCAAGTGAGAGACAAGGAGGCTTCTCCCTGTCTCCTCCTTTCCTCCTCCCTCCCTCCTTCACATTAACTTGGTGACTGGGTTAGGAGTGGGGCTTCTTCAGGATGGGGCCAGGGCTTAAACAGGATAGGGGGCTTAGGTGTGATGGGGCGGGGCTGAGCTTGCTGGGGGTGGGGCTGGGGGAATGCCTCACCCAGAACCGAAGGTACCGCACGTCACTGCTGTGTGAATGAGAACACATAAACATATAGAGGGGTGTTCTCAAATTTGACTGCAAAAGTGGAAATATGCTTTAAGGGTCCCCAACATGGTCTCTGACAATGAACAGAGGTACTTTCTACATAATGTTGCCTGCAGTAACAGATTGGCAAAGCAAGCATAGGTTCCTATACAGCATTGGGGAACTGAGCATAGGTTACTATAAAGAGTCCCCTACATGGTCTCTGAGTGTGCATACAGGTACTTTCTATATAATGTTGCCTGCAGATAGGGATTGGTGAACTGAGCATAGGTTTACTTTAACTATTGATCTGATTCTACTCCTAAACATAATACACCAAAACTTGACTTTTAAAAAAATAAAAATAAACAAATAAATACCTTATGTGTGAATGGATGACATTCTTCTCCTTCTTGTCCCATTGGAGTGCACATTCTTAGGCCACGTAACCACAGACTGATTGCACAGCAAGTTCCAACCCCACATTGCAGGTCTCTCTCACAAGCCTAATTAAAAGAATATACCTTTGTAGTTATTCCTTCAGTATTTGCAATATGTTAGGTAATATTTAGCTTGTCAGACAAATTAAATCAGTGATGGTAAACCTATTAGATATAGGGGAAGTCCTGTGTGAACACTGACGTCTCCAAACCATGGCACATAATATTTAGTAATATGCATGTAATACTATAGAACACAGGCAGAGACTGGAAACACAATGCACAAGATTACCAGAGACTGTAGACATGCTACAGGAGACTGTCAGAGACTTTGTACATATTAGAGGAGATGACCAGGGACTACACACATTACATGAAATTGTCATTGCCACAAAAAATAATACAATAAGAGGAATAAAAATATATACGACATTCGAAGAAAAATGGACAACACCTAAAAAGTAAGAAAGCATGAAATAAACCAACTAGCAGAAGCCAGTCCAATAATATTTTTTCCTTTACTGGTCCAATTTCTGGTTCTGGCAATAGAAGTACTGTTTTGTGGTGCAGCAGTTGTGGTATGGCAGTTTTGTAGTGCTTAATGGTAGGTTTATGGTGCTACAAAGAGTACAAAGTGCTACTTGCACCACTGAATTCTACCCTATTACTACTACATAACTATATTTGTTAGTGATAGTCTTTTGGAGTCCAAAGCTGATCGTGCGCTCTGTTGGTGAAGGAGTCGGGAGCAGTGCTGGTAAGTGGCAGTGCAGTAGAAATGGAGCTCAGATGACTTTGGGGGAGGAGTCAGCCGCTGATGTGGAGAAGAGGAGGGAGGCATCAACAAACTAGCAGTGCTGCGGTGTGAGCCCCTGGACAGGCAAGGGAGAAAAACAGCAGGAGTGGAGGTGAACAAAACAGGGGACAGGCAGCGGAGGGGAAACAAGTGGAGCAGGGAACGAACCCGGTACAGAACCGCTGTGTGTGGGGGCAGGAAGGTGACACGTTTCAGAGTACGTACTTCTTTTTCAAGCCTGGTATTAGTGATGTCCAGTTCCTGAACGAATTGTTGTGTTGAAACAATTCTTTTCAGTGAACAGGAGGAGTCGATTCATCTGACTGAACTCTTTTGTTTGAAACAGCTCAGTATGGAATGAATAGGGGAGCATCACTTGTAATGTGATCCTAGAGAGAGAGAAGTCTGCTCCTGCCAGACTCTCCCTGCAACCAATCAGAATTGAGAACCAAGCACTCACTAGTACACTGAGTTATAGAATCGTATGAGTCTACTGAGTTACTGAGGCACGCCTCTCTACAGTAGAGGCACAGGTTAAGCTGTTATCGGCGATTATTTTCCTCTGGGGTCAAAAGTGCTCGCAGGAGGCCCAACTGCATAGGCTTGGAAATCTGTGGTTGCGGAAGTGAAGGCAGTCTGGACAGAAGAGATAGAACTGAGGGTGAAGGAACCCGTGGCAAGACCCAAGTAAGACAAGGAAAAACCACAACTCATCTCTAGTTTCTAGGACTATGCTCTAATTAAGTAATCGCATAGAAACAAAACATCGTTAAAAGTATATCTGGACTTAGTCTGCTGTCCATTCACACCTGCTGCCACGATCAGAGCCTCATCAAAGGTGAATTCCATAATTTGTGGAAAGGGTTATATACCAAGGACTACATAGTGTCAACTGTCAAGAAGGTCCAACATGTAGTAAATTTAAGGAGAACCAGCGAGAGCCTGTAACAGGTGAGATCGCACAGCAGAAACCATAAAACATCATAAATTCAGATAAAGTGCTATACTAGGAAAATGTGGGAATATTGATTATTTGGCCATTTGATATAGAATTAGCAGTTAGAGGAGTCCTTGAGAAAGGTCTGGAACATAACTCCATCACTTCCCATTGACTTACATTATATACTGGGTTTCAATTTACACCAGTCTATTTACAATCATTCCCTCAGGAACCTAACCCCAGCGTAAATTGAGGGCAACCTGTATAAACTGCTTGCTGTACTCTTTTCGTGTAAAAATATATCCCTCTATCTCTAATAATAATGAAACTTTACTAAGGGAGATCTTTTTCACACTAACCTGTGTACTTCACTAAACCTGATTGAGAGTTTATAGACAGTTTTATATCCTTTGAACATGAAAACAGTCTAGGATAAATAATACTCATTTAGAATATCAGCAAACGATGCCCTTGATGTCGGTTCACTTTAAACATATTACCTTTTTCAAATAATTAATTAATTAATACTATATGATGCAATATACTGCAATAGTTTCAGAATTAGTGTTTCATGCTATAAGCAGGATACGTAACCTTATAACTAGTTTAAAACAATGAAATAAAAATAAAATCAAGACAAATTTAACATGATTAAGCATTATATAAAGCATAGTTGTTATGAAGCTCAGCATTTTATATCTGTTACATTTCAAAAATTGTGGAATATCACTATCACTCTTGACAATGACTATTGTAATAAATGAATTTATAATAACATAATAGACGATTAATATAAAAAAGAAAAAGTCTACTGAACTTCAATATATATATCAATATAAAGACTTACCCCTGTTATGACTGCGCATTCTGAGAAAGTAGTTAGCAGAAGCAAATAAGTCAGCATTATCATGTTCATGGCAACTTAAATAATGGGATGTTGCTTAGAGAAAAGGTCTGCTGGCTTTGGATCAGTTGCTCCACTCTGTGTTTTCTGGCAGCATTTTCCTTTAGATCCTGCTTATACGACAGGCGTTTCTTCAGTTTCCTCCGAGATGTGATGCTCTTCTGAATCTATAATGAACAATAGGAACATAAGGAGATCTCTGACCAGTCTTTTCAATAAAAGCCAGCAAAGGCCCCGAAGAAGTGTGGAACATTTACATTTCTTAGTCAGTAAATTTATTAATAAAATGTAATATTTATTTTATGAGAAAAATGTAATAAAGTATAAATTAATACTTCAAATATAAATTAGGGTGTGTATTACTGCAATTTTACCTTTTTTCTAGCTAGACTAATAATCTATATATACCTATTAAATACGCTGTAAACACTATTATAAGCTTTTGATATATTTTTGATATAAGAATGGGTATAACAGTTAAAGCATATTTAAACTCTAAAAACAAAAAAAACAAAAATGTTTTTAATATTCATCAGCTTACCACTCCTTAGTTGTAGTAGTTGCATTTGTTTTCTTTTATTAGTCTTTTTTTTAAACTTGGTAATCTTGTAATCCTGCCAATAGCACACTTCTTGTCTCTTCATGACGCATGCAGTGAGGAAATCCACGTAAATCACGGCGTCCAATGAAGTTATCCATGTCAATCATGGAGTCTTCTGAGGAAATGCATGTTGATCAAATATAAATATATATACAGAACTAAAAGAACTAAATAAAATGACAAATAAATACTGTATACTATACCTCAGCTGCTGCTTAAATATCTGAATAAGATATCGGCAATAGAAAATATGTATAGCATGTACATATTGTGACAGGAGGCCGGGCCTGTGGGTCACAAATCACAAAAATGTATCTTTATTAAACATGTACGCCATACATTAGGCTTCAAAGCTTAGAAATTAGGGATGCAACGATACCATCTTTTCCAGACCAAGTACGAGTACTTTTCCTCAAGTACTCGCCAATATCAATTACTGATACAGTATCTACTGCTGGCAAGCAGTAGATATATGCCACAATAGGAAATACTAACCTGAGGCCACGTCGCTCACTCCTGGCTGAAGAACACATATCCGAACGGCCAGGTGCAGGAGTATGATGGGGTGGGTGCATGCTGAGTGGGGAGTATGCACCTCGGACAGACACCATGGGACGGGAAGAAACAGCAGTCTGCGCTGGATCAGAGAGCAGCACAAGCGCTGGAGGGACTGCTGAAAACGAGGGGAAGGAAGAATGATCGGATCAAGAGGCATCACATCAGGTAAGTATTTAAAAGCAGAAACAAAATGGGCAAAACAACCCAGTGACTTCAATGTCACTTTAAGAGCACATAATTTAAGGAGAAAAAACAATAAGAGGGTGTGAAAGTTGATGTAGTGATATTGTTAGGACAGATGCTGAGCATAAAGATCAGCAGATAAAGATTGAGCCAAAAACTCAGGGAAGATTTACCAGGTCAAACACCTATTATCGTAATGTATAAAACAAAGCTAAATAAAAGTCCAAGACCTGGATACCATTTTCTCAGCTGAAAGAAGAACATGACCATCTGAAAATTGAATATGATAAAATAAAGATAAAGCGTGATAATTAAAGGAGGAAAATGAAAAACTTTACAAAGATCTGTGCAGATTAAAGGGTGCCATATATGCAAAAGGTGCAGGTCCTTCAACTATCACTAAATTCATATCACATTAACTTCTGTGTAATAAGCAAATTACACCTCTATGACAGTGGGGGTAAATTAGCAAAGTAAAGTTTTGTTTGTTTTAATTGAAACCTACAATGTTTATGGACTTGCTAATGCATTTTGTGAAGAGTTTGCATCTTTCAGGTCATGTTGAATACATGTAGCCATAAATACCTTGTTTTGCAAGCGAATTACAGGAAACAGTAGACGTCTACATCTTTTGTCTTACTTTGTTTTCTAGTGGGGGCAGCGACAGAACTACCACTGGTGCAGCCGGTGCGGCTGCCCCAAGGCCCGAGCCTGGGTGGGCTCAGTAGACCCAGGCACAATACAAGTGGCAGGATAGGACAAGCGATGGTGGGGGGCGCCGGTCAGTGGCGTAACAATCACCGTAGCGACCCAGGCGGCCGCTATGAGTGCTATACGTCTGGCCCCCCCGCAAGTGAGGAAAGATCTGGGAGGCAAAAATACATACCTGTACTGCAGGCACACTGTGAGGCAGCACGGGGGGCCTCAGCTGGGAGGACCCAGTGAGCAGCTTCCTGAACACACAGCCCACTGCCTCTGCTGCATGGTGATCCAGCATGGAGGACAGTCAGAGAAGGTGAGTGCTTTCATCTATGTGCCTTAGTTCTGTGTGTTCTGTGACATACTTTGTAGTCCTATAGAACTGATGGAATGAATCTGCATTTCTGTATTAAGTATTGCTGGGAGTTGTAGTCCTCTATAGCCGTTATTATTCTGCATTTAATGAATATTTATAAAACAAACTAGAACAAAATAGATTGAAAGAAAAAAAAAAATATTCATGAAAATGGTGAAAGTTCAGCGTTCGGACAGTCCTTGTAATTATTTGTATAGTGGTGTCCAGTGAATTGTGGCAGCACAAATGACACATTACAAATTTCTCTATCAATACAGGGTTAGAGTGCAGGAATCCCCATTCCTCCAGTTTATCCCCGAGTGGGGCCCTGGTGCAAGGTTTTTTTTGGTTGCCCCCCCTGGCTCTTATAATGCCCGCATTGCTCATCTGACAGCCCCATCGACCACCTGAGACCATCTCTATAGGTTGAACTCGATAGACTTGTGTCTTTTTTCCACCTGACTAACTATGTAATGTTTGTAATTTACTGTATCTCTTTTTAAAAAACCTGAGAGAAGCGTTAAAACCTAATAATCATTATCATGTGTATGTGTGCAGCGCTGGCACTAGTGTAAGGCAGCACAAGCAGCCACAGGGGGGGTGGGCGGAAAAATGTTAGCACCATCCCTGCAGACAAACAGCCTCAGATAAATGAATGCAGTTGCAGTGTTATGGGTCTCCAGCTGGTGTAATGTCTGCCCTGCCCCTTGTTCTGTGCTGCGTTGAGTTTGGAGTTGCTGAGCCGGCAATGTGGCTGTAGCTGTGAGTCCTGTCATGTGCTGCCCTTGGGAACACCTCACAGTAAGTCCTCCTGCCCACTCTGTGCACTATAAGGGCCCATTCAAACCAATTCCAATGCGTTTCAGCACCGTTAGCTGCTGGAACACACTGGATCGCATACTATGAGCCTCCCTTCGTTTTGGGGTAGGAGGGAGCAGTCCATTCAAGTCAATGGCACAGCAGCCACGCCCCCAGCCTGCAATGCGATCGCCCGCATCAGATCGTGTAACACAGCAATGCTCGCATACCAGCCTGAACGCAAAAATAGTGCTTGCACTATTTTTTGCGATAGCACTACGCCGTAATGTGGGCATTGCTGTGTCACGCATTCTGGTGCAGGCGATTGCACTGCGGGCGGGGAGCATTGACTTGAATGCACTGCCACGCCCCATAACACAGGGAGGCTCACAGTATGCAATCCAGTACGTTCCAGCAGCTAACCGCGCTGGAATGCACTGGAATTGGTGTGAACATGTCCTAAGATGATCGTTTTTAAGTGTCAGAACATTTGTTCCTGGTCCCGGTGGAGGTGTATGGTGTGTGTGTTCCTTTGTCAAATACACAGTGCTTTGGTCGTTTATGAACTGTCAGACAAAACTCCCGCCACAAAATTAACATTTTGACAGGTGCCTGCCGAATGTCAACATATAGGTGGAGCTAGTGGTGACATCACCGCTGGCTGCACTTATCAGTTGACATTTAGCCGCCACATTTAGCCTGTCGGTGGGCGGGGACCTCGCTATTGAGAGATCCCCGCCCATTTGTTGTCATGCAATGACAGGCCACTATTTACAGGTCAATTGTGGACAGTGGCCTGCCATTGCATGACAACAGATGGGCGGATCGCAACACCATCCATGCTCTGCAATCATTTGAAAGTTACAAAAGATAACAAAATATGTAAAAAGGAAATAAAGATTGCAAAGATTCAAAACGAATGACAGGTTGCAAAAGAGTGCAACATAAACCCCAAAAATTCTTTAAAGGAGAACTATGAGGTCAGGGCTTTTCCCCTTAGTTCTCCTAAGGGTCACGGGAGAACACAAACCAGCGTTCTCCCGTGACCCAAAGCTCAGTGTAGCTCGCGGTATACTGAGATGCTGTCGAGATCCACCCAGCTGCGGGATTGACAGCTGGCTCTGCCTATCCAGAGGCAGAGCAGGTTGAGCCCGCCCCCTCCCCCGTTCGTTCCGCCAGTCAGCGCTGGAGGATTGGACAGGGGAGGGGGGGGAATCCCTGCAGGGAGCCGTGAGTGACAGTTACGGCTCTCTGCAGGGATAGATCGAGAAGTGAGTGAGCAACGGTATGCAGGAACACACAGCTGAAAGACCATCAGCACAGTGACAAGGTCAGGCTAGTTTAAATAGGCCAATTCATCAATGCTTGTAGCGTTACTTCGCATGCGCATGCGCACCACAGCGTGTTTCCGGCTGGTTCTATACAGGCGTTTGCGCGCATGCGCAGACATCGATTTTGCCTTATAGTCTTTTACTGCTTAATCTATTTATCAATGACATAGAGTTTGGGGATTAAAAGTACCATTTCTGTGTTTGCAGATGATACCAAGTTATGTAGTGGAATACAGTCCTTAGAGGATGTCTCCAACCTACAAGCAGTGTGATTGGGCTTCTATTTGGCAAATGAGGTTTAATGTTGATAAATGTAAAGGTTTGCACTTGGGGACTAAAAACATGCATGCGTCATACACTCTAGGGGGAGTATGTTTGGGGGAGTCAATGATGGAGAAAGATCTGGGTGTACTGGTAGACCATAGACTCAAAAATAGCATGCAATGTCAAGCCGCAGTTTCTAAAGCAAGCAAAATACTTTCTTGTATTAAAAGGGGTCTAGACTCTATAGATAGAGACATAATCCTGCCCCTGTACAAAGCATTAGTACGGTTTAAAAAAAAAAAATCTGGATGTATTCCTAAATGTACAGAATATTACTGGATATTGAGTTCTTATAGGTATATTAAGCACCAGAGATTGTTGTTCCAGAGAATATCCAATTGCTTTATGGGATCAGGAAGGAATTTTTCCCCCTGTTGGAGCAAATTGAACCATGCTTTATAGGGTTTTTTTTGCCTTCCTCTGGACCAACAGTGGGTAATTGTGGGCATAGTATTCTGTAGTAGGTTTTCTGTTCTGCTTTAGGTTTTTCTTCTCTATAGGTTGACCTCTCTGGACTTGTGTCTTTTTTCAACCTGAATAACTATGTAACTATGCAATACTTGCGGTTGAGGTGGAATGTAGAGCAAAAAAACACACCACAAGAGCACTCCTACAGTATAGCTGAGGGTAGACAACAGGTTGTCATAGAGGTTCCGAGATAGTTAATCAGACCTTACTAGTACACAGTATACCAGGATAGAGAGTGGTTGCTAGGGGTAACAGCAGTTAGCACTGTGTGGAAGGTAGAAGCGTAGAAGGCTGGAGATGTGACAGATTGTTGTTTGCTTCAGGAGGGACAGCAGGATTACAGGCTGCCATGAAAAGGGATCATAACCTTCAGGAGTGGAAGTATGATCTACTCTGACAGAGTGGATATTCAATGATTCACTCATCTCTATTTATTACTATTTAATACCCTATTTAGGATAGGCTAGTGGCTATTTTATGCACAGAAGGGAAATATTATGGTGTCTTGGTTATGAATAATAAGGTAAGAAAAGCAATTTGTAGTAGATTAAAAGATGGAAAATAATCAGTCATTTGATAATCTTATCAGTCTAGTATCAGTGGCATAATAGTCTCATTTTAAACATTTCTAAAGAGATTGATGAAAACTATGACTGCTAGCATCCAGCTTTATTATAAACAATATATTGTGCTGTATTTGGAAAAAATACTCTGTGCATGGAGACAGTGGTCACTGTCTCCATGCACAACTTATTTACATTTACTGTATATAAGTGGCTTTGCCTTGCTTCCTCAATTGAAAATCATGCTACATGTCTTATTTAAAATTACCAAAATAATTTTAGAGTTAATGAACTTCGAGAGTAGCAGCAAATAATATTATATATAATGTCAACAGCAAAACTGTTGAGATAATTCGCACCCTTCTTTAAAGTCGCAGAGCAGGATTATAACTGACGTCCTTCTGATGCTGCTAACTACTATTTTAGCATCCCTTACATATTTACATAGTAAGTGAGGTTGAATAAAGATACAGGTCCATCAGGTTCAACCTACAGTCCCCATTTACATGCAGACATTTTGGGAATGTGCATCAAATGTGCATACAAATGCATGCTTTGACAAACATTCCCAAAATGTGCACAAATGCAAAACGCACTTGCGTTACAATTACTAGTTAGTGGCACCTCAAACACATCCTATTCCTTTTTCCTTATATCTCTCATATTTTCTAGAATTCTTATCTTTAAGGGCCATTTTGTCTTTCCGACATACATCAATCCACAACTACATATAGTCAAATACACCACTTGGGTTGTTTTACTATTTATAAACAAACATATTCAGAAGATTCTGTTGCCATCACAGTCTGTGAAACAGTCATGAATGACAGCCATATCTAATATAATGTTTTCTAATCCTTTTCCTTCATTACACGTGTAGCATTGTAATGTCGGTCAGTGATACCCAATGCAGGACAATGCTACTTCTGTCTCCAAAGGGGGGTCTACAGTAATAGAACTAATGGGTCTCCCCAGTGGTGTATTCTGGTTTGGGTCTGCCCTAGGCAAGACAAAACTCGGCGCCCCCTCCCCCCACACTAAATGTACCCCACCCGGCTGTGGTCTCAGGTGGGCTCTGCAGGGTTTGTGGTGGGCTTTGCAGGCAGCGGAGCCCCCTATGGATTCTGGAGAGCCCACCACAGATCATGCAAGGCCCCCTGAGACCCGGCAAAGCCCCCCACAGATCCTGCAGGATCTCAGGAAGGCTCTGCAGGGTTTGTGGTGGCCTTTGCAGGCAGCGGAGCCCCCTATGGATTCTGCAAAGCCCACGACAGATCCTGCAAAGCCCCCTACGGATCCTGCAGAGCCAACCAAAAGGTATTGCACAGCACACCTGAGACTCTTTGGTGGGTTGTGCAGAATTTATGCTGGGCTCTGCCAGCACAGTCCTCTTACCTTGCACGGCCTGACCGCTTTGGAACACGGCCTCCTTGTCCTCGGCGCACGACTGGAAAGCCTCCTCACCCTTGGCGCCCGACACGGCCTCCTTGTCATCTTCGCCACCCGACTGGAGCTCCGGCGACGCCTCCCACATCCTCCATCGCTGTCTCTGCCATCTTCGCCCCCCTCCTCTTCCATCTCTGGGGCCACTCGACAAATTTTCTTCTCTCATGGCGGCCGCTTGCCAAATTTCATACTTTAAAATAAAATGTAACTGTAACCGGTGTGGTACTACAGACACCAATATACACACAATAAGGCCCTATTCATATCTGTAGGTTTAGGTGCGATTAGGGATTCCTGCATCAGAAACTTGTGTTTTACTGCAGCAGAAATCCCTAATCTGGTGTTTACAAGTGGCAGCTGTCACCTATTCAAGTTAATGATCAGGTGAGAGCAGCTCCATGTAAACACCTTTACACCGCATGTAATGATACGTCATATGATTACATGCGGTTAGAAAACACTCTCCCTGGATACACAATCATTGCGTCCAGGGTGATTGATTGATTGATGCTTAACTGAATGTAAACATATCACGTATCATTACATGCGGTGTGCAGGCGTTTACATGCAACTGCTGTCACCTGCTCATTAACTTAGGTGACAGCTGCCATTTTTAAACGCCAATTTAGGGATTTCTGCTGCAGGAAAACGCAAGTTCCATTTCAACCTCACTGTTTTTACAGGTCAAACAGATATTAAATAGATAATCATTTAGGGGGTTATTCACAAAAGGGTGAAGAATTTGGAGAGGGCAGAAGAAGTGAACAATTTAGGACAACATACCTGAACCCGAAAGTGAGTTGAATTGGATAATTTTTTTCAAATCAGCTATGTTGTCCTAGATTGTTCACTTCTACTGCCTTTTCCAAACTCTTCACCCTTCAGTGAACTGTTTTTTTAAAATGTCCTTAAACTTTGATACAGTGCTCCTCCATGCCACAAGTACATCACCAGTAGATGATGATCCAGATGAAGTGGATAGTAGCCATCAATCAACTAAGTTGACAATGGCTGAAGCAACAGGTAGTAGCCACAACAGCCAGTGGGAGCAGCAGGAAGTGGCCACCAGCGACACCTCCACCAGGCACAAAAGGGCCAGCGCCATGACAGTACAAGAGATGGTGCGCATCTTCACCTGTGAGGACTATGACTGCCATCAGGGTTTGTTTAGGCATTCTGATGCCCACAGAGATGCCATCCTAGAGGTTATCTGTGTCCTTTGTCGAAAATTTGGAAAAGAGCGCATTGAAGACCAGCTTTCTAAATGCTGGTCTGATCTGAAAAACGGGGAGGGGGAGCAAATTAAGAAAATTAAGCACATAATAAAAAGTAAGTGTCTTGCATTTGCAACCAATTACAAACATGCATAGCAATGTGTTTATTGATCTAGTATTTTTATCATGACATGCGTTCAGAATTTGCAGTCAGGAATCATGCATGAATGTCTGTTCTTAATAGGGATTTTATGTATTCTGGTAGCTGGTTATATTTTCAGTATGCACTCCCATTTTTTTTTCAACAAGGCAGTTTCTAGTGTGTCATGGTTTTTTTTTATTTTTTTTATTTTTACTATATTAAGGAAAAATTACTGAAAATTTAGAAAAGAAAAGTTTTTTTTTTACATTATGTTATAAAACATTTATTATTACCTTATTATTACCCAATTTTTGGGTAAAATATAAAACAAGAATGCGGAAGTGATGTAATATTCATCACTTCCTCATTCTGACACCAGAGAGGGGACCGGAGGGAGTTCGTGTACCGATCTCCATCTGATCCCCTGCCACAGAGCCACCATGCTGGTCCCTGTCTCGCACCGGGCACAGCGGAGGCTGGGACCAGCGGGGGAGAGGGGGCCCGTACATATACAAGCGATCCACCAGCCCTACAGCTGGCGGATCGCCTGTATGTTTTTAAATTTTGGCACTTTCCCGCTCACACGTGCGAGTGAGCGTGGCTGAACGGACGTTTAAAAACGCCCCCTCAGATCCAGGGAGCTTCCGGCCGGACGTTTTACAACGGCCTGCCCGGGAGGCAGTTAAGATAGGGGCTACTGGCCCCCCCACTGAAATTAGGCTCGACTATGATATTTACACATGAATTGGTGGCACTACTTGCCACTATGAATAAGAAGAACTATATGCCCTATCCTACCAAAAGTAAGTGTGAGCCAGTAGTGGACAAGGTGAGGGTCAGCTTGCATGTCCTCTCCCCCCATGACACACTAGAAACTGCTTTGTTGGACCCCCCCCCCAAAAAAAGCAATTGCATACAGAAAATGTGCTGACCAGTGCTTCCTTAGCTGGTCCTTGGAACGCTTTGCCGCCAAATTTTTTTTGACGACAGAGATGGCCTTGTTAAGGATGTCATCCTTTCTGGCATTACAGTGGCTGTATGACCCCCGATGGCAGTCATAGTCATCACTGCGGAGGATGTGTACCATCTCCACCATATCGTCAAAAGACATGGCGCTTGTCCTCTTCTTGCCACTGGAGGTGTCCCTTGAAGTGTGAGGCTGCTCTTCTCCACTGTTATGGCTCTGCTCTGCAGCTTCAGCCATTTTTTTCGTCAGTTGGAGTAGTGGTCTACTGTAGCTCTTAGTATGGGCAGCTCAGCTCACTCTTCAACTGTGTAGGCCAAAATAGAGGCGCACATTCACGTGGATTAATTTTAAGTGCTTGTAATAGTATATGCAAACCTGGTCATATTTAACACTTTTTGCATATGCCTCACTGCAGATATTCATACATGTGTTTCAATGTTATTTTCATGACATAAGCATTTGGCTACATTCAGGGAAATTTTGCCACGGACAACAACTTTCCCTCACCTGACCGTCTGCCACATTTCATTGATATGTACAGAGAATTGCCATGTCTCTGGAAAATAAAGTCAAAATAATATTGCAACCACAACAAGTGCAAAGAGGCTTATGGCAAACTCTCCGAAACTGTGTATCCAAAGACGGCCTTTTCTTACATTCAGGGAACAAAAGCCATCTTGTGCAGAACATGATGGCAAAAACTATCATAAAATATAATAAAACGGTATCAAGAGCATCTTGCAGACTGCAGAGGCAACCGGGACATACAGGGAGGGTGGTGTTAGGATTTGGCGGCATCTTGGAACAGCTGCAGAGAAAACCAAGAACTAATACACAAGCAAGAAAGCAACAGATGGCATGGAAGATACATTTTCTTTCAAGATTTTTGGGAGACCTGGTGACTTCCCTCTGCTCCCTGACATGCAACAGTAACCACAGGCTTGCTGATTACTGCACAGCTGCTAGTAGAGCTGATGATGGTGGGGACACTGTCAGTATCAGCAATGGTAGGGACATCATGAGCCTGACATATTGCAAAATAGCCCTCTTTGGATGAACAGATGCATGCATGCTGGGAACACCATGCACAGCTTTGGCCTGACCCTTTCTAAAAATAGAACAGGTCACTATGCTACCGGCGGTGAATGTGGCAAAGTTGTTAACGTCACTGTCAATTACAGCTGTGCAATTGGTTCTTGGGAGTAAGTTTGGGAACAGCTGGCAGCGACTTGTGTGTCCCCGCTGATTTCTGGGATCCACCCTGATGGCTGCGCCACGTCAGTGTCTCTTTCTGTTCTTTTCAGCAGAATGGGAGAGGACCTCAGCTGAGAGGGCACAGACAATGCAAAGAACCAACAAACATTTTATGGGGTTGATTATTTTTTGTAAATTTTTGTGCAGTTTTTAAATACTTTTTTTTTTCATCAAAGAGGGAGGCCTTGAAACTGGGCAGTATTTGTCGGCAGCTGGGAAGAACCTCAAAGAGACCAACAGGAACTGCTATACACGCAACAAATAACTTTTTATGTGGTTGTTTATGGTTTTTCATTTTTGGGGTGTTGATTTTTTTTATAGACAACGGGGAGCTACAAAGAAACACAAAAAAGCATAAAAATGCTTTTTTTCCCCTTTCCACACAATTTTTTTTCATTATTCTTTTCATATTTTGTAAATTTAATTAAAGTTTTCACATTTTCAAAAGGAAGAGTCATTAGACCCCAAATACAAGAAACAAAGAACTAACAAAGAAATATAGACGAGTTTTGTTTTTGCCTTTCATAGACCTGTTTTTTATTTACAGGTAATCAATGTCCAGAGTGAGGGATGGGTACCTAGGGTTGACACCCATCTGGGATTCACCCGGACAATCTGGGTGTGGAATCCTGTGCCCGATTGTAAGCCCGCCTCATGCCTGGGCACATTATTCACAACTGACTTGTGGCTCCTTGCTGGCGCCGGTGTTCTATGAATCCCTCTTACTTGTAACTTCATAAGACTTCCGGGAGTGTGTCCGGGGGTATGTGAAGTGCTCAGACTTGATGCGGGGCAGCCTGTCTGCCACAGTTGCTGCTTATATTTCCTTTCCTTTCATCTAGTGAAGTGGGGAACGGAAACTTTTTCTTCCCCTCCACCCATGTAACAGCACTGAGTGCCTGAGCTGCTGAGCACCAGTACCATCACTGGAAGGAAGAGGAGTGAAACACATGTTCTCCATACTCCATTGTACCAGGTATTAATCTTCACTCCTGGTATTTCGAACAAGGAATTTGTTACTAACCTTGCCTTCAACCGTTTTCACTTTTGATTGTTGCACAATGTTTACCAATGTTATCAAACACACTGGGCTCTTACCTGCTTAACATGATTAAAATGCGTTTTTTTATGAATACTTCTAATGGCTACTATACCTTAGTTATCACGTTGTATGATAAGCCTGAGAAATTGTTGTTATACAAGGGAGTGTTCAGCACTTGAGTCATTGTGATAGACTCAGGCTATTCAAATGATCTAATTTACAGAAAACCAAATATATAAGAAACTATTTGCCAGTAGTTCTCTGAAAGTGTGTTGGCAGGAAGTACTCACTACTCTGACATGGCAGCAGTTATTCTGTCACTGACACTCCTCTGTGCCAGTCCATACACCTGATAGCTAATGAGCATGCGTGGGTCCAACAAATCTCTCTATGTCGCATAGATACACTTATAATGTTCATAAAGAAAAATCTAATGAAATTAAAAATATATACTATGCTTATATATATTTCCTTATAATGTTTATAAGTGTAACCATGTGACATAAGGAGCTTTGTTGGACCCACGCATACTTATTAGCCAGCAGATGTATGGAATGGCGCATGTGTGGTCATCCGTAAGAGTTGAGAACTTGTAGCCTTTAATAAGCAGCATTGGTCCGTCAGATTTATGTACAAGTTGCCCTTAGTGCGCTTGCGCGGACGGCTGAGCCCAGGCTATGATGAATTTGTCAGTGAAATGAATGGACCTTTTGCCACAGTGTGCATGCGTGCAGAGTCTTTCACCCCCCCCCCAGACACCCTCCTGGAAGTCCAATGAAGTTACGAGTCCGAGGATTTGATAGAACACCGGCACCGTCATTTGTCGAGTCGGCGGAGTCCCTCCCTCTGGTTTTCTCATCCGCGGCTGGGACTGGGTGGGAGGAAGTGACATCAGGGGGATGGAGAAATCATCCTCCGTCTCCACCACGCGCTGTCGTCTGTGACCAAATAGCCGGAACCACCCCAGTCTCACTCTCCAGTCTCCACTACTAACAGGTAACCATATATATATTAACCTCTTGCCGTCCGCCCGTAGTAAAAAAACGGACGGACGGCACTGCAGCATCTATGAAAAGTGGGAAGGTTAATATTCTACATAAAACATGCTACCATAAAAAATGCCATAGGTAACCTGTGACATCTTTTGTGGGGGCATCTTTTATGT
Organism: Nanorana parkeri; assembly: GCF_000935625.1. Classification (NCBI taxonomy): domain Eukaryota; kingdom Metazoa; phylum Chordata; class Amphibia; order Anura; family Dicroglossidae; genus Nanorana; species Nanorana parkeri. The sequence goes on from NW_017306544.1 coordinate 693,135, forward strand.
GCAATAGTACATATCGTTCAATACAGATGTCACCAGCACTAAGATCCCATGTTAGTGCAAACGAACGAAGATTGAACAAGTGTAAAATGTCTGGATAAAAAAAGTTGTACAATGATTGTAAGGTGTATGGCCACCTTAAAGTGACATTAAAGTCAATTTTTTTCCCTCCCCCCAATGTTAATTAAAGCACTTACCTTAAATGATGTCTCTTAATCCGATTTTCCTCTTCTTTCCTGTCCTTCTCAGCCTTCTCTCAAGCGCTGCTGCGAGTCTCTGATCCAGAACTGACTTCTCTGTCCTTGCTGGCACTTCCTGTCCCATGGTGTCTGCATTCGGGTGCACACGCCCATAGACTTACCTTGCGTCTCTCCTCGTCTCCGAACTGCGCATGCGCCCGCCCCAAGATGCTGTGCGGCCGCCCGAGCAGTTTCCGATTTTCGGACGGGATCGCGCAGCGAACACAGGGGTGTTTAAACCGCTTTTAAAACGTTTTTTTGTTTGTTACTTTTTGGATATATCTACTGCTTTCTAGCAGTAGATATATGCAAAAAAACGGAGGGTTTAGAAACCCTTTAATCCTACCATTGCAGAGCACACCCTACAAGGGACAAATAGTAAATACACAGTCATACGAACCCAAAAATGAGAGGCAACATGCAAAACAAGTAAGCGTGCATCCCTACATTATTTTCCCTCTATGCATTATTTGCATGGGTTTTTGTTTGTTGTTTTGGCAGAAAAAGAAAAGAAACGTAGGGCATCGTGTCCTGAAATCAGTGCTCAGAGCGCTGCAGCACATGAGACTCTATAGGAAGCGGTGGTGGTGGAAGAAGCCACTGCCATAGAACCCATCATGACCTTGGTAGAGTATTCTCCTGAAATGCAAGAGTTCACACCCTCTGGTATATACTGTTTTAATTTTCCAAGACTTTAATTAAAAACCAGAAACATGTTTTGTTTACTCTATTTTCTATCTTTTTTATATTGGATAAAGTACAAGCAGCAAGACCTGACAGGGTCAGTATTGCCAAGGTTGTTGCAGAGCTCCAGCGCTGTAACCAGGAGATGAAGCACATGTGTGGGGAAATGCGGGAAAAGCTACAGATGGTGACCAATGTCATGGATGTTCTCCAATGGCTCTAAAGGACAGTGGCTTCCTCCACCACCTCCTCCTTGTCTATGTTTTTTTAATGTTTGTTGTTAATGTTTTTTTTATAGAGGATTTGTATAGCGCCAACAGTTTGCGCAATAGTTTACAAAATTAAGCCATCAGTGGCATTTTTTCTTTTGCCTTTCATAAAAAAAATAATTAAAAGTTTAAGCACCGTTTTTCATTCGTGCCTGTACGTTACTTTTAATTTCTTGCATAATTTGTATTGCTTTATTTCCTCATTTATATGTCCATAAATCTGTTGACATATATACGGACATACACTATATTGGCAAAAGTATTGGGACGCCTGCCTTTACACGTACATGAACTTTAATGGCATCCCAGTCCGTAGGGTTCAATATTGAGTTAGCCCACCCTTTGCAGCTATAACAGCTTCAAGTCTTCTGGGAAGGCGTCCACAAGGTTTAGGAGTGTGTCTCTGGGAAATCTTTGATCGTTCTTCCAGAAGCGCATTTGTGAGGTCAGGTACTGATTTTGGATGAGAAGGCCTGGCTCGCAGTCTCCAATCTAATTCATCCCAAAGGTGTTGAGGTCAGGACTCTGTGCAGGCCAGTCAAGTTCCTCCACCCCAAACACGCCCATCCATGTCTTTATGGATCTTACTTTTTGCACTGGTGCGCAGTCATGTTTGAACAGGAAGGGGCCTTCCACAAAGCTGGCTGGCTCAGCTGGCTGCTCAAACTATTTCAAAAATTCCTTTCAAAAATTAAATTGCAAAAATTCAAAAAACTATTTCAAACATTCAAAAAATGCCTCTCCAAGACTCCACTCTCTCCCATAATTTTAGACATTTATTCGTCCTTCTTCTCCTCCCTTTCTCTAAAAGATCTCACTTCCCTTCCCTTCCTGATTTTGGATGCACATTCACTATTGAAGAATGGGAACGAGTGTACATACTTATGTTTACCCACCCAGGCAGGAGCTGGCCTCCACTGCCACCCCCCTTGACTCCATGTATCAACCCTTCATTCTACCTTCTCCCGCTTTTCACCCAACCCCTTCCTATGTCCTCCTTACTCTTCTACCCATTATTCCCAGTTTTGTGAGACTTCTTGTGGACCCTCTAGTTCCATAAGGGGCCCGGTCATCCTTTACACCCTGACACTTGTCATAGACACTGAATCCACCACAAGAGAGGATCTTTATAGACAGAGTAGAGTGATGTTTTTCCTCCCTTCCAATACAGCAAGCTTGCCTCTAACCTTAAATGCTGGCTTTTAGATGGCCAACTCCACAAAAGCTCTTGGCCATGAGCCGGAACCTCACCTTGTCTTATATACTGTATATTCATATGTTCATTCTAACTCAACTGTGCACCGATTGCACTGTATATGTGTAGGTACAGAATCCTTACTTCTGTAAAGCCTAACCAATTTATTTGGTAACTCTTCAAAAAAAATTACTTAAAAACCCCCAGAAAGGTTGTATTTAAAAAGGAGCTGTATTTGAATAATTATAAGTTTTTAAACTATGGGTGTGCTACATTAAGTATTACATTATAGTTAGTCCTCTTATTTTACAATTATATTTTGATGCTAAGTTTTTAGTCGGCTTGCTATTCATTAGTTCCTGTGCAGTAACCTTACCAGGAGAGGCGTGAATGAACAACTCACAAGCTTTTAACCTTGTTAATTGTGTAAGAACTGTAGAAATAAGTCATCTGTTTACTTTAGACTGCAAACAATACTATCTGGGATTGGTTTTAGCAAAGATATAAATTGAATTTTTTGTGTTGGCCTCACACAGTGAACTTGAGTCTCGCATGTTCTAACAATGAAGCAAATTCTTGTAGTATTTCTCATTGTGTCTTTTGCCGATGGGATAATTCGGTAAGTGACATTTCTGTTTTCTTTTCTTAGTATTTCAAGCTGTACTCGATAAGAAAGTTGTGTTTGTTTATCAACATATATACTTCTCTGTGCTTAAAAGACTGATTTTTATTTTTAATATGGACCACAGATAGCAAAACATGTATGGGCTATATTACGAAGGTAATAATCAGATCCAAATTATAAAAATAGCTGTGAGCAGTAGTGATGGGCTGAACACCGCCCTGTTAGGCTGCCAGTCAATGCAGCTAGAACTTTGAAAATCAATTGACCCCATTTTGTAGTCGTATATGCAATTTATTGTCTATATGAAGTGTATGTGGATTCGGGTACTGCCCTGAGGGACATGAATCAATACATTTATTTTTTTTAAATACTGTTTTTAAAGGAGCAGTGATTTTAACATCACTTAAAGTGAAACAATAAAAATTTAAAATTCCTTTAAATATCGTGTCTGGGGGTCCCCTTAAACTGCCTGTAAAGTGGCGCATCTGTACGATGTATAGAACCTGCTGCAGTAAAAAGGACATTTGTAAAGAAAAAAATGACATTTAATAAACAAAAAAAGAGTGTGGTTCCCCCTCCCAAACAATACCAGACCATTTAGCTCTGGTAGGAATGTTAGGGGGGACCACATTTAAAAAAAAAAAGGTGCGGTCCCCCCAAAAATGGGAGAAAAAAATGTGGGGTCCCCCCTAAAATTCTATACCGGACCCTTAATCCGAGCACAGGCCTGGCAGGGCAGGAAAATTGTACCTCTACCCACTCCCTAAAGGGTTAAATCAAATTGTAAAAAAGAGACCAGATTTTTGAAAAAAATCCTTTATTTGAAAAAACAAAACAAAAGACAAGTTTTTGAAAGGGCTTTTATTTTTTTTTTTAAATGATCCACCGATGTAATCCAGCATCCAGCATTGTCCACGACGACGATGGCTCGTCAAAATAGAAAATAAAACAAAAAATAGAAATAATAATTTTTTTTAAAAAACGACGACCATCATCCCGTCCGCTCATGACGAACTCCCACCACTCGAACATCGAGCCCATGCCTAGTAAGCAGCAGTAAAGGTGGCCAAGCATTAGAGCCTGTTATAGCACATAAGAAGATATTGTATTTAGGGAGATACATAACAAAGTTATGTATTCACAATAGACCTGTAAAACTGCATACGTTTTAATGAATTGTAATATTTTTCCAAATTCAAAATTGGCCGCCGACCTTTCACATTTATATTTAATTTGCACGTATGTTGCTGAGTAATTGTGTGTATCAAATTTTAAAATAGTTCAGTAGTGATATAAATACACATTAGTGCAATTTGCGGCAATGTTAAATGTGATTGGCTTGCGTCATATTGATGTTGATATTCATGACCATCCTTTAGTAGGGGAGGTGGCCGTGGATCTGTGCCAAATTTCGCATTGTCATGACATACAGTTTCAGAGATAACAATGTTTGTAGAATATTGTGCAATCCAATATGGCTGCCAAACTACGTGGTAGATTGACTTGTAAAACACAAGTCTTAGTCAGTATCTCTCTATAGACCTCTAAAACTGGACAAGATTTCATGAATTAGAATTTTTCAAATCCAAAATGGCTTCCGACCTTGGAGACATTTGGAACCCATATTGTATTTGGCAGTTATGATGTTGAATTATCATGTTTATAACATACTTTAATAGTGATAGAAATGCACGTTTATGCAATTTGCTGCAATCTTAAAAGTGATTAGCTTGTGGAGGCCATATTGATTTTGGCATTGCCTTGCTTTGATACTCCATTCTAGAGGAGGTGGCCATGGACATACATGCCAAATTTCGCATTGTTCCAAAAAACAGTTTCAAAGAAAAAGATGATAGTAGAATATTGGGCAATCCAATATGGCCGCCAAACAATGTGGTCAAATGACAAAATGTGGTCAAAAGCGGCCACCATAAGCGCTTTGTGAGCATTTGATTATATGGTCAAAAACTTGTGGTGAGTGCATATATATAAAAAGAAATTAAACACAAGGAGATCTAAAATGTAACATTTACATCACTTGGAACTGTGGGCACCATCTATAAGAAGTGTGGGAATTGGAAGAATAAGAAATAAATATTTTGATCACCATCCTGTGAATTTGAAAGCAAGTAATATATTCATGGGTGATACACACAGTGTGGAAAGAAGTATATCCATGTAGATTTGATCTTTTTTCTATGTGGACATTTTCTTTATGATTATACAGTATTGGTTGGATTGAACTGATATAACTTTGCAATGTACATTGTTTTTGATGTGGAGTTCACGCGAGGAATAATGATGAAGGGGTAATAGATTTCACATATGTAGTATTTGTTTGGTATTTATTCACACTTTGTATACCAGCGCGATGCAATAGATTTTATATTAAGTTATAATTTGCTGCTCTTCCTGACTCTCTTCTGAAAATGCAAGCTCTCTACTATGCTGATTCTCTGGCTTCACTACTTAACAAGTAATTTTACTAGAACAGGTACACAGGTCAAGAGTTCTACCTTTTCTGACTCATTGTTTTAGGTCAGTAATGCTTTAAGTATTTAAGCTGATGATCCCTATGACAGCCTGGGGGACATTTTCAGCACAGGGTTGGTAATGGGTGCATAGATAATTCTTTCATGACAGGTTTACTTTAACAAAGCACACTTCCAGAAGGGGTGCAGTAATAAAGCAGGGAGCCTGGCACTCTGACGATCTGGTTCTTGTCAGGTTGGTGGGCAGGGCTAAACGACCTGGCAGCCAATTACAGATCTCTTGGGCTGCTAGCCAATCAAGTCCCTCCTTGCATTTATTGTTAGGGGTGGGCTTTCTTCTTAGCTACAGCAATAACCAACCCAAGAACAAGGCTGCAGCTGCAGCCAATAGAGTCTCTCCTCCAGTCTCTGTGGGCTATCAGTCTAGCCAGAGAAATGCAGTGCAGTGTTTCAGAGAGTTTCGGCATATACTACTGGAGCAATACTCTGCCTGTGCTACAGCACCAAAAGAAACCTTTACACAGTATGTCTCAAAAAATATCAAAGTAAATTGGTTACAGAGTTGAGTGATGGAGTCATTTTCAGTCAAACTTTCACAGTACTGAAAACTGAAAAATGGCCTGGTAATAAAGAGGGTTTAACATGTGGGTAATTAAGTGGTTTAGTAACCCTCCACCCCTGCCCCCCGGGTTTAACCTACATGGGACAAACTCACCTTCTTTCTCACTCCATCAACCTTCACTGTCGCCCTATTTAGTGCTCTACAGCCTTTGCAAGAAAAACATCTGGAGGGCTCCTTTTACTGTTGCACAGTCGTGCTACAGCACTATGTATAACTGTGGGAACTGCACTCCTCTGGACAGCTGTAGGCCACAATTAATATTATTATACAAGTGAGTATGGTTCACCTAAAGTAATGAATGGGGCAATGGCGAACATGCGCAGTACATAGTGGAGCCAGTGGCGTAACAATCGTAAGAGGCGTGCAGCCCAACTGAGACCTTGCAGAGCCCACCATAGATAGTCTATGGTGGGCTCTGCAAGTGGCACAACTAGCAATCACGGGGCCCCATACAAAATTTTGCTATGGGGCCCTGTGATTTCTAGTTACGCCCCTGAGTGGAGCCCTTTGCAAGGTCCACAAATACTGTGCAGCACTGGGCAGATCACTTGAACTGGGTTGGAAGGCAAGTATTTTAGCAGGTGAAATTGTCCTTTAAATGAAAGTGCAAGCACCATGTCTGTTTTCCCCCAACATTCCTCCAGTGTGCAAAGTGCCCCTAAAATCTTTGATCCTGCCTAGAGCACATCATTGGTTTTCATGGGTATTTCCTGTGCTCTCTTGATGTGCAGGCAGATACAAAGCTACACTTTTCCATGAGGACTAGAGTAAAAGATGAGCTGAGGGTACTCTGCCAACATGGGTAATCCCTGTATGTCTAAAAGGATTACCAGATATCTTTTACTACTAACAGTTACCTGACAATGTAATAACAGGACACAAGGTGTATGTGCAGGCATACTCAACTATTTACAGTATACGGTTTTGATACTTAACCATACATAAAAACTTTTACATTAACATATACATACACACAATTTACATTAACAAATTTAAAGAAATATTTCATTTATAACATGAAATTGATAAAAGACTAATAACTACTTAACTATCGGGCCTATTCACAAAAGGGTTAATAGTTTGGAGAAGGCAGGAGAAGTGAACAATCTAGGACAAGATAGCTGATTTGGAACATGCCTCGGTATGCGATCCGTGCTGGCTGGATCAGGCAGACGCAGCCCTCTAATCAGGCATGTTAGAGGGCCGCCCACTGGGGCCTCTCGAGGACCCCCTTGAGGAGCGAGCGGCTGCGCGATTAGAAAGCCGCATCTGTAGCGGCAGAGAGACGGCGAAGGGTTAGGTCCGCCCCTGGCTGGTGGTATTCAGCAATGCTGTATAATCTGAATACCACCAGCCCAGCTAGTCCCCCAATCCCCTCTTTCCCCCCCCATCGGCTGCGCGATTAGAAAGCCGCATCTGTAGCGGTGCAGGTGGCAGAGATACAGCGGAGGGAGGGCCACTGCGGCCAGGGGCTTCATTTAGTGTGTGTGTGTGGGGGGGGTTGGTGACGGGCCCTCCGGCATCTGCTGCGGGCAAACTGGCTGGTGCGGCCACAGGAAAGCCCCCATTACCAACCAGGGCCCAGGGAGCCCCCACTGACCACCAGGGTAAGGTGACCAGTTTTTTTAAGGGCTCATTCACACTGGAAACAGCCGTCATGTACAGCTGCGTGCTGCGTGCACGGCCGTATCGGGCAGCTCCCGGGAAGGACAGGTGCTGCGTGTGATTAGTACGCAGCCCCTGTTCTTCTCTATAGGACTACGCGGCCGTAAGCCGCCCTATGCTCACCCATCCTGCACATCGGTGCAGGTGATTGTACTCGTATGCTCGTACGGACGTGCAGGGCGGGTGAGCGTAGGGGGGACGTACGGCCGCGCACTCCCATAGAGAAGGACAGGGGCTGCGTACTAATCACACGCAGCACCTGTCCTTCCTGGGAACTGCCCGATACGGCTGTGCACGCAGCACGGGGCTGTACGTGTCGGCCAATTCCAGTGTGAATGAGCCCTACACGTCCCCGGGAACATAAAATAATTTTTTTTAAATACTCACCTGATCCCTGGCTCCACTGACAAGCACAGCCTCCCGTCTACCACGCTGTTAGAAGTTGCATACAGAGCGTGCTGGTTACTACTTAATGCGTGCCTGCGAAGCCTGGCTGCGGTGCCATTGACCTCAATGCACCGCCACGCCCCCTCCCGCCCCTGAATGCAGGTGTTTTTTTCGTTGGTAGATCTCAATGAGCTCGTCATTTGAAAAGTAGATCTCCAGACGAAAAATAGTGGGCACCCCTGATCTAGGACAACATAGCTGAACTAGACAGTGAGCTGAATTGAAGAATTGTTCCAGTTCAGCTATGTTGTCCTAGATTGTTCACTTCTCCTACCTTCTCCAAACTCTTCACCCTTTTGAGAATAACCCCTCATGTGTTAGTCCTCAGCTGTGGTCTCTGCTATCAACTCCAGACTGGGGCATATTTTATCTGCACCAAAAACGTATAAACAGTAATTCCAATGATTTTAAATGAGGCTTGTTCACACCATTGCATTCAGTTCCAGAGCTTTTAACAAAGTACAGCAGCATTTTTCGCATTGGAAGCCACAAAATACATGTAAACACATGAGAATGCACTTAAACCCAAGCAAAACCAGTACAAAAAATGACCAGAATGCATCAAAAACGCGCATAAACGTGTATGCGGAAATGCATCCAGAACTGGTCTGGAGATGGAGTGAACGAGCCCTTAAAGCTTTTTTTTAATGGACATTTTTATTCACTACAGAATTCCCTTGAAGAGACAGAATTCATTGCGAAAAAGTCTTAAGGAGAAAGGAAAGCTTTCACATTTATGGACAAAACAGGGACTGGAATTCCTGCAGTACAGTGAATCTTGTAGCACTCCAGAAGCTGCAAGTGAGCCTCTTATGAACTACTTGGATGTAAGTACTGAAATGCTATATTTTGATGATCTTTCACTGAAAAACACAGATTAATAAAGTCACAATTATAAAAAATCCTACAGCAGATATCACAACTATTATCACAGCTATTTCAACCAGAGGACAAAGGCCAGAGACTGTGGCAGAGAAGGATCTATTAAGGTCTATTTACACTATTGCACTATGATCACGTGCAGTAAAATGCAGGTAACTGTTTGTTACATTAGCGTGTTAGTTTGGATAGCATACCAACACACCTAGCCATACAATGCATTTTAGCACACCGTAACACACATATGTGAACCATCTGTGCATCAGGATATACTGCATTGAAAAAGAGAAGGGGTTGTCTTATGCATAATTTCACATGAGCAGTAACATAGTGGACATGTCTGAATGGGCCCTTAGACTCCAGTCATGGTAGATTCTGCATTGAGTCCCCCTGAGGGAAACCTTAGCTTTGTGAGTGGGACTCCCTCTTTAATTTAGGTCCAAAGAGAGCATCCTCCCAAATGAAAGCCTTTAAGCGTAAAGTTTACACCTATGTATGAAAACGACGATTGCACTACACATGTTAGGTATCACCGTGCACGCCAGAGTGAGAGCAATAACTCTAGGGCCAGTATTCACGGTTATCTCTAAACTGATGACCTGTACAGGCTTTTAAACTATTGCCCGTGGACAATTTGGGGTACTGTTTTTTATCACTATTTCACAGATGCACACAATTTTCAACCTGGGCATGTTGGGTATTTATTTACTTGTCATAATCTCTTCTTTTATATATTATTTAAAAAATGGGTATTATATTGTGTTTTTGGGCACTAAAATTAACTAAAGTGTATTCTTTACTAAAATTTTGGGTTTGATAAAGAGTTGTGCTAATATCGTGAGATGTAAACATTTTCAACTGCCACCATTTTATTGTACAGGGTCTTTGCTTTCAGAATATATAATGTTTTCGGGGGTTTTAAGTAATTTTGAAGCCTAAAATGTGTGCAAAAATGCCTTCACATTGAAAGGGTTAAAGAATGAGCACTATATTTAAGATTTCTAAATATACACATGCATTTTCTTTGCACATGATTGGGTATTCTTTCCAGAGTTTCATTTTCAAAATGCTAGAGGAAAATTCCCTTGCAAAGTGAAAATTCTCTTCTAATATGATGAACAGCCAATCTGCCTTTAGTAAATTAACCCCATGCATTTGTTGTAGTGCCCCTTCTATTCTAAATTTCTTATGGTTTACAAGCAAAGTTCCCTTACTGCATAGGAGCGATCTAACTGGAAACACTGTACTCTTCCACAAACACCCAATCATGTAATACAAATTCAAGCCTAGGATCCAAAGCTTCTCGCCTATACCCAGAAAGATGAATTAATCACTATTGTTCCCCCATTGATATGCAATGCTGTCAGTTTCCTCCTCCATGTCCATTCTTCATTAATAAAAAATATTTTAGATCAGTGACTTATTAAGTGATGGAGCAATATAAGGATAAGGTCCGCTTTGAACGAAAACATTTAATTATGTTTAAAACTAAACCTATGACTGGTTTAGAGACCATTTACAAATATATATAAGGAGTATAGTAAAAAAAAGAGAGCAAACAAGTAATCAGAAATTGCTTTAAAGTAACTCTTACATTCTATTAAGAGTTAGAGTCAAGTCTAGTAAGAGTCAAGTCTATGTGAATATCACTGATGGTATTCTTTCGTATTGCTGTTTGGCGGAGTAAGTAACTAAGCAAATAACACTGCTTATGTTTTCTTAATTTGTTATTTCACTGGTTCCTGCCATTGTAAACATTGTTCTGTGTACATTCAGATTCTCTGCCTCGGCACTGAAACAACAAACAAGAACTGAGAACAAGACATATAACTTTTCCAAAAACCAGCCTGACTAAATGTTTTCATTTGCAGGAGACATATGTAGCGGGACCATTGTCATTTCCCTTTTAAGAGCAGTGCTGCTTTTAGAATGTATGCTGTTACAGAGACTTGATTGGCTCAGCTCTCAGCAGTATTAAAGTGTTTGTGGGAGTTGCAGTTTCATTTCAGAGAGAGATAATGTAAACTTATGCTGCACTGAACTACCGCTCCAAGGAGGCTTTGTGGTCTGGAAGAGAAGTGAATTCAGCCTTGTCTAGTGAGCGCACCCAGGCTGGGAGAGATTCTGGAAGTGATTAGATCTGCTGCTGATATCTGTCTGTGCTATCACGTCAGGGGGAGATAGAAACCTGGAGGTGATATTGCTGACACTACAGAGAGTTGTGGACTTTACTGAGGAGGCTGTCTGATCTTCCATTCAGCAAATAATGATTCTGCTGTTGTGGAGGATTTGCCTGCCCCATCACCGTGTGACCCCGTGGCCTCTATGAACGAACAGACATTCCTGTGACTGCGTGGATGCTGTACTACAGATAGAGATACCGCTGCCTCCCCTAAACAAAAGGATGCTGCTGTGCCTGAGTCACTGCTGTAACCTGAGAGGGAGAGATCTTCTGTTTTAAGCATCGGAGCCTATGGCCCCATTCACACGTAGCGACATACCTTTTGCAGCGGCCGGGATAGCGCGACTTTCGGGGCGACGTTCCAGCGACGGTAGCGCGACCTTCTCCGTCGGGCTCCATTAGAAAAAAAGCAAAATCCGCCGAAAAAAGGGTCCTGTAGAAGCGACTTGCGACCGCGACGAGCGACGCGCGTCATGGAGCTAAGACAGCTCAATTGAATATCATTAGTCGGCAACTTCTTCCGATATCGCACGGCAAAAATGCGCGATATCACGGCGGAAATCGTGCAATATATCGCTACGTGTGAATGGGGCCTAAGAGTTCAAGGAGCAGCCGGCTGGAGAGGGGTAAATCGCCATCCAAAATAGTCTGCTACAGGAGAGGTGAGAGGCAGAGAGCCACTTGTTACTGCTGGAGGTAACTTGTACCAGCAACAAAGTTTGGGCCCCAACGGTGGCTAGCCTAAAGTGTTACTACTGGCCAGTAGTGTAGGGACCTGGGGACATTTTGGACTGCGTCATTATTAACCCAGTAGCCATAGTCAGTGGGTTCACAGTCAGTTCAGCAAAGCTGAGTATTATATATATTGCAGCAATTAGACAGCCGTTGCCGAGGTGTGTCTAAATAGCTAAAGTGTATACTGTATATATCATGCACGTTTATTTTTTCTGATGTCCTTTATATTCTCAATTTGACCAAAGACAGAATATTATTTGTTTAGTAAAACTTTCATAATAAAAACCCACAAGGTTTGCTGGTGTGCTGTGGATCCATTACAAGTGGCTCATCACAGAGGTGAGACAGGAGTTCCCGTTTATTCCAGCGGCTCCTTTGGGGGTGAGCACTACACATATATTATGCATTTTGTGCTTCATTACATTTAGATAATCACTGGAGATCATAAACTGATAAAAATAGGCAGCCCCTGCAAAGGTTTTGCTGAGATTTACCACTATGTCTATTCCATGTGATTCCAGACAGTCAGTTACCTGGAAAACAGGTACATATCTAAAAGGATTCTCATTGTCAGTTCTGGTGTGAAGTCATATAATCTACACTGTAGCCAAACATATACAATAGCTGTGTGCCTCTAGCAGTTTGTGATCTCAAGTTATTACGTAAATGAATTGCAGCATACAGTAAATCACCATTTATGTCTCGTGGCAGTGAAAACACTGAAAAAAAGAGGAATGTGAAACAGATGCCTTCTTTGTTCTCACAACTAATTTGCAGTTATATTGAACATGCAGGCAAGCTAAATGTAAACAGAGCAGTGGCTATACTGGCCTTGACCAGTGGTGGCAGCACTCAAGGTATAGGAAAAGAAAGGGCAGAGGCTAGAGTTGATAAGTTGTGTGGTATCCCCACATATATTAAAAGATCACTTCTATTACCAAAGTGCATTGATCTTTTAAAACCTTGCCTTTACATACAATTTCCAGTAATTAATATGTAACAACAGTTACAGTAGTGCATGGTACATTACTGCAGCAGCCAGAATACAGACTTATATGTATTCACTAGACAGAATTAGGAAAGGTCATTTCATTTACAGCATTATAGAATTGATGGTTCTAGATGTATAATGAGCATTATTCAAAGTTATGCAACAAGAGTTTACACATCCATTCTTCAAAGACCACATGGCAATCCCTATGATCCTGGAACCAAAGGCTGTAGCCCGTTGTCCTCTGTTATCAACCACTACAGGTACAGAAAAAACTCACAGCAGCATTTACATTGGGATTTACATTAAACAAATGCATTCAACTAAAGCCTTGAGTTAAAAATAAAACAGTTCATTTTTAAAACAATCTGATCTCATTTCATTGCATGTTAAAGTACATGTATAAAATCTATTATATTAAGGGATGCCTTAGCATTTTCCTTTTTTGTCAAGCTCGATGCAACATTAATCAATTATTTTTATGTTATTGTCATTTGATTGTAAAAGTCACTCTATATTGATCCCTGTTTTAATACATTCCTTGTTTCTTTTGCAGGTGGAGTATTTTGGGCAGATTTCTATTGGTACACCCCCTCAGCAGTTTACTGTAATCTTTGACACTGGGTCTTCAAATCTGTGGGTTCCATCTATATATTGTACAAGTCAAGCATGCAGTAAGAAACCTAACATTTTAAAGCTGTTACCTGACTTACATCAACAGTTAGCTCCAGAATTTTAAATCTTCATTTTTAGCATTAATATTAGGGAGGCACAGATACTTTTCGAGTACCAGTGCAGATACTTGGCATTTTCATGAGAACTACCAGGGTTGCAGCGGTTGCAGCTGGGACCTGGCTCTGGTGTTCCACCGCTGTCCTGAAATCATTAGTCTGTATTGTTTTAGAAAAACTGTCACATGACAATAAACAAAAATGTATCAGTACTCGTACTTGTAAGTACTCGGCAAGTACCAGTACTCGTACTTGCAAAACTGGTATCTGTGCATCCCTTTATTTATATTTATAAAAACAAAATCATACATTAAAACAGAGATGCACAAATCCCAGGAGCTCTGTGTGCTCCTTACAAATGACAGCTGCCTCCTAACTTTTGAATTTTTCTCTAGTGTAGCCTTGGAGCTCAAAAGTATCGGTACATGTGCTCGTACTTGTACCGAGTACTGTACTTGGTATCTGTGCAACCCTAATTAATATGCACACTGTCTGTGTTCCGGGAACCACAAGTATGATTGTTTCCATTTTTTTAAATCTCCATACATAAGTTAGTTTCCATACTTATATTCCATGCTTATAGAGTATTTGATGGGATTTAAATTCTGGGTTCCAAAACTGTAAGACAAAAGTCCCAGATTAAGCAGGTTACTCCTCTTCCCCATGTTTCAAATACAATTTTTATGTAAACTGATTGAGCAATGACTCATAAAATGCTAATCTGTATGTTTTTCTATATACCCCATAATATTAAGAGAGACCTGTGGCCAAACTTTTTTTGGCTATAGTTCTCTTTTGGGTCACAGGAGGACATTAGTAAATGTCCTCCTGTGATCCCAAAACTCAGCATATAGTGGGCGATTGCCTGCTACTGTATATACTGATGAGTATATTGTTGAGATCGACCCCACTGCCTGATTGACAGCTGGCTCTGCCTCTCTAGAGGCAGAGCCAGCTGTGCCCGCCCCCTCCCCCCAGTCAGCGCTGAAAGAAAAGAGAGGGGAGGGGGAATCCCTATCAAATGTATTTGGTGGATTGGATTGCACACATTGGATATGAATGTTTAGCACTCTGCATTTACATTTTGCTATAAGTATTTGGTGTGCAAAGGACAAACCCCACCTATAATACATGCATCCAGTCTCCCCTCCCTGATCCTACCTCACCTCCAATACATTCCTCCACCTTCCATGATCTTATCCACCTCCAGAACAGTTCTCCACCATCTCCAGTCCCTTTTAATCTCCATTACATGTCTCCAGCAATTCCTGTCCTCTCAAACTCTGATAGAAGTCTTCAGCATTCTCAGTCTTGTCAAAATCCAGCTGCCATTTTTCCAGTGCTGGCTGGAAACTGATAAGCAAGCAATACTCCATGTTTTCTTTAATTTTAGTTTCAATGTAGTATGTGACATTGAGCAACTTTTTAAATATGTTTATTTCTATACACGTAAATAAAATTGCTGTGTCTAGGAAGATATGTTTGTTTGACTGCAACTAAAATCCGCATAACCTTCATACAGCAACTAGTAACTGTTTTCCTTTTATGCAGTGGAACACAACAGGTTCCGACCAAGCCAATCTTCAACCTATGTTTCAAATGGTGAATCTTTCTTTATTCAGTATGGGACTGGCAATTTAACTGGAATATTAGGAATCGATCAGGTTACTGTAAGTATAATCCATAATAACTTTTGTGAGAAAAAAAGTTGACAAGTTGCTTGAGAAGCTCCCGTTATTGTTAAGTGAAATATCCTTGTCATTTCTTTAGGAATGTAGGATACATAATTTCTACTGCTGTT
Source organism: Nanorana parkeri (assembly GCF_000935625.1). Taxonomy (NCBI): domain Eukaryota; kingdom Metazoa; phylum Chordata; class Amphibia; order Anura; family Dicroglossidae; genus Nanorana; species Nanorana parkeri. The sequence goes on from NW_017306544.1 coordinate 708,689, forward strand.
TATTGGAATATCCACAAAATAACCACTAATGTTGAGAAGAAATAGTCAAAAAAAGGAACCCAAAATCTATTTACTACAATGTAAATTGTAATAAGTTGCCTCCCTAAACTAAACCTATCACAAACTCAGGCAATTCAATATAAGTGTACAGTATAATACAAATTAAAATGTCTACTGAATTTATTGTGCTGAAGTACTTAGAATTGTTAGAACAAACCCTTCTTTAATGTACAAATACTGCATATATCTGATTATTTGTCACACATAGAAAGATATCTGCCCATTCAAAGCTAAATAATCTAGAAAAGCTAGTGACATCACACCAGCACCTTCTATTGTATCGTTTACATATTTCTGTTTCACATACAACACATTTTCTCATTTGACTCTACTTGTTTCTTTAGGTTCAAGGTATTACTGTACAAAAGCAGACATTTGCAGAAAGTGTATCAGAGCCAGGGAGCACCTTCCAAAATGCAAATTTTGATGGGATCTTGGGATTGGCATACCCCAGCCTGGCTGTTGATAACTGCATTCCAGTCTTTGACAACATGATTGCACAAAACGTAGTGGAAATGCCTTTATTTGGTGTCTACATGAACAGGTATCTTAATGCATTCTATTTCAGCCCTACTTTAATTTTAATTTACTATTATCTTAATATTTTTTACAGGTTACTGTTTTAGATATAGATGTACCATTAGTTTTTTTTATTGTTGATTTTAGTCCAGTAATACTCAAACCAGTACTAAGTGGCCCGCAGCCAGCTGACAAGTCAGGCACGAGGTCATGGACACACAGATGCAGACAGCATTGCTGATGCTGGCTGTGCTCTACTTTCTACTGTGATTTTTACTGTGGAACTGGAACCTTGGCGGGATCGTCCTGCCCCTGTCCCCACCGCTATCCAGGGACACGACCAGTGGACGGAGGTACTCCTCCAGAGGACTCCAAATTGGACTCAGGTGCTCCGTGAAACTTCCTCGCTACAAAGCGTCAGATGCGGGCTTTACACCACTGCATCCAACGCTTTGCATTGCACTTGGTGATGTAAGGCTTGGATGCAGCTGCTCGGCCATGGAAACCCATTCCATGAACCTCTCTGCGCACTGTTGTTGTGCCAATCTGAAGGCCGCACAAAGTTTGGAGGTCTGTAGCTATTGACTCTGCAGACAGTTGGCGGCTTCTGCTTCAGCATGCGCTGACCCTGCTCTGTCATTTTACGTGGCCTACCACTTCGTGGCTGAGTTGCTGTTGTTCCCAGTTGCTTCTACTTTGTTATAATACCACTGACAGTTGACTATTTAGTAGCAAGGAAATTTAATGAAACACCTGAATCCAATGATTTGGAGGGGTGTCCCAATACCTTTGGCAATATAGTATACTTTCATTATGGTTGTTACCATGCTAACTTTCTCACACTTCACATGCGGTACATATAAACCACCATTTATCTATGAAGAGAAATCTTTGATGACAGCATTTATCCAACTGTTTTGTTCCAATGTCTATTTTACTCTAAGTTGTGACATAGCGCTTAATACTTTGCTATTTGTTTATTTTCCAGAGTTTCATACAACTTTAAATGTCGGCTATACCTTTTCCATGTTGTTGCTAAAATGCATGCACATAAAAGAGGCCTTCCTGACCTTTATATACAGCCTTAGCCCTCATTTACACAGGAATCGGCTGGCATGTACAGCTCCGTGCTGCGTGCAGGGCCGTACCAAGCATCTCCCGGGAAGGACAGGTGCTGCGTGTGATTACTACGCAGCCCCCGTCCTTCTCTATGGGACTACGCGGCTGTACGCCCCCCTACTCTCACCTCAAGTGCAGGTCCGTAGGGGTGCGTGTTTCCTCGCTCGGACGCAGACAGGATCCATCCTGTCAGCGTATGAGTACGCTCACCCGCACCCCTACAGACGTACAGGGCGGGTGAGCGTAGTAATCACACGCAGCACCTGTCCTTCCGGGAGCTGCCCAATACGGCCGTGCACGCAGCACGGAGCTGTACGTGCAGTCCGATTCCTGTGTGAATGAGGGCTTAAAGTTACCCATTCTGACTACCTGATTGAATACATATAATATTGTTTAGACTTAATGCTGTCTTTCCTTGGAATGGCAATGTATAACGAAACTCAGCTTTAGCCAGACCTACATATAGATTACACGTGACCCAAGCTGGTAATAAATATGTCCAGTGAGGGGACTCTTTCCTTTTTTAGATCTTCAATATAATTATTTTATCATTTCTTCCATCCTTCCCATTAGGTATTGAATTACTGAAGTTTACTATATATAGCCCCCCTTCCTGGTCCCCTTCCCGAACCCCATCTATTCCTCCCTTCCCCTCTTTTCCTTCCTTCTCTTACTTACATTTCTTCTCATTATCAAACGACTTGTCTTTTAAGGACACTCCTTTTTCAACTACATGCCAAATTTACTACTATATCTTCCTGGAATGACACTGCATACCATATACTAACCACCTATAGATTGTCATATAGACTATACACCTGCTGTTAAACTTGTCTGAGGGAGGGAAAGAAAGGAGAGGAGGAAGGGAAAGAAAAAGAAAAACATCTATTATTCTGGTATCCTATATGATTTCACTGCCAAACGTATTGCCTGCCTAGTTAGACTTTGAGGTAGCGTTGTAGGCTATATACATTTAATTTCTCTTGTCACCTCTCCCAAATACACAATACCCCCTTCCACCTCCCCTATCTTATTGCCTAATCTTCCCTCACTGACATATAACTTACTGCCTAATGTCACCTCATATACCTCTCTACTACATAGTAGAATTATGGTTTAGTTTTTTTTTGTTTTTCTCTAGACTGGCACTATACTCTGAACCTATTTATGCCACCTTTGATGCCTGGCCTGGCTGCAGATGTTGGAACCTGAGCATCTTTTACCACACATTGGCTTCACGCCTGAGAGCAAACTTTTTTTTCTTTCGACTCCTAGTGCGTGTATTTGGGGACTTGCAACCCACGTTAGTGGTCCACATTTCGTTCGACCCTTTTTTTCCCTTTCCTCCTCCCCCCCCTCCTTCTCTTCACGCCTCCGTCTTACCTTCTTTTCCTCTTCTCTTATTTCTCTTCTTCTTTTCTCCCTTTCCTACTTTCTCTCTTTCCCCAAGCTATATTTCGCCCCCCTCCGCCGAACTCCATCCCTCTTGGTCGCACTGACCTTGCAAAATGTTGTCTCTCTTATTGTGCAGGGATTAAATGAACCAAGAAAGTTATCTCTTGTACCATATCCACAGGTGCAGGGCTCATGTCCTTTTTCTACAGGAAACCCACCTTAGAGGATCTCAAGCTCTCTCTATTGCTTGGTCTCTACACCTCTTTTTCTGCCTTAAAACACTTAACCCACTTCTTTTCCCCCACCCCCTTCCGCCCCATCTGTCCCTTCTACCACCCCCTTCCCTTTTAACCCGTTATCCACTCCATATATCTTCCTTACTCTCCCCCCCC